>NC_081411.1:451461860-451799360 GCF_030272615.1 Cryptomeria japonica | reverse complement strand
ATGAAGCAAATGACAATATCATTGAAACTTATGGAAAAATCCTCCTTGAAGCACCCAATGAACCTACTGAGGAAGTTTTTGGAAATGCTGAAACAATAGAAAGTGGAATTCAATGAAGGAAAAGGGTTAAGAAAGTTGAAGCAACCATAAGGAAAGGAACTCGACAGGCTAAAGAAATCAAGGAAGATGTTTTGAGACAAACTGGTATAAGTGAAAGTGATTTGGAAGCACCTCAACAAGAAACTCATCTTTCACTGGTTGGAACTTCTTCTGAGAGTGATATACTAGTAGTATTTAAAAGGGTAGAAAGGAAAAGAAAACCTACACTAGTACCCTCTCCTACACCAAAAAGAACCAAACAAAAACAATAGGCAGTAAGGCCTCTAGTAAAGAAAATGACTCCTAAGAAGAAGAAGGTAAAACAAGATATCACACCAATAGACAAACTTCTTAGTGAAATTATAGAGGATGGTAAGCTGAAGAACATCAACAAAATATACAATACACTATCAGCCGATGATAAGGAAAGCATAGAGAACAATGTAATTTTACACTTAGATATATACAATAAATTTTTGATGCAAATTGTTGATGATATTCCAAATGATCTGTATAGGAGACTTGAAGCTAGAAGGTTAGCCATCATTGAGCTGGACAAGAAAATTAAGATTGAAAAACTACTTGCAGTACATCCAGTCAACTCAACTGATGAAATTGATAAACTAATCAGTGAAGCAAACCTGATAGTACTCTCTACTGCTCACTGACATGTAGCACTGATGGCAGGTAGAGTAAAGGAAGTCTCTGAGGAAACAACAGATACATGGGATATATTCTTTGTGGAAAAAGAAAAATAGGAAGAATTCCTCAGACCAAAAACTATTAAAGTATATCAAAAGGACAAAGATAAGGGGAAAGGTAAGGTAGGTGGACCTCCAAGCCTTAAAATAACCAATAATGTGCCCCCACCTCTTTTAGATACTCCATAGGTAGATAATACTGACAGTCAACCGGCCACAGAGAGTATGAAGACTCCACTAGAGGATACAAATCCTAAGTCTGAAATTTTGTATACTGTGAATGTAGACACCCAGGAAGTAAATGTTGTGGTTGACAGAGAAACCACTGAAGATAAGGAGGAAGATGTGACTACTAAGTCACCGGCTGCAGAGGTTAAAATAAGCATAGAAAAACATACATAGGAAGAACAACCAGCTGAGGATACCACTGAGAAACTGGTAGAAACAACTGAAAAACCATCTAAAGAACCAGCAAAAGAGAGTTCAAAGGTACAAACTAAGAGACAAATAGAGAAACTGAAAAAGGTACATGTTGAAGCATAGGTTCAGACAAAGACAGTGCCACCGGCCCAAACTGAAAAGCATAAACCTTTGTTTGTAGAAATGCAAACACAGACTGACCTACCAGAGGTCAAATCAAGTAAGGTGATTACCACAACCGGTAGCATGGCTATTGTAAAAACTATTGGACAAACATCTGGTACATCTATGGCAGAATTCAGACCTACAAATATAACAGAGGTCTTGTTGGATTCAGTAAAGAAGATCACAGAATGTAATGCACAAGCCTATAAGGCTATTGATAATACAATTCCAATTCTTAAATTGATAGCACCAAAGTGCATTGTTGATAATAAGGATTCTTTAGGTCAACTAGACACATTGTCTAAGTTCATCACCGGCAACATATTGACTATTGATCAAATAAATGAGGATACATTTAAGGAAAGAATGATTAAAGAAAAAGAGAAATTCTTTGAGAAAGTTGTGAAGAAGAACAAAGAGAAAATGGATACCCTATTACCGAAACTTGGAGAAATAATTTTTGACTTCAAGAAACTGTACAGGGACACTTGTAAGACAAATATCTTAACAGAAGACCTTGACAAGGAAATCAGCAAAGCACAAGATAAGGTTAACAATATTGCTAACAATCTGATAGGATCATCGGATTCATTTTTGGAGATAGAAAAGAAGATTGCAGAGCAAGAAGAGAAAATCAAGAAGTTAGAAAATGACAAACAGAGAATAAAGGATAAAGCAAAGGACTTGAAATGCAGACTTAGTCCAAGACTAGCATACCTCATTTCTTTGAGAAAAGAACTATCTGAGGCTCTGGTTCCCGGACTGAAGACACTGGAAGAGAAAATGCACATACTCACCGGTACAGTGCAGAGAAAACAAGAGGAAATAAAAGACAACAAAACATTCAGTAATGGTATAAATTTGATTTTGATAGATATCTTTTAGATTGTAACCCATTGGTTACAAGAATCCAGGTAGGACTCCACTGACAGCGAATGACAACCTTTGTCATTGATGTCAAAGGAGGAGTAGTAGGATGAGAAAAATGGTTAGAAGGAAGGGACTTCATCTACTCAGGGGGAGCATACAGTTTTGGTAAGACAATTTTGACAGACTATTTTTGGATATCATTTTGGACACTTTTGTTTTTTCTCATGAGTGTTGCCATCAATGCCAAAGGGGGAGATTGTTGGCAAATGCACACTCCAATGAGAAATTGTAGGTGATTGAAGGTTTTGTCATTGATGGCAACCTTGCAATCATATGATACCGGCAAGATAGGATACTAGCACCGGCAACGACAAACTCTACACTGACACATAGAACACCGACAGTGAAAGGAAGGATACCGGCACCCTAGCCGACAGGAATTTTGTTTGAAATGTATTTTGTAATTAATTGTAAGATCATTGTAAGACAATATGGCGAGTTGTAATATGACTCATATATGTATGAGATCATTTTGTAATAGGAAATATGTGTGATAGGATGTGAGATAAGCAGACCTACTATGTGAATTATAGGTTAAGGGTTTATGTATGTAGCAGAGCTTAAACTGGTACTAGATCTAGCATAGCAGATGCTAATCTGAAGGAGTTTTTGGATGCATTCTTGAATTTTTCTCATGAGTGTTTCCATCAATGCCAAAGGGGGAGATTGTTGGCAAATACACACTCGAATGAGAAATTGTAGGTGATTGAAGGTATTGTCATTGATGGAAACCTTGAAATCATGTGATACCGACAGGAAGACACAGGCACCGGCACCGACAGACTCTACACCAACACACAGAATACCGGCAGCAAAAAGGAAGAATACCTACATCCTGGCCGACAACAATTTTGTATTAATATATTTTGTAATTAATTGTAAAATCTTTTGTAAGCCGACATGGCAAATTGTAATATGACTCATATATGTATGAGATCATTGAAGATCATTTTGAAAGAGACAAGAGATAGGATGCAAAGTATGGAAAAGTATTAGCAGACCTAATATGTGAATTATTGGTTAAGGGTTTATGTTGTAGCAGAGCTTAAACCGGTACTGAATCTGGCATAGCAAATGCTAATCTGAAGTAGTACAAGACATTGGATTAGTATAATCCATTTTTGTAAGTCATTGTGACTTATTTTGTAATTGAGCAATGAGCTCTAGTCACCTGGCCTTCCTGCATGTGCAGGCCCCTATTGTAAGAGTAATATTCCCTTATTGGCCAGTAAGCAAATATTGTGGGTCACAAATCCCACCGAGGTTTTTCCCACATCGGGTTTCCTCGTTAAAATAGTGTGTTATGGTGTGCTTCTCATGTTGTTGTTATTGTTCTTATTTACTGCATTATTTTTGGTTTACTAGTACTCAGTTTTAATATGCTTTTCATGTTTTAAATCAAGTAATTTGATATACTGGTTAGATACTGATTCACCCCTCCCCCCCTCTCAGTATCTTTGGGAATCCTAATAGTTATCTATTATTACTATGGATCCATGTTATGATTGTTAATATTAGAAATTTGGTCATAAGATTGATGAAGTTGTCCAATGAAGGAAACCAAATTAATAAATGTGTTACCAATTGTAATTCATAAATTCTATTAAATTGAAATACCGTTTATCTATAATATGTTATTATTCATAACTTAACCATTATAAATTCATTATGCATTCAAATTTTAAGCTTCAAAGGAGGAAGATATGTACACAAGGAACAAATTAGATTGAATAATATTAACTTTTATATATCAAACTGTAGAATTTTTTTTTATTGGTAATTATTTTTTTATTGAGTAAAATTAAAACAGTATATCATCATCCAAGATATATCTCTCAAACCACCCAAAAAAATACAACCATAAACCAGTAATCTGCACAACCCCTACCCCACAAACAAGTTTGAGAATGACATATAAATATTTCCAGACAAAATTTGGCATGAGCTATTCAAACCGTTTTAACTATAACTTCACATTTTCAAGAAAATAAACAAAAAAGAGAAATGGCACCAAGAGGTACCCTGGCTTGCAACATCTTTTATCATCGTTACCTTGCCTCTGCATCTAATGATCTCGCAACATCCCCAACCCTGTTCACTTTGATATTCACACTATTAGCTAACAGAAAACTCTACTTGGCCATATTCGGTGAAAGACGCCTGGTTATCAGATGCCTCCTCTGCACCTCCTCCACTACCCCAGCTTCCACCTTTTCTTGCCTGATAGTCTCCTCCAACTCCATGATTTGTATATATATTGTTAGGCCCTCCCAACCTCTCCTCGCATCATCCTGAAAGCTATCTTTTACCTCTTCACAGCATCTCAGAAAGGGAATTTGCAAATGTTGATCTTTGAGCTCAACGTGCTCCTCTGGGATGCCCTCTAAAACGTTAAAACCCCATCCCGGGACCGTCCATTCCAACAAAGATTCCATACTAAGAAAGTAATCTTTTGGCACTATCATCATCATCACTTTTCTCACCTCCTCATAGGGATAACCAAAATTGAGCCCCCATGCCATAATTAACACATAGATGTCCACCCTTGTTCTATATCTATGTCCAATAACAACCACCTCCTCACCAAGGACCAGCTGAACAACCCTCAAGAATAGGGTCACCTTTGGAATGAACATATTTTGCAGTCATTTTGCAGGAAGCGGCCCCTATAAAGTAGACATGAGTTTAGTTGTTTTAGGTGTGAAGTTGGCCTCCATATCGCACCCCCACAAAAACCTCCAAACTCTGCACCAAGACCACAGTAACTACCACCAAATTCACATGACTACCTCAATGAATAAGCAGAAATTCTTGTTCTCGCAATAAATGGAACTCTCCTAATTTTCCACCAATACAAAGTAATTCGGCATTAATTGTTCGTTATTCTCAAGCCAACCTAGGCACGAACAGAGAGAAAAGAGATGTATTTCACACATTCCAAGTATGATAAGGTGTTGTACTAGAAGAACATCTTAACTCCATTGAATGATATTGTCATTAGCATCCCACCACCTCACTTCTCCCTTAGCAAGATCACATGCCACATTAGACAATCTGTCAGTATTGACATTTCCACTTCTCCTTACATGCAAGATGCAAAAATATTGAAAAGATTTTAATTTTGAACAGATTAATGTGATAAACTTATTTAGTCTCCAACTCAGTGTTACTCTTTTCATGATTGCATTGACCACAACTTGAGAATCTTCCTCTAAATGGACTTTCGAAATCTTCATATTCGTTTCCAAATCAGTTTCTAACAAAGCTACTTGCACCTCTGCCTCATTATTAGTTCCATCTTGCAACCTTTTTTCTCCTTTAAATATAATCTCCCCTTCATCATCACAGGCCACATATATCGCTCTACAAGTGTCTGGATTACCCCTTGAGGCCACGTCAAAATTGATCAAATCACCTCCTTGCCACCCAAGATCTTACCAACAAGATTAACCCTTTGAGACCCATGAAAGGGTCAATTGTAAAATATTTGACATATATGCCAGCTCAATAAAAAATTTACAACATGTGCCATATGCCATCTCAAGATCTATTATACAATATACATGTTGAATAACTATATATCAATCTCTAAATGTCCACAAGTGACACTATATGTCTCTACCAAATGTTAAAATTCTGGTGGATCATCAAAATCAAACCTCTTCGAAGAAATTTGTGGATTTGAAGTTGTTCACACAATAATAATTCAAACCACAAATTAGAATAATTATATCAATGGTCAACAAGTTAGACTACTATGTAGAAAAGTTTATACTATAATTTAGAATTGTCAAATTAACATCAAAATTACTATATATTGAACTATAATGAAATCTCTAAAATTAAATTCTTGATTACCTCATATATAGGATGATTATCATAGCATATCACAATTGTAAAGGCTCTATGACATTGCCAAATCATGTAAAAACTATAATATGTAAAATAAAATTGATACAAATTAATATATAATTGTTGACAAAGAAACATAAACTAAACATATATATACTTCTTTTTAGACATATGTATCTACAATATAAAATAAATGCATGCCTCTTGTGATGCTTCTTCAAATGTTCTAAGAGCAATCATCATTGATGTAAAACCAATAGGTTGTATAAAAGAGACAAGAATGTAAGACTGTTAATCTATGTACATGTATACTCATTTAATACATTTGAAAATTTAACATCTAAATAATACTACAACAATTTATATAGGCTTTTTAAACTATTAATTTAATTAAAATTATGTTCAATTACCTTTCCTCAGTTAGGTGTTGTGATGTCAAAGGTCGGAAAACATTGCACCTCGCCCACACTTGAAGTATCCCACAAGAGTAAAATAAGATCAACATATAAATTAATATATTTTATTTAATGATAATTGAAATAATATACATATATAATAAAAAAATTGTAAATGTGTATATGCAAAAAAAGTATACCATACAAGTCTCTAGGCCAAATGAAATTGCCAAAATGGTACCATGTTGGACCTGTATGATATCATCCTTAGAAATCACCTATTAAATCCCACATAAATATACATTAGTACTAATATGTCTTATAAATATTAATTTAAGATAAAATACATTACCGAATTAATTTAAGCCTTACCACAACTTGATATTGATAAGATCCAACATCCTCATCATCTCTAGCACCTGATGGTTGTCCAAGATATGCTCTCTCCTTTGTTGTTACATCTCATACATCTGACACATGATGGACCTTATTATCAAATGCATCAATGGGAGGCTCAGTAGGTTATCCAAGAGTAATCAAACATATTTGTTTGCACATAGTGAAACTATAGGGCACACAAATATGTGGAGATGAGGAGGCTATACCAACATCAACTGATCGAATAGGTGTATCAATGTTATATAGATGATCAAATTGAGATATTTGTGTGATCAAATGGCTAATCAAAGTATATGGCCAAGATGCTCTATGATGTTGCATTTGCAATAATGTCTGGGTTTTGTATCACAAGTGGGGGAGAAATGGGAGGGACAATAAATGGGTCTTGTACTACTCAAATTTCTCCAATTCTATCTTGAGGCATTCATCTACACACACCTTGTAAATATCTCATCTTAAAGTAGTTCACATGCTTACCCTTGATAAATTCAACATATAGTTTCTAAAGAAAATATTATGGGACATCAAGGTTGTTGTTGGTTGGTTTATAAAAAACCATCCACCAATGATGTAAAAAATTACCTATGATTCCCTAATGCATGCACCATTTAATCAATTATTTGAGCTCACACACATCAATGAGTTGTCTAGTTCTAGCATTGATGAAAAGTTGGGCTATTTGGGCTTTGGAAACATCTAGTTCCTTCACTTGATCATGTAATAAGTAGTCAACAAATAATTTCCTCATGGCCTCTCATCACTCTACAAAGGAACTATTTTGGTTTTTGAGGGTTTGAACGTTAGAAATGATTTCATCTAAAGTGGTTGTCATTGAGGACAACTAAGGTTTCTTCTAGTGTAACTAGCAAATTTTCTTCAATTTAGTCAAATTGTCCTTAGTCAAGTCTTGAATTAGAGAATGTAGGGGAGGGTTTGGTGGTGGAGGAGGATTTGGATTTATCAGCCATTGATACATCAAAAGGAAGTTGAAAATAAAAAAAGTTAACAATCTTTTTTAGGTAAAAATTAACAATTTTTTAACTACAAACTAAAATGTATACTAAAACTTAACTTACACTAAGATTGTAAAAAACAAATGCTAAAACAAAAAATAGCAAAGAATAATGAAATTGACATATCTTGCAATAATTAATTGAGAAATTGATTATGTAAACAATGGATATCAGTCATTTTCTTATATTTGTTTCTCTTCCTCGCTCTTCTCACCACTATTGTGGGTAAAAATGCCTTATTTTGACTTTATTATTTTTTATTGTCTGTCATAAAAAATAGATAACATTCATTCCAAATGGATATTCATTTATTGATGTAATTTCTTTTTTATAAATGAGTCAGTTTGAATTGGCTTATATATTATATAATAAATCATATATTATAATATTAATATATATATATATATATTATATATTATACTATATACTATATAATATAATATATATTTATTATATTTGTCTTATTAATTTTTTTATATGATTTAGTAAGAAACAAATATTTGTTTCTCACAGATATCCATTCTAATCGGATATCCATTGAAAAATAATATGCATTATATGTTGGTTCTTACCATGACAACATGTACTTTTTACCTTGTTGGAGTAATTTTAGGAATAGGGTTTACACTTAGGGTTTCATTCATCCTTTATAAGGATTCATTCATTCATTATAATTGTACCTCCAATATTGTATGTCCAATAGCATCTTCAATCATTCTTTTGTGTATGTTACAGAATTCTCTAGTTGTTATAGATAACATTATCTTTGCTTGATCTCTTTTGTGTAATAGGTGTTTTTCTTACAAATGATTATTGGCTCATGTGGTTGATCATCAACTTCTACATGGTATCAAAGCTTATTTATCAAGTTCCTATCTACTTGCTTGAGGGATCCAACCTGAGGTGAATTTTCAATGCACTTTGGGCTCAATTAATGAAGGTTTCAATCACATTCATAATGTCAAAAAACCTTAAGATTGATTTTCATTTCATCAAAATCTGAATAGTTGAAAAATTGAGTCAAATTGGCTAAGGGCTAAAAAATTGAGGCAAAATCTAGGGGGTAGCTAAAAAATCTGAGCAATCTAGAGCAAAACAAAGGTCACCATCACACTCAAGAGACGTGAGAAACCTAAAATTTCCTATCAATTTGTCAAAATCGAAGATTGGAGAATTCTTTGCAAAAAATTTCAAAAAGTTTCTATTTTTGGAAATTTTCTATTTTTGGAAACTTACTATTTTCAAAAACTTTCTATTTTTTTGAAAAGTTGTATTTTTAGAAATTTTCCATTTTTGGGAACCATTCAAGCCCTAAATACCTATAATTAGTTCTTTGCTCATAACTTTGTCATATAGAGTTAAAATTGGGCAAAGAAGATATCATTAAAAAGTTGATTTTGGCACCAATCTGAATCTATATGTGTTTTGATCAGATTTTGCACCAATTTTCCATACTAAACCTCTAAATTTATACTTCAGTTCCATGCTTTTAGGGCCATATCTTTGTTAGGATAATCGATGGACAACTGAGAAGGGGGGTGAATCAGTTGTCAACAGATTATAAAACTTTAAGCTCACAAAACCTTCTATCAGAATGCATAAACCAAATACCAGAATAGTAGATGTAATAGTTAAGCATAAACATAAATTACAGAATAATTAACCAACCATCCATAACACATAACACCAAGATTTGTAAGTGGAAAACCTGGTAAAGGGAAAAACCATGGTGGGAATCCTACCCACAGTCAGATAATACTTTTGCAACAAGTATGTGATTACAATAAGAGGGTCCTGCACATGCAGGAAGGCACACTTCCTAGAGAACACTGGTCATCACAAAAGGAGCCTCACTGACTACAAAGAAATCTAGACTACAATATGAAAAGATGAGTGAACTGCAAGAATAACATCTCTTATGCTTGAGTACAACTTTGGTTAAGCTCAATACCAGAGATCTTAAACCTCTTTCACAAACCCAAGTCGATCACCTATGATCGACCAAAACCTTTGCATATGATTACAACATTATTCGGATAGATAATCCTATATCTCATAAACCTACGATCTACAAAGAGATCTTACATCATATTTATACCAACCCAGGACCTAAATAATTAGGTCAACCACCTAAAAGATAATATAATAGATCTATTACATAATCCAACAAACCAATGATAAACCAAGTCAGCCTAAGACCAAAACAACATAATCCAAACAATAAATCCAACCAGTGACGCATCGAGAGCATCAACCAACACGTTACACAAACCAGTCCATAACCTAACAGAATAACCACCAGACCTAAAATAGGTCGCCATAAGCCAAATGAAACACCACGAACAAGTGGACCATGAACAAGATAACCATCAGCATCCTGATAACCTTCTAGAAGTTGCACCAACACCACTTTCGAATTCATCAAAGCACTATCGATAAAACCCTTACCAGTGACAAAAAGGCTTACTAGAACAAATGATAGCATCCAGACTATCAAATCCCAAACCAACTAAATGTGATACATACCAGGAACACATGAATAACCAATCCAAGCCAATACCACAAGCCGGACCAAATTGAAGAATACCAGAGATAGTGTCCAAATCAATATCATAGTCCAACCACTCTACCGGAAATCGATAGACAACAAAACAACTAGTGTTGACATCAATGGAAAAATGTCAATGCAACACATAATCAATTCCTCCAAATTGCCAGCAATATCCCCCTTTGGCATTGATGGCAACATTAGATGTTAAAAACATCCAAGTGCCAAGAATATGCCAAACAAGTCTCCCCCAATGAAAGATATCCAGCAAGCTCTCCAAGATGGTATGACAATGAAATTTTAAACCAAAAACCAAACTCCCTCTGAGAATGATATCACTGTAAAGCTATGTGTTTCACATATATCTCTCCCCCTTTGACATCAATGCCAAAATTCTAACATAAACATCAAAGAAAAATAATAAAACCTTTGAACCACACAACTGACTACTCCCCCTGAGTAGTAGCATCAACACATCAATCCAGAATGAATGATACATCTTTCTTTGTCAATTTCTCACTTGTAACCATAGGGGTACCAATCGGTTTAGAATTTTCCATACCAAATTTCTTCAACAACTCTCTAGCATACTTAGTTTGACAAATGAAAATACCTTTATCATTCTAAGTAATCTGAAAACCTAAGAAAAATTTCATCTCCCCAATCATAGACATCTCAAATTCATTCTTCATATTTTCAGAGAATTCCATACATAATTTATCCTCACCTCCAAAAATGATATCATCAACAAATACTTCAACAATCAATATGTCATCATTAGTGATTTTATAATATAAGTTACTGTCAGCATTACCTTTAGTGAAACCAAGCTTCAAAAGATATTTGTCCAATCTAGCATACCAAGCTCTAGGGGCTTGTTTCAATCCATATAATAGTTTCCTTAACCTGCAAACAATGTTTTTATCATCTGAAAGTGAAAAACCATTAGTTTTCTCAATATAAACTTCCTCTTCAAGATCTCCATTCAAAAATGCACATTTAACATCCATCTGATAAACCTTGTATTTTTTATGGGCAACATAAGTAGGAAATAATCTCACAACTTCAATCCTAGCTACCGGAGAAAAAGTCTCATCATAATCAATTCCTTCCTTCTGAGAATATCCTTTACATACCAATATAGCCTTATTCCTCACAACTTGTCTATCCTCATTCAATTTGTTCCTAAAAACCCATTTAGTTCAAATAACATTCTTATTTTTAGGCTGGGGAACTAAAGTCCATGTGTTGTTCTTTTCAGTCTGATCTAATTCTTCTTCCATAGCTTTCATCCAACATTCATCTTTACAAGCTTCAATAACTGATGTCATTTCAACTTGAGAAATTAAACATACCTCATCAGTTGCCAATCTTCTTCTTGTCTCCAATGATCTGATCTTCTGAATGATTTAACCTTACATGTCGAGGAGTCTTCTGACTTTCTGTTTCCCTACTCATATCTTCAGTCACTGTTAAATTTTTTGATACTTCCAGAGTAACTGGTTCAACATTCTATTCTGGTACAGGTGCTATTGGTTTAGTTATGATCATCTTCACTTCCAGTTCTCTCTCATAAGTTCTGAATTAACTTTTGTACAACTCATCCACCTTGACATTAGTACTTTTTATAATTCTCTGCAATCTCTTGTTATAACATCTAAATACTTTTCTTTCATTAGAATAACCAAGAAATATCCCTTCATAACATCTAGGATCAAAATTTCCAATGGAATCATCTCTTTTGATATAGCATTTACTACCAAATATACTAAAATACTTAATTGAAGGTGTATGACCAAACCATAACTCATAAGGTGTCTTACTGGTATCTCCTTTAATATGAACTCTGTTGAATGTGTATATTGTTGTGCTCACAACTTCTCTCCAATAGATATGAGGCAGATTAGCTTCCATATTCATCATAGTTCTAGCCACATCCAAGATAGTTTTGTTCTTTCTTTCCACAACACCATTCTGCTGAGGTGTTCGGGGGACAAACAATTGTCTCCTTATCCCATGCTTCTCACAATAACTGTTAAATTCATCAAATGTGAATTCACCACCCTGATCTGGCCTTAAGCATTTAATCTTCAACCCTATCTCTGTCTCAACTTTAGCTTTAAAGATCTTAAACTTTTCAAAAGCTTCAGATTTCTCCCTCAGAAAAGTAACCCACATCATTCTAGAATAGTCATCAATGATTAGCATAAAATATCTATCACCCTAAAAAACTCTTTATTATAGCAGGACCACATAAATTAGTATGAATAAGATCAAGAACATCATTGGATTTATCTTGAATACTCTTAAAATAAGTTCTGACCTGCTTTCCCAATTGACATTCCTTACATATCAGATTATAGGGCTTCACAATCTTAGGTATATCTCTAATAGCCTTAGTTGAACTAATCTTTACAATGCAATCAAAAATCACATGACACAACCTCTTATGCCATAGCCAACTCTCATCAATTTGTGCAATCAAACATGTCTTCTCACCGGAGTTCAAATGAAAGATGTTACCTTTAGTCTATGTACTGGTTGCAATCTCCAAACCAGATCTGTTAATGATTTTGTATTTTCCATCCTTGAACTGTATTTGAAATCCCTTATCCACCAATTTTCCTACACTCAAAATATTATGCCTTAAACCTTCAACATAATAAACATGATTAGTATTATGCTTACCATCCAATGATATAGTTCCTCTTCCTCTAATCATGCATGCTTTGTCATCTCCAAATCTAACCAGTCCATCATCAAATTCTTGCAAAGATAAAAACTTCCTTTTATATCCAATCATATGATGTGAATAACCACTGTCTATTACCCATTCATCCTTATCTTCAATTTTAGTAGCAAGGGCCTTTTCCTCATTTTGAATAACAAGTACCAGAGCATCTTCCTTAATAGCCAAAAATACCCATTCCTTACCACTACCGGATCTACTAGCCGAATCTTGTGTCAGTTCATCATCAGAATCAGTTATACCTTCCTCATCTGCATAGTAACATAATTTTTCTATGTTTCTCCTATACTTATGCTTGATCTGATAATCATGGTTAGGCCTAAAAGATCTTCTAGTTTTGTCGTCAAATCTTGAATTCCTCTCAGGACATCTCGATGAAAAATGACCTATCTTATTACATGAAAAACATTTAAAATGTGATTTTCCTTCATACTTACTTCCAACAGGTCCTTTAGGTACTCTTCTAGCAAATAGGGCTTATAGTTTCTCAAACTCTTCATCTTCTTTCTTCATTTCATCCAATTCCTTCACATATAAAGATTTTCAATCACTCTTTCCAGATGATGATGTAGGTGCATGAAAAGGAGATTCAGTCTTTGCAACTCCTTGAGAACCAAATTATTCAAGCTCAAAAGGAAACAATTTTCCAACCAAAGCATCCCAGTTAATATAAGTGTTATCCATTGTTCTCAGCTCATTAATTGCAGTAGCCTTCATCTTATAAGTCAGTGGCAAAGCTCTCAAAACTTTAGAAACAATATCATCTTCACTTAGAGATCCACCAACCACAACATTGAATTCCCATAACAATTTCATTAACTCTTTCTATGAAAACAGTAATCCTTTCATCTTCTTCCATCTTCAGGTTCTCATACCTTATCCGGTAACCATCAAGTTTAGTAATTTTAACAGTAGGGTCACCTTCATTCAAAGCTTCCAACTTATCCCATATAGCCTACGCATTAGATTGGTCAGTTAATCCAATATTTTCTAATCAGATAGTGTGCTCAAGAGTGCTTCTCTAGCTCTACAATCATTTTCAATGTCCTTATCCAGACTTGTCAAAGGAGGATTGCCAATGTCGGATTATGAGGAGTATATCCTTTCTCCATGATCTCCCAAATTTATTTCCCAATACATCTCAAAAGAATCTTCCATACTCTATAATTTGTCTAATCAAGCTTAGGGGTTTCTCTTTGGAAAACATATGTAGTTGAATTATTAGTTGTCATAGGATCTTCCTCAAGCGGTTATGCTTCTACAAAAGAGGACCAAGCTCTGATACCAATTGTTAGGATAATCGGTGGACAACTGAGAGAGGGTGGGGGGTGAATTAGTTGTCAATAAATTATAAAACTTTAAGCTCACAAAACCTTCTACCGGAATGCATAAACCAAATACCAGAATAGCAGATGTAACAGTTAAGCATAAATATAAATTACAGAATAATTAACCAACCATCCATAACACATAACACCAAGATTTGTACGTGGAAAACCTGATAAAGGGAAAAACCATGGTGGGAAGCCTACCCACAGTCAGATAATACTTTTGTTGCAAGTACGTGATTACAATAAGAGGGGCTTGCACATGCAGGAAGGCTTACTACCTAGAGCACACTGCTCATCAAAAAAGGAGCCTCACTGACTACAAAGAAATCTAGACTACAATCTAGAAAGATGAGTGAACTTCAAGAATAGCATCTCCTATACCTGAGTACAGTTCTGGTTAAGCTCAATACCAGAGGTCTTAAACCTCTTTCACAAACCCAATTCAATCACCTATGATCAACCAAAACCTTGACATATGATTACAACATTATTCACATAGATAATCCTATATTCCATAAACCCACGATCTACAAAGAGATCTTACATCATATTTATACCAACCTGAGACCTAAATAATTAGATCGGCCACCTAAAATATAATACAATAGATCCATTACATAATCCTGCAAACTAATGATAAACCAAGTCGACCTAAGACTGAAACATCATAATCCAAACAATAAATCCAACTAGTGATGCATCAGGAGCATCAACCAACACATTACACAAACCGGTCCATAACCTAATAGAATAACCACCATTTTGGGATTGAGTTGTCATTGATGTCAACCAGCATTGTAGGCAGGCTACCGGTAGAGGTATGCCATCCAGTATGAAGAAGAGTGTATCGATATGGTGAAAGACAAATAAGGTATTGAGAAGATTAACCGGTTTGGTGGAAGCAGCTGTTGAGACTATCAGTGACCTCACCAATATGAGGTGAGATGCATGTGTGTGTGAGCATGTTGAGTGATAACTAGTCTGGAGTTTGGCTACCTGTTTATGATGAAGAGGTAGAATGTTAAAGTAATCACAAATCACCGGAGGTGATGTGCTACTGGTGTAGTGTGAACTACTGGTAGCAGGAAGAGAAGGTATCACTGGTACATGCATGAATCGGTATGATTTTATTGAATGCTCAAGTATGAACTGACTATGTGTCAGTGAGATGAATGATTGATCATTGTGATGCCATGTGGAGCTGAGGTGGTAAACATGCAGAGGTCGGTGAAGCCTCCATCTTCATGGTTGTTGAAACAACTAGTCGAAATTAATGAAACAACCAAAAATCATGGGATTGTAACTGACTGATGCAGCTCAAGGAAGAGAGAATAATAGAGGAAGATCGGGGAGTTGTTGGTGCCTAGATCGAAGCAAAGAAATCAGATTGCAAGAAGATCTCAAGAAGGAAACAACTGATCTTTTTAGAGCTGACAGATTTCAAGGTAGAAAATGATGTACGAGATTTCTATCTTTAGCAAGTATGCATTGGATAATGGAAAATGTGCACATATGCATTCCTAGAGTATAGGTGATCGATCCAAGACAGACTGGATTAGATCTCATGCAGACTATGTCGGGTAAAGGAAACCCTAACCGCTCCGAGTTTGAATTGTTCCTTGGCGGAAAATCTCAAGTTTAAATATGATAACTTGAGACTATTGAAGTTGCAGAGTAAAGACAAGTGTAAAATTGTTGTCTAAGAGCGAAGAGATAACCACTTCAAGTGTTTATGAGCAAAGACCTAACTGATAAGGAGAAGTAGAGTAAATCAATGTAAGGAACAATTGGTGGAGTGTGCATTGACAATAGAGATGAAAAATTGACAGAATTTGTGCTTAATTAAGGGTGATCGAGTGTGAGTTGAAGGTGAAAAGACATTGTGAGAGGGGACTTAGACAAGTGATCAAAAAAGTTAGGTTGTAGAGTGAGTGAAGAAGTATACAGACAGGTAAGGCTGAAACCAACAGAGAAGAATATTGTAAGGTTGCAAAACTTCATTTGTAACAGTGATTTCATTTGTATATATGAGCTTTATTTTGTTTTTACTAAGTTGTAGATTAGTATAGGGGTTGTAGCTCCTTTAGGTTGTAGCCTATAAATTGTGCAGGGGTTGGTGCTCATAAATCAGGGGTTGGTGCTCCTTGGTTTGGTACCCTAAATATTGTAATTAGAGTTTCATTGTGAGGTTGGATTGGAGTAGAAGATCTCCAACAACTATTCTCACTGAGTTTTTTCCCACATTAAGTTTTCCTCGTATATATCTGGTGTTGTGTGATGTATTCTTGTTTATGTGTGATGTTGATGTTTTAGCTAGTCCTTTCACATACTCTACTTGCATTGTTTATGTTACCAGTTAGCACTCAGTTTTTCCTCTACTTTACCGGTATCTCTCTGTTAAAGAACAAGAGTTTAAATCACTGATTCACCCCCCTCTCAGTGATCCATTGTGTCCAACAATTGGTATTAGACCCTAGGTACCCTATTTTTGTCAAAAGAGTTCTCTATCTTGGGTAGATCCTGTCAAGTGTTCACAATGGCAAGAAATGAATTCACCTCCTCAAAAGCTCCTATGTTTCATGGTGTCAACTATTCCTTTTGGAGTAGAAGAATGGAAACCTATTTGTCCTCTCTAGGTTGTGATGTATGGACGTCAGTTGTAAATGGATACATGGATCCTAATAATCCCCCTACTGATCCAGATGCTAAGAGGGAATATGAGAAAAATTCTAAATCTAAGAATGTCATTCTTAGTGGGTTGTCGGATAATGAGTTTTTTAAAGTCATGCACTGCTCTTTTGCCAAGGAAACTTGGAACAAATTGCAGAAGATATTTGAAGGTGTTGCTAAAGTCAAGGAAGCCAAGTTGCAAACATTGAGAGCACAACTTGAGGATTTGAAGATGAAAGATGAGGAGAAGATAACTTACTATATCCAAAGGGTTGATGAAACAACAAATACCATTAGAGGGCTTGGAGAAGAATTAAAAGATGAGGTGGTAGTAAAGAAAGTACCTATATCTCTTACATCTAAGTATGATACAAAGGCCTCAGCTATAGAAGAAGCAAAATATCTAAAAGTCTTCATAATGGATGAGTTGTATGGCTCCCTAACTACTTATGAAATGAGGACTATCGAAACTAATGCTGTGAAGAAAGAAGATGCATTCAAGACATCAAGAAAAGAAAAAGAATAAGCTTCTCATGACACAACCGTTAAAGAATTTGATGATGTCATGGTAAACTTTGTCAGAAGACTCAAGACAAGTTCAAACAAATATAAAGGCAAGCTGCCTTTGAAATGTTTCAACTATGGAAAGATTGGATATTTTGCTACTAAATGTCCTTATGGTGATAAGAATGAAGATGATCAATCAAGTGGTGGTAGATCATATAGTAAATGTAGGAAGAGAAAGGTCTACCGACATGGTAGAAAAGGCTACTAGAAGTAGAGTAGTCTTTACACACATGAAGATGATACCACAGATGAGGAAAGTGCCTTAGATGACTTCTATAGTGGAGATGATGTGAGAGAAAACCTTTTTATGGCTCAAGAGGTACCGGTACCTGAAGAAGTAGAAGAAGAGAAAGAAGGAGAAGTAGACCTTGAAGCATAACTCATTAGTGCCTTAGATGAGCTAAAGAAAACAAGAAGAGACTTAAAGAAGGTAAAAAGGGCTACAACTGAAGAACAAGAATTGTTGGAGCAATCTCTTGAAGAGTTCAAGAGAACAATCACAGATCTAAAAATACAGTTGGAAGAGGCAAAGAGGATGTGTGAATTCACTAGTACTGGTCTAAGTGAAAAGGAAAAGGAACATTAGAATCTGGAAGCAGAAATAGTAAAACTCCAGAAGGACTTAGAGAAAAGTCACGAGGAAATAAAAGTGAGAAGTAAATTTGAAGGTAGCACTGAAGCCCTAGACAAGATGTTGAACAAATAGAAGCAATCCAAAGATACCGATGGCTTAGGCTTTCAAGAAGGTCAAAGTTCAAATAGAAAAGACACATCTGATAAGGAGATACAATTCACTTATTCAAATAAGGGTGAAGAGAAGAAGACATTCACGGTAGGCAAGGATACCAACCAGAAGACATATGCAGATGCTGCTAGAAACCGCCACACAAACCAGTATACTCAATCAATGAACCAGAGGCCACACTCAATGCACCAACATGCAGTTCCAAGGAGAAATGAAAGTATTGATCATGAAGGATTCACAAGGGTTAGCAGCATGAAAGGAAGACCCCCAGTGAGGTAGTCGTTTGCAGATTCAAGACAACCTAACCGGTATGTTCTAAATTTTCATGGCTATTGTCACTGGTGTAATAAGTTCAGTCATAGAATGGAAGATTGTAGGAAAATGAATGTCAACTCTAGTTTTGAGAGTAGAAACTCATTTGCTGCATTACAAAGTAAAAATGTCATATGTTATAATTACAATGAGTTTGGTCACAAGAGTTATGAATGTAGGAGTAATATGCAAATGTCCTACAAGAATGCATTGAGTACATCTTATAGTGCTAATGTGAAATGCTATAAGTGTCAAAATTTTGGTCACATAGCAAGGTATTGTCAGCTAAGAACTGACAAGAAAAAGATAATTGTATTGGATGAGAACTTGGAAACAAAAATGGAGCACAAAATGACAGAAGAGGAAAATAAAGAAGCGAAACTGGTTTGGGTAGAAAAGGAGAAAAACAAGACAGAGTCCAACCTGATTGTACAGACTTCTATACATGTTGAAAGAAGGAATTTATGGGTAGTTGATAGTGGTTGCTCAAATCATATGACCAGAAATAAGCAAAAGTTCATCAAGCTTGATGATTGGAATGGTGGTTCAGTCCATTTTGGTGACAACTCCTCCATCAAGATCAAAGGTCAGGGTACACTGAATATTGATGGAAATCTCAAGGCTCTTGATGTGTAATGCATGGAAGGTTTGAAGTATAACTTGTTGAGTGTAAGTCAAATGTGTGACATTTGACTCTACCGGTTGCCAGATAAGGAAGCAAAGTATCGGTCAAGTGGTAGTATGAGGAAAGAGAACAGAGGGTAATGTCTACAATCTGAAGGAATCCTATGAGTCCTAATGCATGATGGGACAGGTTGATGAAAGCTGGTTGTGGCACTGGAGACTAGGCCATGTGAATTTTGACAACCTGGTTAAGATAAGAAAGAACCGGTATGTGAGAAACATACCTTAGATCATAAAATCGGCAAGCACATTCGGTGATGAATGTGTCAGAGGTAAGCAGGCAAAGGTCAAATTTAAAACAAAATAATATAACACCTCAAGACCTTTGGAATTGATACATACAGACTTATGTGGGACAACAAGGACAAGAGCATTGGCCAGAGAAAGGTATTTCATGTTGTTCATAGATGATTAATCAAGAATGACTTGGGTAACCTTTCTGCATGACAAGTCACAAGCATTTGAGAGATTCAAAATTTTCAAGAAGATGGTGGAAAATGAAAGTGCACACCGATTAAAATGCTTAAGATCTGACCAGGGTGGAGAATTTTCTTCAAATGATTTTGTTGACTACTGTGAGAGACATGGAATCCAAAGACAATACTCAGTTGCAAGGACACCTCAGCAAAATGGGGTGGTAGAGAGGAAAAATATGACAGTAAAGGAGATGGCTAGGACAATGTTGAATGAGGCCAACATACTGGATATATGCTAGAAGGAAATAGTTCATATTGTTGTCTACACTTTAAACCGGGTATAGTTAAAGGTGAATAGTAGTATGACCCCTTATGAGTTATGGAATGAAAGGAAACCATCACTCAAACACCTCAGAGTGTTTGGAAGTAAGTGCTTCATCAAGAAAGATGCTAATGGATTGGGAAGTTTTGATTCCCAGAGTGATGAAGGAATTTTATTGGGACACTCAACCAACAGTAAGGCCTACAAATTCTACAACAAGAGATTGAGAAGAGTGGTTGAGGGTGTACATGTGAGAGTAGATGAAGACTCACACAGAGGACAATATGTACCTACACCCTACATTGATGATTCAGATGTGGAATATGAATAACAAACTAACAATGGATCGGTAGAATATGTACCAGACAAGATTCCCAACCGGTATGTGCAAAAGAATCATCCGGAAGAACATATCATAGGAGATAGGAATGAAGGTGTGCAGACTAGAAGGAGATTAGCCTAGGAATATGAATAGGTAAATTTATGTCTCATGATTGAAGTAGAGCCCAAAACTTTTGATGATGCTAGCAAAAGCGAGAAGTGGGTAGAGGCCATGGATGAAGAACTGAAACAAATTGAGAAAAATTAGACTTGGGAACGTGTTCCTAGACCAACAGACAAGAATGTCATAGGTACCAAATGGGTCTATCAGAACAAGATGAATGAAGAAGGTAAGATAGTTTGGCATAAAGCAAGGTTAGTTTGCAAAGGGTATGCTCAAGTTGAAGGTATTGACTTTGAAGAAACCTTTGCATCGATTGCTAGGTTAGAGGCAATAAGAATGTTTTTAGCCTTCTTAGCCTACAAGGGATATAAAGTATATTAGATGGATGTGAAATATTGTTTTCTTAATGGAAATCTTGAAGAAGAGGTGTACATGGAGCAACCGGAAGGGTACATGTTGCATGAAGATGAGATTTTTGTATGCTGGTTGAAGAAAGCCCTATATGGTTTGAAGCAGGCTCCTAGAGCATGGTATTCCCGGTTAGACAAATACTTGAAGGAGCAAGAATTCCAGAAAGGGAATCCAGACAAAAACTTATATGTCTTGAGGTAAATGGAAATCACATGATTATAGTTGTTGAATATGTGGATGATATTATCTTTGGTGGAGACAAGGACATCATGTGTAAATAATTTGTAGATCATATGAAGACAAAGTTTGAGATGTCCATGCTGGGTAAGTTGTCCTATTTTCTTGGTTTGCATATCTCATAGAGGGAGAAAGGAATTTTCATCTTCCAAACCAAGTATGTGAAAGACATGCTGAAGAAATTTCAAATAGAGGACACAAAACCAGTAAGTACTCCCATGGTTACCGGTTGTAAGTTGAGCAAACTAGATGAATCACCAAAAGTTGAGAAAACATTGTATAGGTCTATGATTGGTAGTCTGTTGTACTTAAAAAAATCTAGACCAGATATTGTATAAGATGTTTGCATGGTAGAAAGATTCCAAGCTTCTCCTAAACAGTCTTATTTAAATGGTGTCAGAAGAATCTTCAGGTATCTGCATGGAACTATCAACTATGATGTATGGTATCCAAAGAAAGGAGACTTCTCTTTGTAGGCTTATACTGATGTAGATTGGGTAGGAAGTATTGATGACCAGAAAAAAACAAGTGGAGGTTCTTTCTACTTAGGAGACTAGTTAGTATCATGGAACAGTAAGAAGCAACATTCAGTATCACTATCTACTGCTGAGGCAGAGTACATAGCAGCTGCTACATGTTGTTCACAATTTTTATGGATGAAGCAGACACTGAAAGATATATAGGTGGAGATACCGGAACCCATTCCAATCTGGTGTGATAACTCAAGTGCAATCAACATCTCTAAGAATCTAGTAATGAACTCAAGAACAAAACACATTACAATCAAGTATCACTTCTTGAGGGAGAAGGTAGCAGACAAGGAGGTCATGGTCGAGTATGTTCCCACTGATGAGCAGATTGCTGACATATTTACCAAGCCACTTCCTCTGGGCCCATTTGAGTATTTGAGACAAAATAAGGGAGTTGTCCCACCATATGGCAGAACTTGAATGTATAAGAGTTTGCATGATTCAAGGGGAGTCAACCATTACTACTATCTTATGAATCTTGAATCATGAAGCATGGACATGGGGGGAGAGTGTGTCTTAACCGGATGTAGTCAAGGGAGAGATTATTGGTGTCAGACTAAGGTTCTCTTTTCCATTGCTATCAAAGGGGGAGAGAAACCGGTAAAGAAGATGTTGACATCAATGCCAAAGGGGGATATTGTTGGCATTGATTTGTCATTGATGTCAACTAGTATTGCAGGCAGGCTACCAGTAGAGGTATGTCATTTGGTATGAAGAAGAGTGTACCAGTATGGTGAGAGACAAATAAGGTATTGAGAAGATTAACCAGTTTGGTGGAAGCAATTGTTGAGACTATCAGTGACCTCATCGGTATGCAGTGAGATGCATGTGTGTGTGAGCATGTTGAGTGATAACCGGTCTAGAGTTTGGCTACCTGTTTATGATGAAGAGGCAAAATGTTAAAGTAATCACAAATCACCAGAGGTGAAGATGTGCTATCGATGTAGTGTGAACTACTGGTAAGAAGGAGGAGAAGGTCTCAGCAGTAAAGGCATGAATCGGTATGAGTTTGTTGAATGTTCAAGTATGAACTGACTATGTGTCTGTGAGCTGAATGATTGATCATTGTCATGCCATGAGGAGCTGAGGTGGAAAACATGCAGAGATTGGTGAAGCCTCCATTGTCATGGTTGTTGAAACAACTAGTTGACATTAATGAAACAACCAAAAATCATGTGATTGTAACTGACTGATGCGGCTAGAGGAAGAAAGAATAATAGAGGAAGATCAGGGAGTTGTTGGCACCTGGATCAAAGAAAAGAAATCAGATTACAAGAAGATCTCGAGAAGGAAACAACTGAGCTTTTTAAGAGCCGACAAATTTTAAGGTAGAAAATGATGTATGAGATTGCTATCTTTAGGAATTATGCATTGGATAATGGAAAACATGTACAAATGCATTACTGGAGTACAGGTGATCAATCCAAGATAGACTGGATCAGATCTCATGTAGATTGTGTCGGGTAAGGGAAACCCTAACCGCTCCAAGTTTGAATTGTTCCTTGGTGGGAAAGCTCAAGTTTAAATATGATGACTTGAGATAGTTGAAGTTGTTGTTGCAAAGTGAATACAAGTGTAAAATTGTTGTCTGAGAGCCAAAGAGATAAACACTTCAAGTATTTATGAGTGAAGATTTGACTGATAAGGAGAAGTAGAGTAAATCGATGTAAGGAACAATCAGTGGAGTGTGCATTGACAACAGAGGTGACAAACTGGCAGAAGCTATGCTTAATTAAGGGTGATCGAGTGTGAGTTGAAGGTGAAAAGACATTGTGAGAGGAGACTTAGACAAGTGATCAGCAAAGTTAGTTTGTAGAGTGAGTGAAGAAGTATATAGACTGGTAAGGCTGAAATCGACAAAGAAGAATATTGTAAAGTTGCAAAATCTCATTTGCAATAGTGATTTCATTTGTATATCTAAGCTTCATTTTGTTTTCACTAAGTTGTAGCTTAGTACAGGGGTTGTAGCTCCTTTAGGTTATAGCGTATAAATTGTGTAGGGGTTGGTGCTCCTTTGAGTTGGTGCTCATAAATCAAGGGTTGGTGCCCCTTGGGTTGGTGCCCTAAATATTGTAATCAGAGTTTCATTGTGAGGCTGGATTGGAGCAGAAGATTTCCAGCAGCAATTCTCACTGATGTTTTTCCCACATTGGGTTTTCCTCGTATATATCTCATGTTGTGTGATGTATTCTTGTTCATATGTGATGTTGATGTTTTAGCTAGTCCTTTCACATACTCTACTTGCATTGTTTATGTTACCGGTTAGCACTCAGTTTGTCCTCTACTTTACTGGTATCTCTCTAGTTAAGAAGAAGAGTTTAAATCACTGATTCACCCCCCTCTTAGTGATCTATTGTGTCCAACACACCGGACCTAAAATAGGTCACCATAAGCCAAATGAAATACCATGAACAACTGGAATAGAAACAAGATAACCATCAGCATCCTGATAACCTTCTAGAAGATGCACCAACACCACTTATCGGATTCATCAAAATATCTTCATCAAAGCACTACCGATAAAACCCTTACCGATGACAAAAAGGCTTACTATAACAAATGATAGCATCCAGATCATCAAATCCCAAACCAACTGAATGTGATATGCACCAGAGACACATGAATAACAAATCCAAGGCAATACCACAAGCCAGACCAAATAAGAGAATATCAGAGATGGTCTCCAGATCAATATCATAGTCCAACCACTCTCTCAGAAGTTGGTAGACAACAAAATAGCTAGTGTTGACATCAATGACAAAACATAAATGCAACACATAATCAATTCCTCCAAATGGACAACAATCTTGTCTATTTGGACTTTGTTTTTTTACTTCCACACATCATCAAAAAACTCTTAAAGTCCCCTATTTAGATCTCAAATTATTTTTTGCAAATTTTTTATCAAGAAGTCAAAGATTTCAATTTTGTCCTTTTGGGCTATAGGCAAATTGGGTCTCTATTTGTATTGAGTGTTTTTGTTTTTGTATCTTTTTTGGAGATTTTTTTGAGTGAATCATGTATATCAGTTGTAAGTGTAAATATTGTGGAAGCAATCAACATGGCCATGAATTGTGTCATAATTTCTCACACGATTCTTTTCAACTCTTTCTTGAGTGTGCACAAAAATCTCAAGTTGCTATGTCTCCACCTATAGAGATAGTTGTTATAGCTTCATTGATTGAGACTCTTATTCTTGTTAAGTAGGATAATTCATCTATTTATCTTCCTGATTGGGATTCCTATTTGATAGACACTGCTTTATTATTTGTGGTGTCGCATTTTAAATTTGGAAGATATATTTTGAGTTTTATCTCTCTTATTTTATGATGGCCACAACACAACTGTTGTCACATCATATTTGTCTTTGCATCTTGTTCAAGATCAGTTTTCAATGGTTCATTTTTTGTCACTTTCTATTATGATTGGGTATGCACCTAATTAGTTTGTGGCATCATCTTCCAAGGTCTTGGCAACACATGAGTACATTTCAAATACATCATCATCCTACATTTGGAATTCACTTCCTACCAATTTTTATCTATAATAGAAAGCATTCCTACATTTGTACTTGGTTTATTTTCTTCCCGAGGGGAGAAATGTTTTTTTTAATTTTATGAGTAGCGAAACAAGGGTGTTGTCTCTTAAACAACCACACCCCAAAGGAATCCAAAGTTAAATAGAAAAATTATAGCACACCAGAAAAAGAAAAAACACATCTATTTGATAGTAAACCATAACTATCCAAAAGAAGCCATTAACAAAAGTCTACCATAGTAACATATAGAGTTTAACAAAGGAGTTTGGCTCTTGGAAAAATAAATAACATAAACAACAGTAAAAAGAAAGACACTTAAGAAGCTAGACATTGCTAGATTTTTTAATGCCTTGGCTAGCTTGCAACAAGATGTTGTTCCAATCCTTGGTTAGGAACTTAAATATCTCCTTGTGAATTCCTTCTTCACCCTCCACATCACTAAGAACTTTTTTCTACATCAAACAAAGAAAAGTAGCAGAGCTATACATGACTCTATGGCAAAATTTGCAAATGTTTCCCATTTTTTATTCTAGGTTAATGAGCTTGTCTTTAAGTTTTCAAAGCTCCTCCTCCATATCCCTCAACACTTTCCTAACCTTTTGGCATCCCCTACAATTCATGTCTACAGTGCTCCTCTTTGCATCTTCTTCCATTTCCACCTCTTCCATCTTTTCATCCCGTGTTTGGCCCCCCTGCTCAACCTAGTTATTGTTGAGTGACTTTTTCAAGGTTGTCATCCAGATTTTTCAGGGTTCTCATCTAGTTGTTCTCCACCACCATTAATAATCCCACCATCCACTTTTTCCACATACTCTATGCCCTGCTGCCCTTCCTCCTCTTTAGAGATATTATCCACAAATATTAACCTCATACCCTTCGCAGGGAAGCCTATGTGACTGTCATCTGCCTTCATTCCGACTTCTTTACCTTTCCTCATCATCTTCCTTGCTTGATTCATCAACAATTGTGATCCTTTTATGGCTCAATATCTTCCCTTTCTTTTTACTAGTTGAGGCCTTTCGGGCTTTGAGCATTTCAATTTCTATTAAAACCACAGAAGTGGAAGGGGTTCTAGGGGAGGCCATAAAAGAAAACTCTAAATGAGGAATGCAGTGCTTAGTCCAAGTGCTGGGAGCAACAATTAGCAAGGGAGAGGAACTCATGGTAGGGGTTTCCATAACAGTAGTGTTTATCAATAGGTAAAGTGCAAGATGGAATGAATAAAGTGTGTAAATTAAACCTTGGTGGAGAGGCATCGGTTTTTTGCCTTATTTTTTGGGGTCACGACATTCTTTAACTAAATGCTTCAAGGAGTAGAACAAGTAAAAAGGAAAGGAAATGGTATCATGGTTCATAAAGTGGTTTAGGAGTGGCATATGATGAAAATAATACACTTTATGGTGACCTTCAAGAGTGAAATATTTCAAGATAATTAAACATACCATTTTCTAGTGATCAAGGAGTTCTTCTCTCACATAACCACCTTGTCACTTCATAGGGGCTTCCTTCCCATGAAAAAATTGGTTTAGGGTTTCATTGTTAGTAGCATGGCTCATTCTCATCCTCTTCCTTCCTTCCATAGAGGGACCAATCACTTCCTCACTAACCTTGAATGAGATGCCACCCACAGTGACCCTCTTGTTTACCCAAGAAGTAGCAAACTAGATTGATAATTCCTCATCAAACCCTTGCATTTGTTCAAGATAGTATTTGACTCCCCCTTCCTTTCAAATATGCCACATAATTTCCACATTTTTAAACTCATTTGTCTTATTTGACTATGTGCACACAAGGTCACCTCCTATTCTACAAGTAGATAGAGAGTCTTGTAAATAAACTAGAGAAACACAGGGGAGAACTACAAACATTTTTCCAAAACTCTCACAGAAAATTTGAAGGAATTTTTTTAAAAGGCCATTATAATCATAAATATTCCCATATCTCTCCTTAATACTTCACTTGTGCTGACAACAGGACATGCATTGTGAGGTGATAGTTGAATCAAGATCTATAGGTATTCTTTCCCTAGGGGGTAATTTTCTATTGTTATTCTTGTTTCCACATGGTTCCTTGTAATGATGCCAACACATCATGATAATGCACCATAAGATATACATGATGTATAGGTGGTAAGTTCCAGTCCACATCAATGCATAAGGATTTCCAAGGAAAGTGTGATGACATATATGCCATCTAGGAGCTCACCTCAGCAGCTACCATTCCAACCAAAACTTTTTTTTTTAAATTCAAATTTTCCCATCGTCCCTCTTTAAACTTACAACCCCAAATCTAGGATAAAAGAAGCTACAAAAGCCAACACCCCAAAAGATGATGTCTATCCATTAGCCTCCATGAGTAGGTACTCTCCTTAAAGGAGTATATGGAAATTATCAAGGAGGGCATCTTTTCTCCACCAACATCACCATCCATCAAGTTGGATGCCAAAAGTAGCCAAGGAATCAATAAACTTATTACCTTCCATGAAAACATGCCCTATTTCAAAGTGCTAAAGCTTTAGAAGGAACTTATGAATTTATCTAATCATTCTCTCAATCGACCACTTAGTCTTGCATAATTCCTTGGTGG
Organism: Cryptomeria japonica; assembly: GCF_030272615.1. Taxonomy (NCBI): domain Eukaryota; kingdom Viridiplantae; phylum Streptophyta; class Pinopsida; order Cupressales; family Cupressaceae; genus Cryptomeria; species Cryptomeria japonica. The sequence goes on along the minus strand of NC_081411.1, from coordinate 451,771,295 downwards.
CATCAATTATGAGCCTAGAGTTGCCTTCGATGACTAAATTCTTAGCCCAATAAAGAGGGAGATTTTAAGTCCCCATAGTAAAACCATCTCTTCAGCTTGATTATTTGTATTACCTTTTAGATTCCCCACATTAGTTGCCACCAATTCCCCCATGTGAATTCATATACCTCCCCCATAGTCACTTCCCCTGAGGAATGTCTCACAGCTCCATCAATGTTTAGCTTCCACCATCCCAACTTAGGTGGAGTCCATTTAGTGTTCGTTCTAACCATTCTTTTAAAATTATCAAAATTGACATAGGAGGAAGGAAGGCCCCAAGAAAAATCAATTCTATCATCCACCCATGAAGGGGGAAAGGAAGGGAAAGGGTGGGAGATGGAAAAGAGGTTTTCCCTGAGGAGTTTGGAGAAGGACCTAAAAACCACCTCAATAGATTTTTTTGTATAAAAAAAAAATCATATTATTTCTCTCTATCCAAATGATCTATCCAAGATGGGGTGGGAGTAGTCTCCATAATAGTTTGATTAGGGGATTATGACAGGGGCCATGCCAACCCAAAAATAAATTGTTGAAGATCTCAATCCATAACCCAAGTAAAGTCTAGCTTATGCAGCTTTAAGCTCCACAGAGTTCTGGAGAAGGAGAAATATATTAGAAGATGGGAAAGGCTTTCCTCTTCTTGATTGCATAGGAAACAACAATTTGGAAAATTAAATCCCCTTTTGGAAAGGTTATCTTGGGTAAGGATCTTATTATAAAGGGTTGTCCACCAAAACAAATTTATCTTCGAAATAAGATGTTTATTCTAGATCTTTGTCCAATGCCTGGGGAGGTTGCTATCTTTTAGTAGAGTAAGATTACCAGACTTAACTATAAACTCACCTCCAGGGTTCAACTACCATATTAATTTATCCTCTCTATGGAAGAGGGAAATGTTTAAGCAAATCCTATAACTCTCGAAACACTTACAATAAAAGGGGTTGATTACAACAACATTGTGAGATATCCTTCCAAGAATAAGCAAGGGATATATAATCTTGAACCCATTGTCCAAAAAAGGCCTTGGAATTCTTATAGATACACCTAAAATAGTTATGTAGAGCTAAGGGTTTATCACCCAGCCAAGTATCCTCCCAGAAATGGATATTGTTCCCCCTCCCAAACAACCATAATAACCTTGATTGGATGATTTTTTTGCATTGAGTAAATTGTTCCAAATTTTGGAACCAAATGGGAGCCCTTGAATTGAAAGAGCTTTATAAAACTTCTCCTAATTAAGACATAAATGGAACATGTTATTCTGCACCAATCAACTTTTTTTTGGGCTACCTTCCATCCAATTTTTCCCTTCAATGCCTTGTTAAGTAAAGGAATTTTTATAATCCTCGGGACCCCCATATATTTGGGGAAAAAAATATTGTCCCAACTGACCAAGGCCAATCTCTTTTTTTCCTCCATTCCCATCCATAAGAAAGTATTTTGAATCCTCTCAAGTTTCTCTATCATGGAATATAAAATCTTAAATAGAGAGAGGAAGTAGACAAGGATGCCTTGAAGGGAGGCTACAAGCAATTGATGTTTCCTTGGACTACTCAAGAGATTTCCCTTCCAAACAATGAGATTCTTATATAATATTTATAATATCATGTTCCAAAATGTATTAGAAACCCCCTTAACCATAAGAGGTAACCCCAAGTAGACCCCCAGGAGAACAACACTCTGGCACCCAAGAATTGCCCTAATTTTGTCCTAAACTTTTCTTGGAGTCTTGAAGAGATAAATACTACTTTTGTTATAGTTAATGAACTACCCTGAGGCCTCTGCATATTGATTAATAAATTTCTTCCACTCCCTTTCCTCCACCATAAAAGAAGCTCCAAATAAGATGGTATCATCAACACACTGCTGCAAGACTGTCAGTGGTAGAGAAGAAGCATGCTTGACCCCTTGAAGTCTACCATTGTTGATAAGATTTAGAAGATTCCTCCCTAGGACCTCTGCTAGCACAATGAAAAGGTAAGGAGATAAGGCTCTGGTAGCACCAAAATATCCCCTTGGAATACCATTAACCAAAACTTCACATTTCACCATAGTAGCATACTCCCTAATTAAACCAGTCAATGTATTCCCAAATCCAATCTTCATTAGGACTTTAAAGAGGAAGTCCTAGTTAACTCTATCATACACCTTATAAATATCAAGCTTAAGAACCATCCCTGGCAGGTATCACCTATCCATAGTGTTGTCCTTGTTTTCATTTCAAGTGGAGACAAGATAATCCCCTACAAATTTTTATTTAAATTCATTCTCATTTCTCTAAAAGTAAGTATTTCTAGGCATTTTGGTCACCTCATTGGTCTTTGAATACTTTGTATTCATTTTTGAAATCTTTTTATGTTTGTTAAAATTGAAAATTTTAACTTAGAATGAGTTTTTGATGTTTTGATGCAAAGTTAGATTCTAAACCCGATTTTAAATCATCTTTGGTTCTTAGGTGTAAAGTTAGACATAGAGCTTGAGATTGAAATTAGTGGTCTAAGTTTGGTGTATTTTAGACTTGCAAGTCCGACATATACTTCTTTTGGTCTAATGGTGCAAATCGGACTTGTAAGCTTGAAGTACACCATTATTGTGCATGTATTTGCATTTATTTCTTTTAAGTGTTTGATTTTATTTTATTTTCCCCTTATTTTATTTTCGTTCTAGTCTTTCTTTTTCCTCATTTGCTTGAGGTTTGTGAGATTGTAAACGTTTTTTTCTTGAGGGCAAGATTATCATTACTCTCATATGTAATTATTTTCTATCCTTCATTCGTGCTTTCTGAGTTTCCATTGTTCTTTGGCCTTAGTTTTTATTGGCTTTGTGTAATTCAAGTTGATAATTTTGGTATACACCAAAGTCTTAACTTTGATGATCATCCCTTGCTTTACATTGTCATTTTTTATTTCTTTCCATGCCCTTTGTTTGAAATGAAGAGATGTGTGGTGGGATCTAAAGCCTAACATACATCTCATATTTCTCATTGTAGCCGTAGAAATTGGTGCAAGTCAAGATTATGATCTCGACAAACACCGAAGCCCTAGCTATTGATGTGTGTCGGGATCATAATCTTGACTCACACCATTTCACATTTTATGTATTCTCTTTAAGTTGTATGGAGGAGTAATGACCCCGCCATGCACCGAAGCCTTAACCAACGATGCATGTCAGGGCCCTGGCTCTGCCATACACCTTCTTTATTGACTGTGTTTTTGCTAAATGCTAAGCTTTGATGTGAATTGAGGTTGTAACTCTAACTTGCATCATGATTAATTCTTAGGTGTAAGTCAAGGTTATAACCCTGATTCACACCAAAGGCATTGGTTCTTTCCTTTTTTCTTTTCATAAGTGCATATCAAATTTATAAGCTTGATATGAACCTTTATGATTTTTGACCCTCCCTAAGTGAAAATCAAACTTATAAGTCCAATATGCACTTTTTTTGTGTTTTTCACTAGTTTTTAGTGCAAATTGGACTTATTCATTGAATGCACACACTTGCAAATTGGAAAAATAAATTCAATTTGTGCTCAATAAGAAAAAAAATTTCTATCGACTAGGATTTTTGGAATCCTTATAAAGAGGCTGACAAGCTTAAATATGATGATGAACTTTTTAAAATGTTATATTGTAATCATACTTAAATGATGGAGCCATCACCAAGTAAAAGAGTAATGACGTTCAAGAAGCAAGACCCACATTCAGTCTATTGGCATTGTCTTGTCATTGTTGTCAATCGGTATAGGATGGCAACTGGTATGGGAGACTCATGATCAGTGTTGTCATTGATGAATACCGGAAATGGTTCCATTGATGTCAACTAGCATAACAGGTCACCAGTAAGAAAGAGAAGCTCATCTACCATAATGGCCATTGCAGTCACCGGTACACAAGTTAGTGATTGACTTGTGTTGAAAACATATGAACTGCATACCGGTAAGTAACATGTTGGCAATGCATAGTTTCCAACCAACAAGAGAGAAAGATGTTGGGTTGTTGATTGTGATGAACAAGGGAAATGTTGCAAAAATCACATCATCGGAAGTGAAGTATGTGCAGGCCACTGGTATGCTGTGTGGATGTGAAACAACAGGACTCCCATTGGATAAAGATGCAGTCACCATATGAAGAGATGACTGACAGTGAATGTGCACAACTGGATCACATGTGCTTGTTTGAAGATATGCATGCTCAAACAGGGAAACCACATTGGTGCAATGTAGGATGCAGATGACAAGGATCCACTACCACTGGTAAGTGGAGCTTATCTCCTATTATGCATGGTTTGCATCATAGTCCTCTAAGATAAGACAAAAAACTTAAAGGTAGATGATTGAAGGCTCACACCGGATGAACTAGTGAAACACTAAACTGCCTTAGGTGCATGAGATCAGAGATATGCACTGGATCATTTAGGTAGACATAATGAGTTTCTGGTATAGAGAAGGAAGGATATGTTTGTCACTTTGAAAAACCAATTGATAGGAGAACCAGTCTATTGATGAAGAAGGCAAGTTTGAGCAGATGTAGACAGATGGAGTTTGTGGAAGATTGATGACATGATATCATCAAGGTGGTTGTCGGTAAGTATGTCCACCAATAATGCTAACAAGGTGTAGAAGTGAAAGGCTCCTATCTATTTGAAGATGTGCATAAGGTAGGTTAGCAAGTGTGCTGACTGATTTAGGTGCTTCACCGGAAGAGAAGCAGAGTGCAAGGTTGAAGGCAGACCAGTTAGGGTATAACCAACAGCGTCTGCAAACCGATAGATGAACCCGGTTGTGTGGTTGGTCGGTGATCCTATCCAAATCGACATAGTAGACTAAGTTGAGGTGGATGCCAACAAAGCGGCCACATGGAGTTGAAGTGGCATACATGCACAGGTTGGTGTGGTGTGTTAGTGAAGTTGTTGGTAACTGGTCCAACATTTATGGTGACTACGAAGCTTGAGGAATGAAGACAAAGGATTGTGGCTTGAGATCAAGGAATTAACAAAGATATAGTAAAGAATAATCTTGCAGATCAAAGAGGGTGAAGGAAACTACATCACACATGTCATTGATCAGAAAAAAGGCCAAAAATCATGCTACAAATGACAAAAGATAGAAGATGTGTGCTGAAAGGAAAAGAGAATGGTGATGTTGATTGATGAGTTGTAAGTAATCAATCAAGGACATGAGATCTGATAAGATATGATGTGCCACAATGATTAGAGATCAGATCAGACGTAGATTCAGTGCATGGTAGAAACCCTAGCATGCCAATGTTCAAACCAACATTTAAGCGGGAAAATCTGGCTATAAGAGTGCGAGCCAACGATATTGTTGTTGATGCTGCATGAGTGAGAAAAACTAAATAGTCAACCAGTCAAGTGCTCAATGATAACCAGAGAAGTGACTAAGTGCGTGAGAGAGAATCGGGTTGAAGAATCCAACTGACAACAATGAGGCAACCAATAGCCTGCCATTAAGTCTGAGAGAGGAGTCTATCGGTGGTGACTGAAATGACATAGAAGAGTCATAGAAGATTGCATAGAAGTCAAGCTAAGAACTATTATTAATTAGATAGTTGATATCTGAATGAGTGAAGAAGACTAGTGGTGATTAGTAGTAGTGTAACAGAGAGGAAGGATAACCAACAAAGAGAAGAACCGATAGAGAAGAAGAAGAGGCTAAACTGGTAAGGTTGCAACAGTGAGAAGGTGAGCATAGAACTGATAGAGAATTGGAGAGAGGAGAACTAGTGGAGAGACTTGTATGAGAGTTACAAATTTCTTTTGCAATAAGGATATTACTTTTGTAATTGATTATGTTCATTGTAGATCACTGAGTTAGAGCTCGGTGTAGGGGTTGGTGCTCCTTGGATGGGTGCCCTAAAATCAGGGGTTGGTGCCCTAAAGTAGGAGTGGTACTCCTTGGGTTGGTGCCCTAAATATTGTAACCAAATATTTCATTGTGAGGTTGGATTGGATAAGTAGACTCCATCAGCATTTCTTACTGAGGTTTTTCTCATCTTAGGTTTTCCTCATACATATGATGTTATGTGGTGTCCCTTTTATGTGTGGTTGCATTTGTGTCATCCTCCCATCTAACCAATATGTCTTCTTTATGTTGGATCTGTTAACCAGTATACACACATAGGATAGAAAAGGGTTGAGTTTGGAATTCACTGATTCACCCTCCCCGGTATTTGAACATAATGATTTGTTTAGTGTCAATCCCCACTCTAGTTCTTAGTGGTTCAAATTATTCTATTTAGAGTTTTAGGATGGAAATATACCTATCCTCCTTAGGGTTTTATGTATGGATGTCAGTTGTTAATGGCTACCTTAGTAGTCAGTCCTCCCACTGATTTAGATGCAGAAAGAAGAAACTGGTGTAATGATATAGTAATGAAGACTATACTATGTGGGTTATCAGATGATGTTTCCTCACATGTAGACAAAAGTAGATCGACAAATATATTATGGGATAGATTGAAGAAGCTCTATGGAAATGAGCCTACCATTGCAGAACCAGTTGGTGAAGACAAGATGAGAAATGCAAATCATGTATCTGTAGGTGTTGAATGAAGATCTGTATGTATCTGCAGCAATGATGAGGAAGGAACCCACCTCTTCATGGCTCAAGAATCAGAAGATGAGAGTCACACATCTAAGAATTATCATGCAAATCATTTCTACTGGCGAGATGTGTTTGGCAGTGATAGTGAAGGTAAAGAAGAAGAAGATGAAGCAAAAGTTGATCTTAAAGGAGAACTTGTAAGTGCACTTAAAGAACTTAGTAGAGTGAGGAATGAATACAAGTTGTTCAAGAATGTTGCAATTGTGGACCAAAACCAGTTGATCAGATGCCTTGAAGAATCTGAGAGATGTATCTCAAAGTTAAAGACTCAACAAGAAGACACCAAGGAGTGTTGGTGTAAAGATCTAGCATCTAAGCTAGAGATAAAAGATAAAGAATATCAACAGCTAGTAGGAGAAATGGAGAGTCTCTCAAATGACCTTGAGAAATGTTAGGATGAGATCAAGGTGAGAATCTGATTTGATGGCAGCAGTGATGCCTTGGACAAAATGTTGAAGAAACAAAAGCATTCCAAGGACACTGGAGGATTAGGAGGTGGTGTTGGTGAATACTCCACCAATAAGAATGTCCCCCATAATGACATTTTGTTTGTCTCCTCAAATAGAGATAACAAGGGACAAACCTTCATTGTCTAGAATACTCCTCGGAAGAAGGTTGGTCAAACCACTACCGGTGAAGACATGGAGTCAAGGATGAAGACCGGTGCTACAAGAAGGAGAAACAATGAAGATCCCAAAGGAAAAGGGAAGATGGGAGAAGGCAGCTTCACTGGAAGTAAGAACATGAGAAGACAATAAACAAGACCTCCTACTGGTGGAAGACAAGGAAATGATACCACCCACAAGACAAAGAAAGTGCAGGAAAAGAAGAGATCGGATGAAAGAGCTGGAGAAAGTGGACAACCCAAGATCCACTCCAGAAGAAGAAAAAATGGAGATGCCAAACCGATAAGATCACCTCATGTTTGGAAAAATAAATTTGTAAGTAATAAGTCCTCCTTCTTCAGTTACTTGTTTGCATGTAATGGATATGGTCATAGAGCATAAGAATTTAGAAAGGGATCTAGGAGAAACAATTTAGGTTTCCATAGATATCCTACATATGGGCACAAAGTTTCAAAGAGTATAAACATGCATATCCCCTCTCCCCATTATGCAAATGCTTTATATTATCAAGGCAATGGTTTTGGCCATAGAAGACATGAATGCAAGAAGAAGAATTCCCAGTCCTATGGCAGCCGATGGAACAATCATGCTCACTATGGAAGCAGTTACAGGGTATATGAGAAACAAATACCTGTAGGGTACAAGAGGAGAAGTGTTCCTATGCAATCAAGGAATCCATGGAAACTGGTAGTTGGCTACAATGGCTTGATCAAAAAAGGAGGAGAAAATTGGTATATTAGAAGGTCCCCCAATCATGCGATTGGCATGAACACATTTTGCTTCTATAGCAATGCTTCCAATCATGATGCAGAATCCAGTTGAGAAAGGACCAATCAGAAAAAGAAGGTAACACCTACTCCCAAGACTAAAAATGGGAAGAAGAATGAGACCAAGGAGGTATGGAGGAAGAAGCAAGAAGATGCAACCATGGACTGACACTGTGTATTCAATGCACATGTGATATCTCCCAAGGCTTAAAGGAGTTGTAGGACCTTAGAGGGAGTAGTACAATGACCATATCATTCACCCCCTCAGTGAAAGAGGACAAATGGAAGAACAAGATGTTGTTGGTAAGAAAGAAGAAAAGGTAAGATAAGTGTGTGTAGTGGATGCCTTGGCTACACATATATAGATAAGAGATGGATCACTACTACATGTGTCAATTGATGGAAAATTTGCAATTGGGATCAGAAGAAAACTGACACAAGAAGATAGGAGTTAGAGAAAAAGTTATCTAGTAGAGATGATGGACCGAGATAGGAAACTAGTATGTGCAGTATGTTACCAGTATGAATACTAACTAATATTGTAGGTTATGTAAGACAATGAGGTCCATGATTATTGCATTAACTCTAGTAGAAAGGAATGAGGAGTTTATGTCTCATGTGGTCCTGATGAAAACCTAAATGACATATGTTGTCCCAGTTGTTGATCATATAGGCATGCATGTTTTTGAGCTAACCAGTTTGATTTAAGGCATGATAGTGATATTATATGGTATTGTGTACACCTAGGATCATGTCATATATTGTGGTGAAATTTATGGAGCTGATAGATCATTATATTGATCACATATGTACAACTCAACTGGTATAAGGGGCAGGTTGGCTCTAGTTTTGAACCTGACAGGTAATGAGAACCTGGGATGTATGACTCAGGGGGAGTTGACAACCATATCTTCTGATTGTTATCAGACTTTCTAGATAGAGAGGGTGTGCAAGTGTCTATGGTTGTACCGATATGTTTATGTCTTTGGAAGTGTCTAGGGTTGTGAGATATTTCAATGCCTATTAAATTGAAATCACAACTAGACCATCAGGAGTATTGCTTGCAAAGAGGGAGAGTTGCCAGCACAAGAGAATATGCATTTGGTATCGAAAGAGATACAGTTGGTATCAATGTAATCTTCAACACTTGATATCAACAAAATGGGGTCAGAATAACTTTTTCATATAAAAGGGGAGATGATGCAGTTTGACCGGTAGGTATGTTGGATTCACTAACACATGTGCCTTCAATTGGTTTTAGACTTGTATATGCATGTGTTTCCGGTTTGCATATATACTTGGTTGGTGAGAAATTGGTGTCAATTGGTGGTTGAGCCCTCCATCTCAAGTGCTATGAATTGAGAGGATGCATTGTATGATGGTGAAATGAGGAGAAGCATCCGGTAGAGAAAAAGGTGCTTAGAAAAGTGTCAGTGCCTGATAGACACAAGGAGGAGAGAAATCTTGTCAGTGCCCTTTGCCATTGTTGTCAAAGGGGGAGAGAAATTTTGTAGTATGCCGCATACTACATGTGTGAGAATCCAAGGAGCACACAAAGGGGGAGAGAAAGAATCTGTAGTATGCCAGATACTACATATGTTGACATCAATGCTAAAGGGGGAGATTGTTGGCATTGTGTTGTCATTGATGTAAACCGGTATAGGATGGTAATCGGTATGGGAGATTGATGAGCAATGTTGTCATTGATGAATACTAGAAATGGTGCCATTGATGTCAGCTATCATAGAAGGTCACCGATAAGGAAGAGAAGGTCATCTAGAATAATGGCCATTGGAGTCACCAGTACACAAGTTAGTGATTGACTTGTGTTGAAGACATAAGGACTGCAAACCGGTAAGTGACATGTTGGCAATGCATAGTTGCCAACCAATAAGAGAGAATGATGTTGGGATGTTGATTGTGATGAAGAGGGGGAATGTTACAAAAATCACATCAACACCAGAAGTGAAGTATGTGTAGGCCACTAGTATGTTATGTGGATGTGAAACTGTTGGTATTATGGATATGTTGCATTATTTTTGTCATTGATGTCAACACTTATCCTTCTAGAGATCTTTGGTTATGACTCATAGGCATATTATGTTCACCAACATGTTTAGTGACTTATGCACAGTCAACGGTATACTATTCACCGAAAGGTTATATTGTTCACCGACACTAAGGATGACTTGTTATCATCTGGAGATCACTTGGTTATGTCAAAGACATGGTTTGGATACTTGGTTTTGGTATTTTGGTAAATGGTCTAATCGGGTTGACATATTTGTTGTTACCAGCAAATTGGTCTAGGTTATGGACCAACATGCATTATCTATTCCAGATCAGCATGACACATTATGAAGATGATTTATTAATTGGATATTGTTGTAAATGTATTGAGTCGACATGATGCATCACATCTTCACTTATTTGTAATTGATTTTAATGTAAATATTCTTAGTAAGACGACCTACACATTTGGTCCTAGGTTTTGGTATATATGTAAGATCTCATTTGTGAGATGGTGAAAAGGAGGAGAATATTGTAAGGTTATGGTATTGTAACATGGTATGTGCGAATATTGAAGATCATATGAGCAGACCATAGAGAAGGTTCAAGGAAGGTTTGAAGGTGATTATCAGAGCTTAATCAGTATTAAATCCAGCATTGAAGATGCTACTTTGAGCAGTACATTATCATTGGATTTAACCATCCAATTGTAGTTAGTGTGAGTCCTATTTTGTGATTGCGCAATGAGCTCTAGGCGATTGGCCTTTCTGCATGTGCAGACCCCATTTATATACACATACTATCTATAGTAGTATCATCTGATTGTGGGTAAGGTTTCCCACCATGGCTTTTCCCCTTACAGGGTTTCCACATATAAATATTTCTGTTATGTGTTGTGGATGTTGTTTCTCTTTTTGTTTTATGCATTAAGCTTCACCAGTATTAATACTAACTACTAATCTGTCAATCGACATTAAGTTTGGTTTACCGGTATTATGCATCAAGTTTGATTAAGTTATATTTGGGTTGAAATTAATTGACAACTGATTCACCCTCCCCCTCTCAGTTGCCTCTCGGGTCCTAACAATTGGTATTAGAGCTAAGTCCTCTTTTTGTAGAAGTTTAACAGCTTGAGGAGATCCTATGGCAACAAACTTTTTCAGGAAGGAGAGTCTGAAACTTGATGGAACTAACTATGGTATATGGAAGATCATAATGGAGACTCATCTAAATCGTATTGGAAGAGACATATGGGATATTACAAACAATGGCTATGTTGGTCCTACACCGAATCAACCTAATCCACCAACATTGGGTAAGGATCAAGAGAATGATTGCAAAGCAAGAGAAGCACTTTTGAGCGCATTTTCAGATCAGCAAATCATGGGATTATCAGATCGATCTACTACCAAATCTATTTGGGATAAATTTGAGACACTAAATGAAGGTGTTACCACTGTCAAAATTGCAAAACTGGAATGCTTTCAGGTGAGGTATGAAAATTTGAAAATGGAAGAAGATGAAAGAATTTTTGCTTTTATGGAAAGGGTTAATGAATTTTTTTTGGGAATACAATGTTGTGGAAGATCCTTAAGTGAAGATGAAATTATTTCTAAAGTTTTAAGATCTTTGCCACTGGCATACAAAATGAAAGTAACTGCTATTAATGAGTTGATAACAATGCCTAATACATCAGTATCTAGAGATACCTTGGTTGAAAACTTTCAGTATTTGAGCTTGAGGAATTTGTTCCTATTGCTACAATTAAAACAGATTTGGCCTTCAAAGCATCATCATCTACAGAATAATCATCATCTAAGAAGTTTGATTGGAAAGCACTTTATGCAAAAGAACTTGAAGATATCAGAAAGGAAAATGAAGAATTGGAAGAACTTGAAGGACTATTTGCAAGGAAAATTCCTAAAGGTCCTATTGGAAGTAAGTATGAAGGTAAAGCACCATTTAAATGTTTTAACTACAATAAAGTTGGTCATATGGCATCTAGATGTCCTAATAGACATGCAAGATTGAGAGAAGAAGCTAAAAGGACATATAAGCCTAACCCTGAATATCAGAGATACAGATTTAAGAAGAACAAAGACAAATCATGTTACTATGTTGATGAAGGAGTTACTGATGATTCTAATGAAGAAATGACAGATAATGGATGGGCTTTTGTTTCAATAAAATAAGATCAATCGGCACATACTATTCAACCAGTAGAGTAGACCTTGGCAGCTAAAATTGAATAAAAAGATGAATGGATTATAGATTTTGGATGTTCACTTCATATGACTGGTGATAAAAGTAAATTCTTATCTTTTCAGGAATATAGTGGAGGTCTAGTAAGATTTGGGGATGATAAAGCTTGTTTGATCAAAGCAAAAGGCACTATATCTTTTGATGGTAAGCACAATACTGACAACGTTTATTATGTTGAAGGTTTGAAGCATAGTCTTTTGAGTGCTAGTCAATTAGTTGAAAAGGGATTTCAGTTACAATTCAAGAATGGTAAATGCAAAATCATGAATAGAATTGGATTGGAGATTGCAACCGGTAATTAGACTAGAAGTAATATCTTTTATTTGAATAATAGTGAAAAGACATGCTTGATTGTACATATTGATGAAAGTTGGTTATGGCATAAGAGACTTTGTCATGTGAATTTTGATTGCATTGTAAAGATTAGTTCAACTAAGGCAGTAAGGGATTTACCTAAGATTGTGAAACCTCATAACCCGGTATGTAAGGAATGTCAAATGGGAAAGCAAGTTAGAACAACTTTTAAAAGTATATTTGAGAAATCCAACAATGTTCTTGATTTAATTCATACTGACTTGTGTGGTTAGGCAAGAACAAGAAGTCTACAGGGAGATAGATAGTTCATGCTAATTATTGGTGATTATTCTAGAATGTGTTGGGTTACTTTTCTCAGGGAGAAATCAGAAGCTTTTGAAAAATTTAAACTATTCAAGGCAATGGTAGAGAATGAAACTGGTAAGAAAATCAAATGTTTAAGATCATATCAAAGAGGAGAATTTACATCTTGTTGGGTGAATATTTTGTCACTACTAATGACAAAACATAAAATTCACACAATGCTATGCTAAGAAATTAATCTCTCCTCTCATCAATGGGAGGTTCCCTATGAAATTTCTCCTCTAATTAACAAGAAATTAAATTGGTGGGTTGGCGTTGGGCATGTAACTCTCTTTTTTCAGAGTTTATGTATTCTCCCTTCACCTAGTTACAATTTCTCTACCTCTTCAGATATTCAAAGAAAAGAACTATTAATCTAATAAACTACACTAAGAGTTACTTTTAAGCAGCACAAAGTCTCCTTTATGGTAACACTGATTCACACTGATCGTTACAAATTAAACAAGTAGAAACTTAGCTTAAAGCTCAAAGTCTTTAAGTGTAAATTTCTAATCAATTAAACTACTAATAACCGCAACTATACAAAGCTTACTACAAGTTACTTCCTTTATCAGCAGATTTCTCAAGTATGCTAAGAGCACAAAGTCTATTGGCAAGATTTGAGAGCTCTTTAACCATGTAGCAATATCTTAAAGATCAAATATGTAAAGATAATATGTATTCAATGGACATAGGAACATTAAATAATATAAAAAAAATTATTGATACAACACAAAGTTTGCAATCAACAAAACCGTTTTCTTTATTTGTTTGATTGAATTCTCATCACTAAAGCTCAAAGTCTAAATTGGGATAAAAGTCTAGCAGAGTTTTGCTAAGCATGAAAAAGATAAAAATATTTACAAAAAGGTCCTCCTTATATAGGAAAAGAAGTTGAGAAAAAGGTGGGCACTGTTGACTTATTCAACCACACAGTCCCATTTTACTACAACTACTACATAAAGAAAACGTGCAGCTGCATAAAAAATTACAACATCTATTGGTGCAGTTGCATGAAGAAAGAGTGTCAAAAGGGGAAACTTCATTCTTGATTCTCTTCTTCGTTGGATTTTTGAAAACCTTTGAACTATGTGAGGATAGCTTTGATCTCTAATTTGTTTGGCATCAAGGTATAACTTGTGATGATTTGAACGCGGGACATTACATCTTGGATCTTCACGTGCTTCTTCTTAACATCCTTTAGCATGGATGCGAGTACTTCAAAGTTGACTTGAATTTCTAACAATTTATCAAATGTATCAAGTGAGAAGTCTTGTCCCGTGCACTGGTCCATCAAGGAAAGAAATTCTTGGGTGACGACTTCAGCAGTGATGAGATTTTGATCACCATCATACAAATAGAAAGGGAGATCACCTACCTTAGCAAAAATAAGGTCAGCCTCATCATCACCTTCTTTCTTTTCGCAATCTAGCTCTGTAATCATTAATTTCATTGTCTCTTATTTATGAGACAATAATGACAAGATCTGAATATGCTTCTCCCTTGTGGGAATTACCTTGTTCTCAACCAGGACATCTATCCTGGAATCCTCCATTTTTCTCCAAAGGGTAGTGCTTTTCACAAACCTCAATTTCCTGGGACAAAGAGGTTTTGAGTCTTTGCATCCGACTCTAGATCACTTCATAATCAGACAATAGCTCCACCATTGAACTCAGAAGATGAGAGCCTTCTGACCTTAGCCGCGAGATCCATTCATCCATTACTAGGCCCTTAGCTCCTACCTGCTCAATCTTCTTGATAACTTCAGTATCTATTGATGATCCTATAGGTTCAACCTCTTGCTTGAGAAGATTGTGTTACCTTTAAGAGGACATTGGTCAGTTGCTCACACTTCTGCTTCAGGATATTTTTCTCATCCCTCTCTTGATCCAGTCTTCTTAACAAAGAATTTAGGGCTGTTTGAGAATCTAATTTCACACTTTCATGTGTCTCCACTCTGAGCTCCACAACCTGCATGGTATAATCTTTTGATCGTATGCTGCCTTTGTCTTTGTCTGATGATGGCACCATAACTTCAACGTATTTTCTTTTGGAAGTCAGGTCTACTACCACTTGAGATACTGTCTTTGGCTTCTTTGTTCCCTTAGGCTTTGGAGGAACCAAAAGTTCAAAGTCAAATTCATCAGGAGATATTACATGTTTCTTCCTCTTAGGGGCCACTACTTCCATCCAAGGGGGTAGTTCTAGATTGGATGATGGAGTAGTAGCTCCTTGCTGACTTGGGGTCAAAGATTCTAGAGTAGGTTGACTGGAACTTGGAACAGTTGCAAGTGCAACTGATGGTGCTGATATTGAAGCATCTAATGGAATATTTGTTGCTGGTACCTCTTCAATTATTAGTGGAAGAGTTGAGGGTGCCATCAGTGTAACTTCAACGCTTACCTATGAAGGGATTGTTGTGACGGTGGTAGTAATGGCTGGTAAATCTACCGAAACCTGTTCTGCAAGTGCATCATGCAAAGTTTCATTAAAATCCATCATGGTAGACTCAAAAGTAGATGAAGGGAGATCATCTAAAGTAGAGAAGTTGGTTATTGTAAAAAATTGACCAGCAGTCTCTGATTGCGGCATGTCCATACTTAGATCTCCATCTTCATGAATATCTTCATCTTCTTGATCAGAATTAGAGTCAGAATCAATAGAGTGAACGACTACTTGTGAAGTGGTTGTCGTATCTACCTCAACTGAATGTGGTACTTCTTCTACCTGTACTTCCTCTTGTTCAGGAATTTCACCTTCTTCGACCTCCTTACCCTTTCCAGCTTCACTGACAGGTGGTTGTTCTGGCTCTTTTGCTGCTGCCTCCTATGATGCTGATGATGATTCACCTTGCTTTGACCCTTTAACTATAAATTTGATTTTAGGTCCTTTACCCTTTGATTGTACCACAGGAGCTGAGGATAGTGCATGTGAGTCTGCCCTATTCTTGGTTCTTGTTTCAGCTATCGCTGTCTTACCCAATGGACCATCACTATTGTCATCATCTCCTGAACTAGTGGGAAACTGTTTCATCCTGAGATTCTTCTTTAGCAACCAAGCATTGGTGTTTTCTATGATGGGAGAGATCCTTTGCGTAATGGACTTGATTTCCTTCTTTGACCATTGCACAAGTGGGAGTGGGGAATCAACAATCTTCTTCTCATAGTAAATAGGATCTACTATGTCATCTATGTCTTCCATAGTCATTGGGATCTTAGCCAGATCTAGATTTTCAATTTGTTCTAGAGTAAGGCGGTTGAAGTCTATCCTTCTTATATCCTCCTCATTTTGACAGTCTGCCCAAACATCTTCAAACATATAGACATGAGTGTATGTCCTTTTGAGTTTGCTCTTTATACCCCAAAAATCAAAATTAGTTCGGGCCTTCAATCTTCTCATGGTATTCCACTGCATTTCCTCCTCCATATTTTTGGCTTTAGGATTAGTTAGCACGGAATACCTACCAATTGACTTTGGGAATTTCAGCCCAGTCTTGTGTGCTTGTGATTGTTTCTCATGCACACTAATTAGTTGTCTACATAGCTCCATAAGGACAATTTTGTCTGAAGGAAACCTTGGAAGGATGAAGGGTTCACCTAAGAAGCATCCAATCCGGATGTAGGTGAATGTGGGAAATTGTAGGAATACACACCCAAAATGGGACACCCTGCTGTAAGCGGCCTCTGATATTCTTCTCTTATACATGCCTTTATAAAAAATGCACTTCCAAATAGAAAAGAAAGCATCATTAACCCTCCTGTAATGATTACCTTGATTTTTGATAGTTAGTTGATCATAGTACTCCCAAACGGGCACCATTCTTCAGTCACCCTTGGTTGACAAGCTTGGATATTGCCTCATAGAAGCAGCTGCGTAAACTAGGTATGAGGTCATATAAAACTTCAGTGTTACCTTGACCTCTTTCAGTTGGGCACAAAGTGCATCACTGATTTGTTCTCCCCAATCAATTCTTGCAGCTCCCTTTCTGATTATATTCATGTAGTAAATCATCCATCTTTGGAAATAATGAGAGTCTTTTAATCCTCTCACTCAGGATAACATGGTGACCATGTCATTATATTCCTCATTAAAATCACTCCTGTGGAAAGACTTAGGCCATCATGAGGTGAGGGAAGATCTAGTGGTTGAGAGATAAATAGTATTGATCACCTTTTTGCATTTATCCTCGTGTTTCTCGTAGTACTCTTGAGCACTCTCTTGAGAAATATCAGCCACTTCTTCAGCTGATGAGCCTTTGAAAAAACTATTGAAGAATATGCTATCTAGAGTCATTATGACCTTTTGATCATCATATTTTACCTACCTTGTGTTTGGATCAAAGTGATCAGCCACTGCTAGTACAAATTCAGGATCATGAGCCGCAACTGGGAAACATGCATACTTATGCAGCTCGGATTTGATTAAACTGGTTAGGCATGCAAGAGCCTTCTGAACCTAGTCAAGAAACTCTTGCATGTCAACATGCCCAATTTCAGTGTCCCTGATCTCCTTAATGTTTGAGTCCACTAAACTCTCAGGGTACATATTCAAGTACCTATCGTACTTGTATTTCATCTTCTTTGATGATGCTTTACTCGGAGAAGGTTGTCCTGAAGAAGACTTGAGCTTATTGTGGGAGAGCTTTGACATTTGTGCATAATGACTGCATTCAACACTGATGATTAGCCATTCATCATTATCAAAAATCAATTTTTCTCAAATGGATCAAAAAATGGGACTCAAAATAGGCCAAGGAGTAAAAACTGCTAAAACAGTAGGTCGGAGAAAAAAGTCCGATCTGCTTCTAAAAACAAATTGCACATCGGGGTTTAAAGTCTGATGTGCAATTCCAGGGAATATTAACAACACATCGGGGTTTAAACTTTGATGTGCAAATTTGGAAAAACAACATGCACATTGGGCTTTAAAGTCCGATGTGCAGGTTCGGAAAAAATAAAAGGCACATTGGACTTTAAAGTCTGATGTGCTTTTAACTGGGAAGGACAACTGGGTGACATGTCAGGTTTTAAAACCCGACATGCCACCTTATACCTCTCTGCATATCAGATTTTAAAGTCAGATATATGAAGGTTAATAGGCCACATATCGGACTTTAAAATCCAGTATGCAGAGAAAACAAATCTTTAGCTGCACACCAGACTTTAAAGTCCGATATGCAGCTTAAGATAGGGGGCTTTGGAGGACAATCGGGTTTTGAAGTCGAATTATTCTCTGAAACAAAGGAGGCAATCAAACTTCAAAATCTGATTGACCTCTGGAGGGAGATCCGAAAATAATCAAGAAAAACAAACAAAAAGAAAAAGAAAAAGAAAACATGCAAACAATAAAAACCCGAAAACAAAACCCTACCTCTTCCACTATGACGCTTGAAAAATCCGAAAATGGAGTGATCCGATCAAGCCATGAAGAAGAGAAATCTGAGCTACAATGGAGAAAAACAGAGGGGCGTGCGAAGGAGAAAACAAATCACAATAAAAAAAATAAAACATGAAAAAAATAACTTAAAAAGCAATTAAAACAAACCCTAAAAAATAATAATTAATGCGCCATTAATTACAACCCACAATTGCATGTAGAGTTTTAAAGTCTGACATGCAAGCCAAGGACACTCGCACGTTGAACTTTAAAGTCCAACATGCAACTGAGAACAAACTACATGCAGTTCAGACTTTAAAGTCCAAACTATAGACAAAGACAACCTACAGTTCGGATTTTAAAACCCAATCTGTAGTCTAAAACAAACCATAGTTCGGGTTTTAAAACCCGAACTGCAGTCAAAAACCACATGTAGTTAGGACTTTAAAGTCTGAACTGTAGGGTAAACTACAATCCTGGAAAAACAAGGAAAACAATAAAAATGAAAGACAAAGAGTGAAAAGAACTAACCGACCGAGTCAATTAAGCTCTCCTAGAGACCATAAGGTACGAAACAGGCTAGTTTTGTAGGGTTGCCTCATGATTTTGGCCATGCTGAAATCGAGGACAACACATCTAAGGAGTTTAACACATTATGTGAAGTGAATGGAATCAAAAGACAACTATCAGCACCTCGGACACCTCAACAAAATGGAATTGTGGAAAGGAAGAATATAACTATTCTGGATGTAGCTAGAAGTGTGATATTAGAAGCAAATCTACCTCATGTGTACTGGAGAGAAGCAGTAAACATAGTGGTTTACACTTTTAACAGAGTTCACATCAAAGGTTAAACCAGTAAGACCACTTATGAACTATGGTTTGGTAATACTCCTACTCTTAAATACTTTATAATATTTGGAAGAAAATGTTATATTAGGAGAGATGAGTATGTTGGTAAATTTGATCCTAGAAGTGATTAAGGAATATTTCTTGGTTATTCATCTAAGAGCAAGGCATATAGATGTTTTAATAAAAGACTGCAAGAAATCATTGAGAGTGCTAAAGTGAAGATAGATTAACACTTTAGAGGAAATTCAAGGTCTATATATTCTGAACGGGCAATTGAGATGATCATAAATGAGCCTATATAGAGTGCACCAATACAAAATGTGGATCCAATCACATCGGCATCATCAGAGAATTCCATAGTGACTGAAGAATAACATCAAGTGAACACACCCAGATATGTAAGACTGAATCACTTTGAGAGTTAGATAATTGGGAATAAATATCAAGGTGTTATGACAAGAGGAAGACTAGAAAATGAAGAGGTATGTTTAATTTCTCAAATTGAACCAACATCTTTTATTGGGGCATGTGAAGATAAACATTGGATTAAAGCTATGAAAGATGAATTAGAACAAATTGAAAAGAATAATACATGGACATTAGTTCCCCGACCTAAAGACAAAAATGTAATTGGAACTAAATGGGTATTCAGAAATAAAATTAATGAAGATGGTAAGGTAATCAGGAACAAAGCAAGATTAGTGAGTAAAGGATATTCATAGAAAGAGGGAATTGACTATAATTAAACCTTTGCACCGGTAGATAGAATTGAGGCAATTAGATTATTTCTTGCATTTGCAGCTCACAAGAACTACAAAGTATATCAGATGGATGTAAAATGTGCATTTCTGAATGGTGATCTTGAAGATAAAGTTTACATTGAATAGCCTGCTGGATTTTCATTGACAAATAATGAAGATATGGTTTGCAGATTAAGGAAAGCTTTGTATGGATTGAAGCAAGCTCCTAGAGCTTGGTATGCTAGATTAGACAAATATCTCTTGAAGATTGGTTACACTAAAGGTAATGCTGACAACAACTTATTTTTCAAAGTGACTAATGATGACATCCTTGTTATTGAAGTTTTTATTGATGATATCATTTTTGGAGGAGAAGATGGATTATGTAAAGACTTTGCTAATAAGATGCAGGAAGAATTTGAAATGTCTATGATTGGGGAGATAAAATTATTTTTAGGATTGGAGATTTCACAGACTGATAAAGGTATATTCATATGTCAAACAAAATAATTGAGGGAACTATTGAAGAAATTTGGTATGGAAAATTCCAAACCGGTAACTACTCCTATGACTACAACTGATAAATTGACATTGAAGGATGATTCAGCTCCTGTTAATCCGATAAGACATAAATCTATGATTGGAGGTTTACTGTATTTGACACAAACAAGACTTGATATAATGAATGTAGTATGTATTATTTCAAGATTTCAGAGTAATCCTAGAGAAAATCATGAATCAACAGTAAAAAGGATTTTCCAGTATCTACAAGGCACAACAAATCTTGGTTTATGGTATCCTAAAGATGAAAATTTTGAATTATGTGCATATAGTGATGCAAATTGGGTAGGAGATTGATTTCATGGTTGAGAAAGAAATAGAGTTGCACATCACTATCAACATCAGAATCAAAATATGTTGCAGCAACAACTAATTTTACTCAGGTATTATGGATTAAGAAAATGTTGAAGGACATCAAGGTAAAATGAAAAGAACCTATAATCATTTATTGTGATAATTGAGCAGTAATTGATATATCAAAGGATCCAATATTTCATTCTAAGACTAAACATGTTTCTATCAAATATATTTTTCTAAAAGAGAATGTTGAAGCAAAAGAAGTGAGATTGTTTTATGTGAATACTAAAGAGAAGATTGTAGATATCTTTACTAAACCTTTGCCTAAGGAAACTTTTGAATATCTTAGAGAATAGCTTGGGGTAATACCCTCACCGGTAGAGACTTGGATAGTTGATGATTGGCATCAAACCAACAAAATTAATAGAGAAACCTTTTCCGACTTTGATGGAGGAGATCTACTTCTCAGGGGGAGTAGTTGGTTAAAACAATTGGTTATTGTAATTGGTTATATAAGTTGGTTGTATGTTATGGTATTTGTTTTGCTTTAGCATTTGATGTCAAATTGGGAGAGATATCTATGGAAAAACTTTGTATTTAGGAAACATTATCCTTTGGGGAGAGATTATTCATTGGGAGAGAGATATATACTCTTAGTATTAATCTATTCTGGAGATTGTTGGTTTTTGGTTTTTTGGCATTCTGTTTTGGCACTTAGATGTTTTTTCCATCTTGTGTTGCCATCAATGCCAAAGGGGGAGATTGTTGGTATTATGGATGTGTTGCATTAGTTTTGTCATTGATGTCAACACTTATCCTTCTAGAGATCTTTGGTTATGACTCACCGACACATTATGTTCACCGTCATGTTCAGTGACTTGTGCACAGTCAACATTATACTATTCATCGGCAGGTTATATTGTTCACCGGCACTAAGGATGACTTGTTATCATCTAGAGATCACTTGGTTATGTCGAAGA
Source organism: Cryptomeria japonica (assembly GCF_030272615.1). NCBI lineage: Eukaryota > Viridiplantae > Streptophyta > Pinopsida > Cupressales > Cupressaceae > Cryptomeria > Cryptomeria japonica. The sequence continues at coordinate 451,749,505 of NC_081411.1, read as the reverse complement.
CATGGTTTGGATACTTGGTTTTGGTATTTTGGTAAATGGTCTAATTGGGTTGACATATTTGTTGTCACCGACAAATTGGTCTAGGTTATGGACCGGCATGCATTATCTATTCCAAATCACAACGGACCATTATGAAGATGATTTATTAATTGATTATTATTGTAAATATATTGAGCTGACATGATGCATCACATATTGACTTGTTTTCAATTGATTTTATTGTAAATATTCTTAGTAAGACAACCTACACATTTGGTCCTAGGTTCTGGTATATATGTAAGATCTCATTTGTGAGATGGTGAATATGAGGAGAATATTTTAAGGTTATGGTATTGTAACATGGTATGTGTGAATATTGAAGATCATATGAGAAGACCATAGAGAATTTTTAAGGAAGGTTTGAAGGTGATTATCAGAGCTTAACAGGTACTGAATCCAACATTGACGATGCTACTTTGAGTAGTACATTATCATTGGATTTAACCATCCAATTGTAGTCAGTGTGACTCTTATTTTGTGATTGAGCAGTGAGATCTAGGCGGTTGGCCTTTCTGCATGTGAAGACCCCATTTATATACACATACTATCTGCAGTAGTATCATTTGATTGTGGGTAAGGTTTCCCATCGTGGTTTTTCCCCTTACAGGGTTTCTAGGTACAAATCTTTGTGTTATGTGTTGTGGATGTTGTTTCTCTTTCTATTTTATGCATTAAGCTTCACCGGTATTAATACTAACTGCTAATTTGTCAACTAGCATTAAGTTTGGTTTACCGGTATTATGCATCAAGTTTGATTAAGTTATATTTGGGTTAAAATTAATTGACAACTAATTCACCCCCCCTCTCAGTTGCCTCCCGGGTCCTAACAGAAACAACAGGACTCCCACCGGATAAAGATGCAGTCACCATATGAAGAGATGACTAACAGTGAATGTTCCCAATTGGATCATATGTGCCTATTTGAAGATATGCATGCTCAAATAGGGAAGCCACATTGGTGCAATGCAAGATATCGATGACAAGGATGAACTCCCATAGGTAAGTGGAGCTTATCTCCTATTATGCAAGGAATGCATCATAGTCCTCCAAGATAAGACCAAAGAGTTAAAGGTAGGTGATTGAAGGCTCACATCAGATGAACTGGTGAAACACTAAGTTGCCTTAGGTGCATGAGATCAGAGATATGCACCGGATTAGCTGAGTAGACATGATGAGTTGCCGGTATAGAGAAGGAAGGATATATTTGTCACTTTAACAAACCAATTGATAAGAGAACCGGTCTATTGATGAAGAAGGAAAGTTTGAGAAGATGCAGACAGATGGAGTTTGTTGAAGATTGATGACATGATATCATCAAGGTGGTTCTTGGTAAGTATGTCCACCGATAATGCTGACAAGGTGCAGAAGTCAAAGGATACCATCTATTTGAAGATGTGCATAAGGTAGGTTAGCAAGTGTGCTGACCAGTTTAGGCACTCCACTAGAAAAGAAGCAGAGTGCAAGGTTGAAGGCAGACCAGTTAGGGTATAACCAGCAGGGTCTGTGAATCGGTAGATGAACTTAGTTGTGTGGTTGGTTGGTGATCCTATCCAAACTGACATAGCAGACTAATTTTACATGGATTGCGATAAAGGGGCCACATGGAGTTGAAGTGGCATGCATGCATAGGTCAATGTGGTGTGTCGGTGAAGTTGTTGGCGACTAGTCCAATATTTATGGTGATTGTGAAGCTCGAGGAATGAAGGCATAGGATTACTACTTGAGATCAAGGAAACAACAAAGATCTAGTATAGAATGATCTTGCATATCAAAGAGTGTGGAGGAAACCACATCACACACGTGATTGATCAGACAAAAGGCCATAAATCATGCTCTAGATGACAAAAGATAGAAGACATGTGTTGAAAAGAAAAGAGAATGACGATGTTGATTGATGAGTTGTAAGTCATCAATCAAGGACATGAGATATAGTTAGATATAATGTGCCATGATTATCAGAGATTAGATCGGATGCAGATCCAGTGCATGGCAGAAATCCTAGCATGCCAAAGTTCAAACCAACATTTAGGTGGGAAAATCTGACTATAAGAGTGCAAGCCAAAGATATTGTTGTTGCTACTCCATGAGTGAGAAAAACTAGATAGTCAAGTGATCAACGACAATCAAATAAGAGACTGAGTGCATGAGAGAGTATTAGGTTGAAGAGTTCAACCAGCAATAGTGAGGCGATCGGTAGCCTGCCATTAAGTCTGAGAGAGGAGTATACCGGTGGTGACTGAACCAATAGAGAAGAGTCATAGAAGATTGTGGAGAAGGCAAGCTGAGAATAGGTATTAATCAGATAGTGGATATCTAGCTGAGTGAAGAAGATCGATGGTGATTAGCAGCAGTATAACAAAGAGGAAGGAGAACCAACACAGAGAAGAACTGACAAAGAAGAAGAAGAGGTTGGACCGGTAAGGTTGCAGCAGAGAGTGAGTTGTAGCAGGAGATAAGGTTGCAATAGTGAGAAGGTGAGCAGAGAACCAATAGAGAATTTGAGAGAGGAGAACTAGTGGAGAGACTTGCATGAGAGTTACAAAGTTCTTTTGTAACAAGGAGATTACGTTTGTAATTGATTATGTTCATTATAGATCATTGAGTTGGAGCTTGGTGCAGGGGTTGGTGCTCCTTGGGTTGCCTCCCTAAAGAAGGAGTGGTACTCCTTGGGTTGGCACCCTAAATGTTGTTACCAAATATTTCATTGTGAGGCTGGATTGGAGTAGTAGACTCCAATAGCATTTCTCATCGAGGTTTTTCCCATCTTGGGTTTTCCTTGTACATATGGTGTTATGTGGTGTCCCTTTTATGTGTGGTTGCATTTGTGTCATCCTCCCATATAACCGGTATATCTACTTTATGTTAGATCTATTAACCAGTATACACACATGGGATAGAAAATGGTTAAGTTTGGAATTCACTAATTCACCCCTTCCCCCTCTCAGTGACATCTTGTGTTAAAAATGGTCTTCCCACCTTCATCTATGTCTTCTAACATTGACCATATTAGTGACACAGAGATAAGGCACGTTGATCTTGAATATTTCTTGAAAAGAATCAAAGAGCCACCACAATACTACAAATAGAGGAAACAATCAATAGTGACATTCATTTGGTTGCGGCTTTCCTCATGTTAGCACAAAATCCTAAGCTTGTGTTAGCATTAGCTAATCGATATGATCCAGCGAGCAGGTCGATTAAAGATGGAGAGGGGATGGAGACTCATCAAACTGGATGAGGATTTCTTTGATACAATTTTCAAGTATCCACATATAGATCAATATGCCAATATTTTCATTCAATCAACATTGACATACTATGAGAACAATTCAGATAAATGCAAAAGGAAAATCAATGAGAACTGGTTGAAGACCCCAATTCCTACAATTGTAAGATGACCTGAGACTATTCATCACAGTGACCAATACATCCACATTATCTGGAAAAATAAGAAGAAGATCTAGTAGGGTAAACATATAGCTTATGCTTTCTGTGAGTAACAAACTAAAGTTCCTACCACTTTTAAGTTATATATGACTTCATATATAGTATATGCAACCACCTTAATGAGGCATTTTATAGGGTTGTCCACCACATGGGATAGGATTCAAGCTCTTGTTTATCAATATTACACACAATTTGCAATATTTCAGGAGGGTTAATGATGCTTTCTTTGCTCAGTATATGTGTATGTTTGATAAAGATATTTAGAAGAACGGAGTATCAAATGAATCCTGGAATGTGGTAAATCAGTATGGGTGCATATTCCTACAATTCCTCACTTTTACATCTCAAAATAGGTTATTTTGATGGTGATCCCTTCATTCTTTCTAGATACAGATTAAACAAAATTTTACTCATGGAGTTATATCATCAGATGGTAGAAGTTTATGAACGTCAATCTAGTTTGGATAAGATTGTTCTCAAGTTCTCTATCACTATTGGAAGATATTCTATCAATTCCATCTACAAGGCTTGGGTCGTGGAAGAAGAAATGAGAAGGGTGACAATGTGGTTCTTCAAGGCAAGGAAACACTTTGATTATAGAGGTATGAAGAACAAATTAAAGAAAAGATACACTCATGTTCATTGAGTATTAGATATTGATAACTCAATGATGAACCACAAGTACCAAACCGGTACTGAGAGGGGGGGGGTGAATTAGTACAAACACAAATACAGTCCAAAACCGGTTTGACAACAAATACCCCAAATGACTGACAAACAAGGATACCGATAAAATAGAGTGCAACCGATAACATCGAGTATAGCTCAATCAGTCATGAACTGGTCACTCAATAAGCTTCCCTCTTAGCTCAATACTACAGTATCATTATACTCTCATGCATAAACAAGTAAACTTAATCATCAGATCTTCACAACAGTGAATTCAATATGTTTTATAGACAGGCATAAAACATAAAACCTTCATATGTTTAATAGGTAAAACAAAGCATCACAAGATAAAAGCATCACACATAACACACATATTTTTCACGTGGAAACCCAACTAGGAAAAACCACGGTGGGGATGAATACCCAAAAGATTCTTTTTGAACTCTTTAGAAGTCCTCTCTGTTAGGAGCCTTGTCCGGTTAAGGACATTACAATAGGTTCTAGTACGAACCAATCCTATTAGGGATCACCTGGTTAAGGGTTAAACCAGGTAGGGTCACCTTGTTAGAGGATTTCAAGAACTCAATAGTTGAAAGGATCTCCTAAGCTCTATAGCTTCTCAGAACTCATTAGCCTCAAGTTACCAGGTTAAGGGATTTGAATCAAGCCTATCAGGACCACCTGATTTAAGGGATTTTGAATCAAGCCAGTTAAGGCTACCCTGTTAGGGGATTTTACAACTGTTGAAGTGGTTAGAGATCGACAAGAATTACAATGATCTATTAATAGCACTCAATGTTAATGCAGATCCATTTAGGCTCCTCTTTACCTTCTGCACATTCACTTTGTAGGTATCACTTCTCTCCTTTGGTCTAGCAAGAATTACGTATCACTTCCCTTGGATACACACTCACAACTTTTGCCAACACCCTTAGAAAGAAACACAACATTGACCTTAAAGGAAACATATAGGTCGGTAGCAAAAACCCTAAACCCTAAACCTGTTAGGTTAAGCAATTCAAACGGTTCGATCCTAACCGTTGAATCACACTGCATTAAATGCAACAATCTTGAATCAATCTCAAGAAATTCTCCATCATCCATTATCCATCGATAACCCATCACATGTTATCACCGTTTGACAGACTTTGCACATTACCGAGGTAGATAGGAATAGTCTTCTTCATGCAAGATCCTTCACGCGCACAGAGCTTACATGGCAATACAATCTGTCCTCCATCATACTGCTATCTCATCACACAAAGATCACTGATTGAGTCACACAGACTTGAGGTACTCCAATTGGAAAACCTGAAGTGGAAGCTACCTACCAACTGATAGCCATACAATGCTTCCATGTGCCGGTTCCCATAACTACATGCCGGTTCACCTTGAACAAATATGTCGCTTCACTTTGGCATATAAATCGGTTCATACATATGCCCATTCCTCTCTCTCTTCACCTATCACATGTGCCGGTTCACACCATGTCTCATATTGACATCAATGACAACATACAATATCATTATGTCTTCATGTCGGTTCACATAATGCCAACAATCATTATGTCTTCATGCTCGTTCACATAATGCCAATAGATATTTGGATTGATTGTAGAGAAAAAGAGGATGTCAGAAGGCTTGATTACTATTGCCTTACTCTGGAGAAAATTGAGACCCTGAATCTTGTTGATATCCCTAAGGATCTTGAGGATGATAGTGACATTTTAGATCCTATGTATGAGAAGAATAAGGTTGTCGGTTTACCTTTTCCTCTTATCTAATAGTACAAAAAGGAAAACACTTCAATAAGGGCCAGATTTCAAATCATTCTTACCAATACCAATGTCTAGCTAACTTAGAAAGGGATTCAATTGACTTTCCAAATGAGATCCGAAGATGACATTGTAGGGCCAATTGGGAAAACCTTTGAGTTGAGAACAAAGAAAGTGAGCAAGTAGAAGAGGAAGAGCCAAAAAAGGAACAAAAAGAAGAATTTGATGAGGAAGGATTATTAGAAATTCTAAGTACTTCTCAGTCTCAAGATAAATAAGAGGGTATTCATCCTACATCATATGATGCTATAGGTACTACTTCAGTTTTAGTTTATAACATTGTTCCTTTTGGTTCTATTGTCTCATATTTCATCTGAGGCTCCTGTGATTCATACCATTCCTTCTATAACTACTAGTGAGTTAGCTCTTGACACCTCACATGACAACATTGAAAATGTGTTTCTTCCTAACTTTTCTGAAGTGTCCTCTTCTATATTGGATGATTTTGATAAGCTTATGTCAAAAACTAAACTTCCTCCTAAGGTTTCAAATATTGAAAATCCAACTACCATTGTGACTTCTACTCCTATTATTGTGACCACTACTATAATGAATCAAGAGCTTGTGTCTCAAGTATTGGCTACTCAAGTAGAAGATGATATACCTTTTCCACCTTGGTTAGTTTCCAAAACCCCTAAAAGGAAAAAGCAAGTCATCTCCCCAGATGACTTCAAATTTAGTTAATTGATTATTTTGAAACCCAAGGATACAAAGAAGGCCAAGACTTTATCTAGGACAAAGGTAGGTAAGTCAAAGAATAAGTATGTAGAAATGACAATTCCTCCCCCAAATACATATTTAGATAAAGTTCAGCCTATAGATTAAGTTATCGATAGGATTGATCTCGGTAAGCATACACATGAAGGAATAGTGGGAGATACTCAAGTGAATTTTGATAGCCTTGTAAGAAGTTATAATTAAGAGAAGATCAAAAAGAATAAATTGAAGAAATGGGTGGAGCAACTCCTTGATGTCTTGGTAAAGATAACAAAATCATCAGAGGTAGTCTAACCAGTCACCTCATCAATTGATGAACAGATCACCAAGCAAGATGAACATGTTAATGCATGGGAAAGGTCAGTTGGTGAATGGATGGACATAATTTTGAGCCAAGGTACACATCTCATATGTTCTACAGTTACTTTGGTAAATAATTTAAAAGATTTAAAATTTGAGATAGATAAAACTTTGGATCTATTCTCAAATGAGTTAGAAACATATGAGAAGAACTTCAACTCATGGTTGAAGTTAGAACATTTTCAATTATATGTTCTAGTTGATAATGGAGTACTCCCTTCAAGGGATATGTATATTGAACAAAGGGAGGTATTAGAACATTAAATGAATACCTTAGAAATACTTATCAAAGATATGATAAAATTCTAGAGGGAATGTAATGATAAAGGACAAGATATCATTGACAAGATATCAGCATTTCCTTGTACATTCCTTGACAAAAATCAAAATCCTCTTCATGAAGATGTTATTATCAAGGAGTTTGGTTTTCTCATTGGGGAAGAGGTGGATAAATAATTATTAACATTATCTTCAATTGATAAGTTGATATAAATTCAAATTAATCTAGATGATTTGAATTCTCTTCTAAAGAAGCACAAGAAATGCTACCTGAGCCTTGGATATTCCATCACTTGAGTCAAGGTTATCACAAGCCACACCAAGGGACCTGATAAAGAACAAATGAAGACAGATTTGCAAAATTTCAAGGAATTCATGGAGCAATATCATAATGAAGTGTCTAGTGACACTTAGTATTTTTCATATTTTCTAAAGTTGTAGGTGTGTTTTTGTAATAAGACTTTGACACCTTAAGTATCATTTTGTATTCCAGTTTTTACATCTAGAATATGCATGAGTACTAAGTCAAATATGACTCTTCTTTGATTTAGTCATAGTTTTTCCTATATTATCTCATTGCACCTCACCTACTTATATGAGATTTCTTATTATAATTTTTATCTTTAATCTTATGCAACAAAACTCTTCTGAAGTGAAGAACAACTTAGTGAAACTTTGAGTTCATATTGTTATTTTGTAAACCTATCAAATAAGAAGATATCTTTGGCATTCAAACTTTATATTGGACTCATTGCAAAAGTAGTTTGAAGCTATAATTCCTATCCCCCTCTCTTAACCACTAGATTCTATATTTTTTCTTCCAATAAATTTCCTCTTGTTTCAAGGTTCCCTTCCATTTCTCTCTTTAATTCTCCTTAGTCCTATGGGTGGCTTCTGAAAAATCCCCACTAGCTCTTTTTTCCTAAATAGAAATCAGCCTTCCATTGATCTCTTTCTTCTTAATTAAAATATTACCAAATGTGAACTGATTCCACCCTTTCACATTTTTCCTTATGAGGTCAAGCTTCTAGGAAATTCTATACATAGGGTTACCTTGTATAGGGGTGCTCAACCATTCACTGACGTAGTCCCTGAATGCAGGATGTGTTGTCCACATGATTTCACAACAAAAACGGATCCAATCACTGACAAATTTATTAAACCATTCCAAAAGAATGGGGTTATGGTCAGAAACCATTCAAGGTCATGGAGGGATGCATTGAATCCAATATCTTGTTAGAGATTTTTTAAACTCAGGGAGTTTGAATGCCTTGGTTATCATTAGAATTTAATATCTAAAAATAAACTGTGGCACTCTCATACAAGATTTAAAAAAATCCAAGTTTAAAAAATCTCTAAGTTTAAAAAATAAGGTGGCTCCCCAATTGGTTATGGTAAAAATCCAATATCTTGTCAAGAAAAATTGGTTATGATCAGAATCCAATATCTTGTCAGAGATTTTTTAAACTCAGATAAGGTGGCTCCCCTTCCTATGATTGGACTAGGTGAATAGCTGCCCCCTCTAATCAACATCTAGCAACCCATTCTTACTAATGAAGCCAACAAGGTCACCTATACTATCTAAGTAATGTGTCAAGCCCCCACATTTCTCAGAAGGAAACAAGGGGGAGTTGAAATCACCAACCACCATCCAGTGGGAGTCCGGGTCCTGACAAATCAAATTGGAAATATCATCCCAATAGACCATACGATCCAACCTAGTATTGGACACATAAACATTGTTCAAATACAAAGAATTAGATTGGAGCAGGAACTTTACAATAAAAAATCTAGTTGAGGAATAAATAAGAGTGCCATCCAACTTCAAAGGATCCCATATAGTGACCACACTCCTAGAAGCACAATTTGTATTGCTAATAAGAAAAGAGGAACCAAGCGATATGTTCCTAGAAATATTAGAAAAAGAGTTATCTATCATCTTAACTTCCTGAAGGAGCAAAATATCAGTGTCTATCAAGAATGCAATCACTAAGGGCCAACTGTTTTTGGGAGATATTTAAGCCTTGCATGTTCCATGAAAGGAATTTTATTTTTTAATTCTACCTACCATTGGCAATTTCCCTTCCCACTTCCTTATGTCTAGTCATCCTCTATGATGGATGACCTGACTTCACTTTCGGTCCAACATCAAACTTTTTGTTCCTCATCTTCCTTTTCTAGGTAACCCACCCATCATCACCCACTTGAGTACCATTGCTAGAGGACAAACTAGGAGAGGAGAAGATTTTCACCATATTTGAAGGGGTAGGAGAACCAACAAAGGGGGTAGTCAAGGCCACCATTCCACTAGATATATTGGTCCCTAGAGTCACCGAGGCATCTGGAGAAATAGAAAAAGTAGGAGGGGTAGTCAGGGAAGGAATCTCCACTTCCTTGAGGGGTTCTAGAGCCTTTGTACCAATCACAACATCCTCCAAGGCCAAAACAGTAGGGGGCAGGGGAAACTCAGCCTATAACTAGGAACCAATCTGAGCAAATTTTTAAACCTCTAGAGGGAAATTATTGGGGGTTTCCATCATCTTGAGCAACCCTTTAGTAAAGGGATAACCCTCAATAAATTCTTCCCCTATAGTCCCAACCAAAGTATTATCTACAACGTTTGGCTCAACAACAATTTCCTTTTATTTTAGATGCCTTTTTACGGGGGCGCTTATTATCAAAGATAAGATGCCCTAGCTTAAAAAATCTCTGACAATAAACTGTGACATTCTCATAGAAAATTACCCAAGTTAAGCTTCCCCATTTATATTGCAGGGTGATAAAATTGGGAAGATTCTTTTCGATAGTAACCAACACACAAAAACGGGCAAACATTCATACAAGATTTTTAAAAAACTGAGTTTAAAAAATAAGGTGGGTCCCCATTTGGTTATGGTCATGGAAAATTGGTTATGGTAAAAATCCAATATCATGTCAAGAACAATTGGTTATGGTCAGAATCCAATATCTTGTCAGAGATTTTTTAAACTCAGATAAGGTGGCTCCCCTTCCTATGATTGGACTAGGTGAATAGTTGCCCCCTCAAATCAACATCTAGCAACCCATTCTTACTAATGAAGCCAACAAGGTCACCTATACTATCCGAGTAATCTATCAAGCCCCCACATTTCTCATAAGGAAATAAGGGGGAGTTGAAATCACCAGCCACCATCTAGTGGGAGTCTGGGTCCTGACAAATCAAATTGGAAATATCATCCCAAAAGACCATATGATCCAATCTGGTGTTGGGCACATAAACATTGATCAAATACAAAGAATTAGATTGGAGCACAAACTTTACAATAAAAAATTTATCTGAGGAAGAAATAAGAGTGCCATCCAACTTCAAAGGGTCCCATATAGTGACCACACTCTCTGAAGCACCATTCGTATTGCTAATAAGAAAAGAGGAACCAAACCATATGCTCCTAGAAATATTAGAAAAAGAGTTATCTATCATCTTCACTACCTGAAGGAGCAAAATATCAATGTCTCTCAAGAATGCAATCCCTAAGGGCCAACTATTTTTGGGAGCTATTTAAGCCTTGCATGTTCCATGAAAGGAATTTTATTTTTTAATTTTGCCTACCATTGGCAATTTCCCTTGCCACTTCCTTATGTCTAGTCATCCTCTATGATGGATGACCCGGCTTCACTTTCGGTCCAACATCAATATTTTTGTTCCTCATCTTCCTTTTCTGGGTAACCCACCCATAATCACCCACCTGAGTACCACTTCTATAGGAAACACCAGGTGAGGATAATATTTTCACCATATTTGAAGAAGTAGGAGAACCAATAGAGGGGGTAGTCGAGGCCACCATTCCACTAGATTTATTGGTCCCTAGAGTCACTGAGGCATCTGGAGTAATGGAACAAGTAGGAGGGGTAGTCAGGGAAGGAATCTCCCCTTTCTCAAGGGGTCCTAGAGCCTTTGTACCAATCACAACATCCTCAAAGGCCAAGACAGTAGGGGGTGGGGGAAACTCAACCTATAACTAGGAAGCAATCTGAGAAAATTTTTAAACCCCTAGAGGGAACTTATTGGGGGTTTCCATCATCTTGAGCAACCCTTTAGTAAAGGGATAACCCTCAATAAAATCTTCCCCTATAGTCCCAACCAAAGGATTATCTAAAATGTTTGGCTCAATAACAATTTCCTTTTGTTTTAGATGCCTTTTTTCGGGGGGGCTTATTATCAAAGATAAGATGTCCTGGCTTAAAAAATCTCCGACAATAAACTATGGCATTCTCATAGAACATTGCCTGGGTTAAGCTTCCCCATTTATATTGCAGTGATAAAATTGGGAAGATTCTTTTTGATAGTAACCAACAAACAAAAAATGGGCAAACAATAACCTAGACCTTAGCCTTGTCACCTTGTCAGTAGATACACAATGACCAAAGGTGCCACCAATCCATTTAAAAATGTGTTCATCCCAGAGCTCAAGCGAGAGTCCTGGAAAATGAACCCACATCGGGGTTGACTTGTTCAAATCAACTGCATGGTCAATACCATGTTTCCATCTATAGAGAGAGAGAGATGGTGTTTCCCATAGGCCCAACAAACAGAAAGGATCATTGCTAAATCTTCCTTTTTTGTAAAATTAAATAAGAAGAGAGTGGTAGGCATGGAACTAACAATAACACTACCCTTTAGATTCCATTTTAGGGATACACAACTTTTAACCATTTTGATAGTGGACCTGAGAGAGAATATTTTCCCAACTAGAGTGCCCTTCATTGAAGAAACAACTCAGTCCACCACTAAATTTGGTAAACACAATAGTAGGTATGTATTCAGTCTATAAGCATTTTGGGATTAGGTTAATATCCACTTGATTATGCACCTCACCAAAAAGTGCATTCATCCATCCATTAGAATGTGTGCTCCCCTATGGATTCACACCCTTTAAATTTGACATCTACAACTTGTTGGAGTTATCAACACTCTCATTATCGTCTTGTGTGGAGGAAATAGAGGAGAGACTACCAAAGTGGGACCATTCCTAGGAACTTTAGTTGTGTCTAAATAGAATCCTTCACATCAAATACTCCAACATACAGATGAGGATCCATAGGTGGGGGAGCCTAGCCCCCACCCTCCATGGGCTCCATGTGCAGAGATCATAAATTAAAAATTAGAACAAGAATGAGAGGGAAATTGCTGAAGTAGCAAATGTAAGGGGAGAAACGTTATTTGTAGACAATGGATTATGTTTTGTCTTTACGCACTTACCATTTCTATAGGACATTATACATTATGAAGAGGGCTATGTAGTCTCATTCTTTCTTTCCTATGGAAGGATGATTGATTATATACACAAGAGGTATGTAGTTCTTTGGGGGTATCATTGAATCCTTCATGAATCATCTTGTTATTTAATTTTCTCTCTTTTGGAGAGGAGTTCTATCCCACTAGGTTGTCTCCTTTTCTCTATTTGTGAGAGTTGCATTGCTTTGCATTGATTTGTACATGAGTACCTAATTAGACTTAGTCATTGGGAAACATTCATGCATTCATTTTGCATTTATATTATCTCTTTAGCTTATCCCTAAGTTAATCTTAAGGGGGGGCATTGGAGTAATTTGAAGACAATTATCTAAATATTTATTAATTAGGTCCTTTAATTTCTTTTTCACCTAAGCTAAACTTAGGTGTTTTTTATTATCTAGATTTTTCTTTTATATCATTAGTTCTGGATGTAGTTGAGCTTAATTTAGCTCCTAATTTATGAGCATGAGGAAATTAGGGCTAGCAAAATCACATGTATGAAATATTAAATAAGTAAACTAAAAGTAATAAAAGCATACAAATGTAAACTTTTTTCACCTTGATTCTTCACCTCCTCATATTGAGCAGGAAGTGAAAGTGTGCACCCAAGACCTTCACTTGATTTTCTCCTTTGCATGAGGGATGTGGATTTCTCTCTACTACACAATAAAAGAAAATGGTATTGTATGGTATTGTATGGATTTGGCTTACATGAGGCAATATTTGGGCATAGTGAGTGTATGATGGATGACTTATTAGATTTAAAAGAGAGGAATGACAATATGAGTGAGATGGGTATGATTATGAAGGGTAGAGACTCAAATTTATAGATTGGAGGGTCCCAAAGTGGATGGCCAATATCAAAGGGAAATGGAGGGATAGGATTGAAAGTGAGTGGGAAAGGATTTGAGAGGACAAGTGGGAGATCCAAGAGGTTTGCCATAAATTAATTTCTTGTCACCACACTTCTCAAGTACATGGGGAAGAGTTCCCCAAGTACATTGGGAAGAAAGGAAAGGAATATAAAATTTCTTGGGAGAGGAAAAGGAGAATTAAAAATTTCCAAATAAGAGGATGTTTGGGAAGAATAAAGGATAAAGGAATTAAAAATTCCTTGGGAAGAGGGGGAATGGGGATATGCAAGGGATTTGACATTCCTTGGACATACCAAAGTAGGTAGAATTTATTTGCCTGGCCAATAAGAACAATAACTAGATTTAAAGTCTTAACTCAAAGATTGGTCATCCATTCTGAGTAGCTATCATTTCCATGACTGAGGTTCATTTACTTGTCAACCTAGGGATGTATTACTTGGAATGGGTCTGCATTGTAAATACACTAAGTTCCGGTGAAAGTCATTCTGTACCAACTAAGCCTATCTAAAATAAACAAGCAAAAATATGAAAACTGAATGGCTACATGAAATCTTAACATCAACACAAGATTCTAACTAAATAACTATTAACTAAGTTCAAAACTAACAAATAGGAATTACTCTATCTGCTTTGGTTGTAGGAACAGTCATAGGATCTGGTTCCAGTGGCTGCAGGAACAGTCAGTTGCTAGAACATCTACTACAACAAAAAGGAAACTTAATCTCGCAATCACATAGGAATAGTCATGAAGCGGCCCCCTTGGATAAGTCTATCGAGACTTCAAAATTATTCTATATACTCAGAATAACATAGATTTTATTCATTATTTCCAAAAGTCGATACAATGCATAAGATAAGAGAAATGCTTCTAATTCTAAAAAATGTTGTCTAACCTCTGTGAAGAGGTCCAGGGATTTATTTATAAGAAAGTTATAACAAACTTTCAAGTACTTAGATCATGCCCATGAAATTAGGTGAAAACATTTATTATAGCAAGGAGAAGAAGTTAATCCATAGAGAACATGGGACTTTACTAAACCGCAACCAAGAATATAGCATGGCGGTGGTTACTAGATTGATGCTTGCTTGAGACAACCATAAATGAGTCTGGTATCACCTTGCTAATCCTTTGTCGATTCACTCGAGCACCATCTTCTCCATTATTTTAAATGCTCAACCACCCCGAAATGTCTCCAACTATGTGCATGGTGTGATCTCCATCTGGCTTAACACAACCGCTTTTGTAACAACTTATTTACTCCTGCATTAAAGGTTAGAACATACAAGCACGCACACACACACACACACACACACACACATTTCCATTAATCACAACATTTATACATCCATGCATGATATTATCATAATAATCCGCATAGCTATAGGAATATTAAGTCAGAACAATACAGGGTTTAGCGGGTTTGGCTATCATTCAAAAATGCACATAATCAAAACTTTGATACATAAGATGACTTAAAACACTATCCCAATATGCAACTTAAAAAATAGGAAAATCTTATCAGTCATAGAAATAAAACAGCTATTATTTTAGCTCATCATTTTCCCCCCAACTTAATGTCTTGTTGGTCCTCCAGCAGGAGGAAAAATCCTTACTCTTGCACTGACTCAAAAGTCACCTATGGTAACTTGTTATGTGCCTCCTGTAGCCAGGTTCCAATAAAATCCTTTCATCTTCTCCAGCCTATCCCACTTGGCTTCCTTTGTGGCCTCATCATATAGTTTATATGTGGCTCTGCATCCCATCAATGGCTACATAAGGATAGGTGGCTGAAATATCAAAGGTAGCCAATTATTGCCTTTTGTCCTTCCCAAGTGGATATACTTGGGACCTCTTTTTGTGGCTACATGATAATTAGGCAATGATCGGTGTTCACCCTACTTTAGGTCTTCTAGAAGGTTGTTCCAACACTAAGCCAAACATTCAGCTGCAACTTGATTCTTAGTTCCAACCAAATTTTATAACTCTTGAAATATTTTTCTCTCTCAATGGTAAAACTTGGCTTCTGACATTAGGTCTAGTCAACAACGTTTGCCAGTCATAGTACATCTGCCATGGATTTTTAGCTTTAGCTTTGAGTGATAGTGGACAATCAAGCTCCAAGTTACTGTATGTTCTAGATTGTACTCCCATACTAATTTCATTTTGTATCTAGGACATCAAAGCTTTTAACTGAATATCACCAATATACAGCAAGGGATTTCATTCATTGTCATAAGAGACAACATAATTATGCAAATAAAACTCACATAGAAAATTCATAATGGTTGTAGGAGAGCTATGGTAAGCACTATAAAACTCTTGTGGAGTCTTCAAAGAAGGGCTTAGATCCCTAACAATGCAGTTAAGTTTAAAACATAGATATTGTTCCTTCAGATATACAGCATAAACTCTCAATGGAGCCCCGCACTGCATTAACTCGGGAACCTATGAGTAAAATGTGAGTGAAATAAATAAGCTAGTGAGGCATGAAGGGATCTTGTGAGTAGTTACTTGAGGGCTCAAGATCTTATCATCTGGTTCTTCAAACAAATTTTCTATTTGGGCTAAATTTGATAGTCTTTTGGCTTCATGTCCCTCCTGCAGCTTATCCTCTTTCTGACTTCCATGCCTTAATTCTGATGTTTCCACTGAAATAACCTCACTCACACCTCCTATTGCATGGTTTCTTTTCTTAACCCAATGAATTCTTCTTAATGGAAATTCTTGTGTGGCTATAGGAGGTTCTACTGTAGGAAAATCCTCCTTCATTTTTCTCTTTTTAGCTGCAGAAGGAACCTATGCTTCTTGAGGTCATTCCATAGTTTCTCCCCCTGCATCGCCTTTTTCTTTACCCTTTCTTTTATAAAATGCAGCCCCACTTTGAGTTCGAGTGGAGGGCTGCTCAACACTTGGCTCAACTACTATTCCTTCTACGCCAGACCTTACTTGGCAATAGGAGGTTTGACTGCCGCAAAAACCCTAGGAGACGAGGCTTCTATGATATTTTCCTCTTGAACTACAATTTCTTCTACAACAAGAATATTTTCTTCTCCAAAATTCTTGATATCCTCAAACTCTCCCCATGGCATCTATGAGACATCTCTAAGAGACCACTCTACCAATAATTTGATTAATCCATGATGACTTACATAATGGATACTACTCTTTTGTGTCTCCTTTGCACTAATAGAGATAAGATGATACAAGGCATTTGGAATATTCATCCTTCAACCATGCCTCAAATGACTCAATAATTTGAAATGGATAGAATGCAGATTGGAGTACTTACCATCACATGTTAAATACTTCATTACATGAAATACAACCTATGACCATTTACCTAGAAGAGATATCCACTTAGTTCCTTGCTTGTCCATGCTCAGAGGTCCATCACTTGGGTGAGTAAACTTTTCCCTTGCACTTCTTGCATCTTTTACCTCAGGAAATAGTTCTCCATCCTGTAGCAACCTAGTGACTTCAGCTATTCTCTGCTCTATATAACCCTTTGACATAAGCCTCCCCTTCACTGAATGTGTGCATAAATTCTTGCGCAATCTCCTCATTAAAATTTGTCAATTTTAAAATATAATCGATCCACCCATAGGTCTAGAAATAGTGTTTACATTGGTTGTCCTACAACAAAGTGTCATGAATCACAGGCTCATGACGGATAGGGGCACCTCCCATGGCTAACTTGACATTCAAAAACAATCACCACAACAAAATGAATATCATTAGAGCAAAATGAAAGATTGAAATATCCTACGAGATTTGAAAATTCATGCCCCATAACCTTTTATTTATTCTTCAATACCTTTCATCAACTATGGTGGCAAGAAAGGTATACTCACTCATACTACAAGCTTTCACATTAGTACTAACTCATTCAAAAATGATGACAAGAAAATTTAAACACATCATGGACAAGGACACATAATTACATAGTCGCAAATAGAACCTCCCCCCCCACAACTTAAGATGACAAGTGTCCACACATGTGAAAAAAGACAGAGGGAAGGGAATGTGAATTATGTGAATCATATCAAGTAATAATCATAATGAAAGTATAAGTGCATAATTAAAGAAAAACAAATAATATACATACCTGCAGTCATGCTAATTAATGTTACAATCGAATGATTAGTTATTCATGATATGAGATGAGGTGACGTGAAGTGGATGATATGGTATAAATAGAAATGAAATGAGATGAGGTGGATGAGAAAATTATTAGCTGAGAATGGCATTATTATAAAATATGGAAATGCTTATTATGAATGCATGCAAAAGGAATTTTAAGACTCTAAACCAAGAAGGCCCCCCGCAGAGGTTGCAGGAACTGTGGTTTGGACTTGGTTGTCAAATTGCTACAGGAAGTCTTCTTTTGTTGCAGGCTTATGATAAAGGCATAGTTGATGACCATTGACCAAAAGTTTGAATCTGACTGGGTCTATTGTTGCCAACCGAATTGCTCCATTTTGAAAAACTTCATCAATCTCATATGGGCCCAACCAGCATGTCTATAGCTTCCCCATTGTATCCTTATATCTGGAATCATGCCCAATCTCCAAATTTAAACTTTCTCTCCTTAATATATTTATCATGTCATTTAACACATTGATGTTGAATAATTTATGTATGCTGGAGAACCATCTTTCTCAGTTCATCTAGGGCATTCAATTGCATGATGTGGTCTTTTTGTGCTTCTGACAAAGTCATATTCAATTGCAGAGTTGTCCTAAGGGTTTTATGCTCAAACTCAATGGGCATGGTTGTTTTTCCATACAACATTTCAAAAGGTGTAAAACTAGTTGTTGTCTTCCATGTTGTTCTGTATGCCCAAATGGCTTCAGGAAGTCTATTTGACCAATCTTTCTTATAAAGAGTTACTCTCTTGGTAAGAATAGCTTCTAAATCCTTGTTTGTAACCTCTACCTGACCATTTGCCTGAGGATGGTATGGAGTAGACTTCGCGTGTCTGATATTATATTCATTAACCAATGCTGCAATTAATGTGGAAGTAAATTGTGGTCCTTGATCTAAAAAAATCTCTCTTGGTACTCCATATCTGGTAAATATTTCCTCATAGAGAAATTAGGCTGCCTTATTATCTCTTCCATGCATCATTGCTCTTGCTTCCACCCATTTTGTAACATAATCAGTACATACTAGAATTTAGGATTTCCCATTAGAAGGAGGATCAATTGGTCCAACAAAATCCAATCCCCATTTGTTAAATGGTACAACCAATATTTGTGGATACAATGGTATTTCATCAGATCTGGTGGGCCTACCCATTCATTGGCATCTATCACATTTTCTAGTATATTGAGTTGCATCTTTATGCAAATTTGGCCAATAATACCCTGTGTTAAGGATTTTAAGTGTTGTTCTTTTAGCAGCAAAATGTCCTCCACATGGCTCATCATGACATGCATGAAGAATATCATACATTTCATCCTCTCTAACACACCTTCTTAAGACTTGGTCAAGTCTAGTATAAAATAAACAATCAACAATCCAAGAGAAATTAAAGTTTTTCTCAACTAGCAACCTTCTTTCTTTAGGAGAAAAATGAGAAGGCATCTTATTAGCAGCTAAATAATTTGCAATATAAGCATACCATGGAGTGTGAGCTTTTATTAAGAACAAATGTTCATCTGGGAAAGCATCATCTATAGCTTTAGGATTATCCTATAATTGAAACCTAGAAAGATAATCTGCAACTACATTAGCTTTAACTGGTTTATCAATAACTATAATATCAAATTCCTGCATCAATAATAACCATCAAGCCAATCTTCCTATAATTGAAGGCTTTTTCATGAGATATCTAATTTTTGTATGATCAATATGCACATATATTTAATATCCCGTGATATAATTCCTAGATTTGTTAAGTGCATATATTACTACCAACATCTCATTTTTTGTGACAGTATAATTAAGCTTAGGTCCTTGCATATTTTGCTGATGAAATAAATTGCATGCTCTAAATTGTCCATCTTTTGTCCCAAAACTACTCCTATAGCATAATCTAATGCATCTGTATGAATATGAAAAGGTAATGACCAGTTCAGACCCTTGAGCACTAGTTCTTGAGTCAATGCATGTTTGAGCTTCAAGAAAGCTTCATGGCATGTGTGAGTCCAATCAAACTCCATATCTTTAGTTAAAAGACAATATAAAGGTCCTGCAATTTTATTAAAATCCTTAATAAATCTTTGATAATATCCAATATGACCAAGGAAACTTTGGACATCATTTTGCTTTGTGGGAATAGGAAGGTTTTGAATGTCTTCAATTTTATTTGGGTCAAACAGTATTCCAGTTATATAAATATGATGACCAATAACTATGCCTTCCTACATCATCATAAATCATTTTTCACTGTTCAAGGATAAATTGTAATCTTCACACCTCTGTAAAACTTTCTTTAAATTCTCCAGTACTTCTCCAAATTCTGAACCATAAGTGGTAAAATCATCCATATAGATCTCCATGCTATCCTAGGAAATATATGAAAATATTATTATGACTGCTCTTTGAAAATTAGTTGGAGCATTACACAACCCAAAGGGAAGAACATAATATGCATACATTCCCCAAGGGCAAGTAAATGTAGTCCTTTCTTGATCCTCGGAAGCAATTTGAATCTGGTTCTAGCCACTGAAACCATTCAAGAATGAAAAGTGTCACTTCCCTGCCAAGGAATCTAATACTTGATCCACAAATAATAATGGAAAATGATCCTTCCTAGTTACTAAGTTCAAAGCTCTGTAATCTACACATACCCGTTATTTACCTCCTTTCTTTGGAACTATGACTAGAGGCAACACCCATGGACTATCTGATATAGGATAGATAAATCCAACATTTAACAATTTTTGTTGTTCCTCTTTAACTATCTCTCTTAATATAGGATTGATTCTTCTTTGTGGTTCTCTGAGTGGTCTACAATCTTCTTTGATACAAATACAGTGTGTACAAATCATAGGATCTATTCCTTTCATATCTTTGTAATCCCATGCAAAAGCATGCTAATGACATTTGAGTAATTCAACCAGTGTTAGCCTTTGAGTTTCTATGAGTTGATTATTGATATTCAAACATTTATTTGGATCAACTTCCACCTTGACAGTAAGATTGACTTGAGATGCTTCAAAAAGATAAGAAGTGCGGACTTCTTATAGAAACAAGGTATGCAATATGTCAGTGGCTATAGAAAAATACGATGTTGTAATACTTGATGTTAACTCCCGCGACTACTGCTCTAAATTATACTGATTTTTCAGGATTTTAGAAAGGATAGAATCGTCATCGTGGAGTCGTATGAATGATTCTCTATTAATCATCATAAGATGATTGATAAAGTTAACTCCCCCTTCTAATTCCTCCCCCACATTAGGCTAAACAACTTGTTCTTGATCAAGTTGGGGATAAGCAAGTGGATACAGAGCTAGAGTTTTAGTTAAATTTCAATCAAAAATAGTCATGTCCCCTGATTGGCATCCAATATATGCATCAGATTTAGCAAGCCAAGGTCTTCCTAAGATGACCAGATATCCCCCCAATGTAGCTTTAGGAGACAAGATCATAAAATCTATTGGATATTCTCAGGATTCTAGATTAATGACAACATCTTCAATCATACCATCAGGCCGAACTATGGAAATGTGAGCAAGCTGCAGGACCGTAGGAGTAGGAATGAGACTGGTTGTGTTAAGTTTTTGTATAGCATCCTTTGTCATTACATTGATGGCTACTCCCAAATCTATTAAGGCATTCTTTATCTGAGTGTCATTGATGACTATTTTCACAATAGGACTACTAGGGTCAGAATATCTAGGTATTGAAACTTTTCCCAACATAATATCAGCCAGTTGACCCATTACATGCACTATTTGTAGATCCTTTTTATTCCTACCAGGTTTCCTTAAACATGCCTCTTTAATTGCCTTACCATAGATAGGGACATCCTTAATAGCCTAAAATAATGGAATCTTAACACATATGTGTTTCAGTTGATCAATGATATCAAAATTTATATCCTCTTGCTGAGGAATCTCTTCAACTTGCAACCTTTAAGGAAATGGGGGTATTTGTTGACTCTGGGGAATTTGGGTTGCTGGGCTAGATATTTCCTTTCCCTTTTGTATTTCAATTATAATTGGAGGGGACGGGTTAGGAAAAGTTGTTCTGGATCTAAGGTGAATATCACTTATAGAAAGAGAATAAGTTGGCTATTGATTAGGATCAACTGAATAAAATTGTTGTTGTTGTTGAGGCTTGCTATTAGGATTTGGCATGGGTTGAGTGGGCAACTATGTGGGTTTAGGTGGAACGGTATCAGTAGTAGGAAGGGGCATTATAGTAAGCTGTTGAGACTACTGATAACTAGAAGATTGATTTGACCATTCCTGACTTCCTCTCCATTGAGAAGTAGGTTACTGACTTCCTCTCCATTGAGGAGTAGGTTGCCAATTCCATTGGAATTGTTTTCATGGTCCCTGAGATTGAGACCAATTTCCTTGTGGTTTCTACCACTATGGAGTTTGATTGACAAAATTTTGCCCTTGGCCTTGAGGTTTATACCAATTTTGAAAATTTCTAAAATTTTGAGCACAGGGAGGTTGCCACTGATTATTTTGTGCATAGGAATTTCCATTATAACCAGAAAAAGAAAGTGGATCAGGAGGCATACCTTGTCTTGGCCTTCTTTGAGCAACATAAAAGATTTGTTCATCATCTCCTTATACTGTCTTAAAATCAGGAACTTCAAGATTTACAACCATATTACATCTACAGTCTCTTTTCTTCTGTCTATAATGTGGACACAATTCTATGAGCATTGCATTAGCTTCCTCATGCTTCTTCTTAGAATTGAGAGCATCTAACTGAGTAGCCATATTGTTTATGATGTCCTCTTTAAAATCCTTCAAAAGGTGACTGAGCTCCATTTGTGAAACTCTGTTCCTGGATGTTGATGAAGACATTCCCAACTTGAAATGCCTATTCTTCTTAGAAGAAGATCTGAAATACTTATAACAAATTTAGCCAATGGCATTCCATGTTGATTGAGTTATATCACCACCTCCCATAAGGTCTAAACCATCTGTGCATTCGTCACTAATCCCCCTTAGAAATATCAACTTAAGAGAATCTTCATTTAAAGTACTATGCTTGGACTTCTTGACACTGAATAGAAATCTCTCTAGATAATCTTCTAGACTCTCATCCTCCCTTTGTATCATTCTAAAGATATCATCCCCATGGTGGTCATCCCCTCTACAATAATCTTTATATTTCACAAGAAACAACCATTTCATCTCATCCCATGTATTGATTCTACTACTATCCAGACTCATAAACCATCTCAGAGCCGATTCTTTTAGAGTGGCAGGAAATATTTTATGTCTATGGGCATCTGTAGTGTAATCATAACTCCTACAGTGGACATCAAATTCAAACAAGAAAGTATCGGGGTCCTCTGTCACCAGTCTATAAATTTAGGAAGATAAGAAGCTTGAATGTTCTTGAGGTTATCATTATCACGCAAATCAAAAATGGGGAACTCAAATGTTGGGTTCATAGGTAGAGGTGGGTTATTCCCACCGGGGGGTGGATTTCCTTGCATTGGTCTTTGAGGAGAAGTTACTGGACAAGGGTCCTATTCAAGAGTTCCAAAGAGGAAATGAAGGTTGATCTCAGAAAGTTAAAATGCAAGCAGGTTCAAATTATCTGGGGCTTGGTAAAGTGCAGCAAAAGGGTCTACATCTGGTGCTTCATATGGATTGAGTCTTGTATGATCAGGATGGTTAGGAAGGAATCTACCTTGAGAATCTCTTCTTCGTCTATGCATGCACATTCATGATAATTACTTAAAACAAAATTAGATATCAAAACCAACTATATTGAAAACTTAAAAATTCATAAATATGACAGGTTCTTAGATTGACACCATCTCCGACAATGGTGCCAAAAATGTTTGCCTAGCCAATAAGAAGAATAACTAGATTTAAAGTCATAACTCAAATATTGGTCATCCATTCCGAGTAGCTATCATTTCCATAACTGAGGTTCATTTACTTTTCTACCCAAGGATGTATTACTTGAAATGGGTCTACATTGTCTATGCACTAAGTTCTGGTGAAAGTCATTCTGCAATACTGTAGCAACTAAGTTTATCTAAAATAAAAAAGCAAAAATATGAAAACTGAATGGCTACATGAAATATTAACATTAACAGAAGATTCTAACTATATAATTGTTAACTAAGTTTAGAGCTGACAAACAAGAATTACTCTATCTGCTTTAGCTCCTGGAATAGTCACAGGATCAGGTTTCAATGGCTGCAAGATCAGTCAGTTGCTAGAACATCTACTGCAGAAAAAAGGAAACTTAATCTAACAATCACACATGAATACTCACCAAGTGGTCCCCCTTGGATGAGTGTATCCAGACTTCAAAATGACTCTATATACTTAGAATAACATAGTTTTTATTCATTATTTCCTAAAGTTGATACAATGCATGAGATAAGAGAAATGCTTCTAATTCTGGAAAATGTTGTCTAACCTCTATGAAGAGGTGCAGGTCTTTATTTATAAGAAAGTTATAACAAACTTTCAACTACTTAGATCATGCCCATGAAATTAGGTGGAAACATTTATCACAACAAGGAGAAGAAGTTAATCCATAGAGAACATGGGACTTTACTAAATCGCAACCAAGAATATAGCATGTTGGTGGTTACTAGATTGATGCTTGTTGGAGACAAACATAAATGAGTTTGGTATCTCCTCTCTATTCCTTTGCCGATTCACTCAAACACCATCTTCTCCACTGTTTTAAATTCTCAACCACCCTGAAATATCTCCAACTATTTGCATGGCGTGATTCTCCATCTGGCTTAACACAACCATTTCTGCAAGAACTTATTTACTCCTACAATAAAGGTTAGAACATACAAACATATATACATGTATATTTCTATTAATCACAACATTTATACATCCACACATGATATTACCATAATAATCCACATAGCTATAGCAATATTAAGTCAGAACAATATAGGGTTCAGCTGGTTTGGCTATCATTAAAAAATGCACATAATCAAAACTTTGATACATCACATGACTTAAATACTGCCCCAATATGCAACTTAAATCATAGGAAAAACTTATCAGTCATAGAAATAAAAGAGCTATTATTTTAGCTCATCAACATTTAAGGTTGGAGGGTGAGATGGGAAGGCTATTTATGGCAAAGGGTTGACCCATCCCTAATCATGAGGATTGGGAATGTGCAAGTTATTAGTGGGAGTGATTATGTAGAATAATCGAGGATTAGGATGCAAGTGGACCAGTTAGGAGGATGTGACATGAAGAGAGAGAATGAGTGAAGCAATTTAAAATTGGAGAAAAAAGAAATGAGGATTAGGTTAGAATTAATTAGGATAGATGATGGGATTAGAAGGGTGATTTGTAGGAATCAATGGATTAGTGATTAACTAGGATTAATTAACTAATTGGGATATTGAAGAGATATTAGTTAGGGTTGGGGATTAAAATGATTT
The DNA here is from genome assembly GCF_030272615.1 of Cryptomeria japonica. Lineage (NCBI taxonomy): Eukaryota > Viridiplantae > Streptophyta > Pinopsida > Cupressales > Cupressaceae > Cryptomeria > Cryptomeria japonica. Next base: position 451,724,428 of record NC_081411.1, on the reverse strand, counting down.
TTAGAAGAATAAGATATAATTAATTTTTTATAAATTAATTATAAGTCTAAGATGATTAAATTAATTAAAATATAATTTAATTAATATTAAGGAGGACTAACTGTTAGCACCCCTCCATTTTTCAAAATTCACAAATGCCCACTTATGTTTTATCGGTTGCACCTTAATCGATAAAACCTTAATACCTCATAACCATGTTTCAAAATTTTTTAGTTCCAATTTGATCTGATACCACGATTCCAAAGAAGAACTGTTGTCTATCAGGTGATCGGGTGACAACCAAGAATTTGCACCATTCAAAACTCTTGTTTCTTTCTAATGACTGATACTACCTTATGGGTTGATATTGAGTATTGGAGAATTCAGAAGAAAAAAAAATCTTATTGCATTCTCTAGTTGTCATACATTACATGAATTCCAAGAAACAAATCAAATATAGATTTGCAAGTACCCTAATTAATGACTAATTAAATATCTAAAGGCATGTAAAGGTGGTAGCATGAGTCATAACATTCGATAATGTCACCTTTTGCAGATGAAATATAATGAACCATCCTTTGAAGTTGGCCAAAGTAATGCATGCTATAATGATTTTTCTTTGTCATAATGGTTTTGCCTTGTGATAACTAGTTGTCGGTTGTTGATCTTGACCTAAATTGGCTGGAAAGTGAACAAGGGAATATCATCCAAGGGTTGCATGCTCTTGCATGGAAACAACAAACTGATTTTGCTGAATATAGAAAGACAATTGCCTTATTAGGTAAAATTGTGGAGTAGGTCAAAAATCACAAACAATGGTTGCAAGAAGAAATAATTGTGAAAAAAAACCCTAGCAATTAGCTCTTTAGATGACAAGGAGTATGGTGCTTAAAGGGAAAGCTCTGGTTATGCAATGAGATGTCGAGTATATGCAAGATGGTATCCTCTTTGATTTGACTGACTTTGCTTGAGAATACATACAAGATGAAGATGAATTTTCAGTAGTTCTCTGGGTATTGATTGAAGAAGAGGCAAAGACCGAGATGATCAAAAATCAAATTGCAGGCAAGAATCTAGTGCTTTATGAGGGAATAGAGAATTAGGGTTATTTTTTATATGGGTTTAATGTCACTCTTTGGTGAGTTCTTCTTTACTTAGGGAAATCCTTGAAATAGTCATTTTCAAGACCGTTACCCTCCTAGAAACCGTTATTTTGAAATGACAAATGGATATTAGTTATAAAAAGGGATAGAAGGTAGAGTAAGGGAGGGGGGGAATTTTGGGAATGCAGACTTTGTGTTGTTTTTTGAAAGACAATGAAATTTGAAGTTAATTTAGCTATTTTAATACCAAGTAAGGAAATTTCTAAATATTTTATCTAATATGATTAGACTTTGTGCTATGGTGGATAAATTTGCATTCTTCTTATGTGGATTCTCTTATGTTCATGTTTCTATACATTGAGTTATTGAAGTCCTTTTTTTCCCTCCATTAATCATTGTTATATGGTGTTTATCTTTGAGTAAATATTGTGTAATAGTGGATTTTTTTAGTGGTTAGTTGGAAAAGTTCTTTCATTATTTGCATGTTTTTTCTTTGACTTCCCTTTCCTTTAAGGCTTTCCTCTTAAAATCCCTTCCTTTCCTATTTTCTGGTTAAAAGTATACCCAGAAAAACCTAAAATTATATCATAAGAGGGAGTTGTACCTCTCAAATTTAGAGGAAAGTTACAAAAACAGTTGCAATTTCTCCAACTATTGTTAATAGTTTTTTCTCTTGCCTTAGGTAGGGGTCAATATTGTTACATTTTGGAGAGAACAAAATCTGTTAACCAATAGATTTTTGGCGACTCTATTGGTGAATGAAAGAATTTGAGATTTAAAAAAAATATCATAAGGAAGATTAAATGTCACCTTATCTTGGGAATTGAAAGATTGGTGTCTTGCTTATTCTTTTATTCATATTGCCTCACCTATAATGGAGGCTGGTGACTCTACTTAATTAAGGATATTAGAAAATGGTTCAATACTCGACCACTCAAAAAAAATTGCCCAAAGCTAGAAGAAGAGTTGTACCAACATTTAATGAGATATGGACTGAAGATGATTAAATACTTAAGTCACTATGGAAATATTGTAGAGAAAGCATAACTGAAGCTAAAAAAAAGTCTACGTCCATCAGAAGATCACAGATCTATACTTTTTCTAATAAGAGTGCATCACATATTTTATATACTAAAAGATCTCGTAAGTAAAACTCATCAGTCACAAAGGGAATTTGAAAAGCTAAGGTCACACAAACCAGAATGTGAAGATCGAATTTCTTATAAATTTTCTATTCTTGGAGAACGAGATGTTGAGAAAAGATGGATTGAGCCTAGTGACCTCAGTAACCTAGAAAAAGGTATGGATGATGCAATAGCTATAATATTTTTTCCTCCTGAATTTGAAGTCTTTACCTTCGATACTAATGAAGTGGGTCAAAGGGTAGAAGATATTTTTGAAGAGGATGAAAAAGTGTCCTTAAATCATGCTCTAGACATGAAAGTTTTTGTTTTTGATGATTGAATGATTGGTGACATTAATTTCCTCTACAAAGAAGTTGAGAAAAATTCAGGAAATCCAGTAAGTGTAGGGGAAGTGGAACAATTAAATCTTTGTCTGGTGGCATATATGCAACCTAAATATTCATCTTTTATATTTCTTAATGAGAAACATGAGATGTTACAAAGGAGAATAAAATAATTTCCTGGAAGAAATGTTATATAGTCCCACATGCTTTATTCTCAAAATTTTGTTACTGGTAAAGTCAATCCATCAAATAGAGCATGTACACATAGGGATGAAATTGAAAAGATTGATTGTCTAACGATTGAATCAAATGAAGCTATCAAGGAATTGCTTCCTCTGTATGTTAAAATTCCTAGTGATGATTTCATTTGTGCAAAGAAAGAAGAAGCCATTTTTACCAAATTTGACCCTATGCTTGAAGAATGCAATATTCAAAAATCACAACCAACAGTCATATGGCCGGAAGTTGATTCAGCTTGCAATTCACAAGAAGAGTGTTTGATTTCAAATACTTTCTTTACATGTTCAAAGGAATTCAAAAAAAGGGTAACTAGCAATGAGCCAATTTCTCATGTTGATCCTAAAGAAGTGGTGTGCGATTTGGAGGTTTTTGGTGAAGAATGAATTTTTGGGCACCGATGTGTATTCAAAAACTTATTGCATTCTATCAATTTAAAATTCAAAGTCCCAGTAGTTATGATGTGGCTATTGTTTTCATGTTTGTTACTTGGCCATATGTCACTTTTTTGTAGAGGGTCATATTTCTCCCAGCCTATTAATGGTTTTGCATGATTCATGTGCAACTTTCTTGAGGTAAGGAGCTCTTACCCCTATACATATTTGTAAAAAAAATTGGATTGTTGTAGCATTAGTTGGTTTTGGCGTGCTCTTTTCAAATTGTCTCTTGCCTTGTTTTCCTCTGTTCCTCTGCAAGCAGCTCTTTGTTCTCCTATTATTCCTTTGACTCTATGGCCCAATGAATAATTCATTGGTCTTGCTTGAAATTTTGGGTTCCTTGTTGCGTCCTCCTAGTCCTTGTACCCAGTCAAAGCTAGTTGTTAGCACCCCTCCATTTTTCAAAATTCACAAATGCCCACTTATGTTTTAATGGCAGCACCTTAATTGGTAAAATATTAATACCTCTAAACCATGTTTTAAATTTCACGAGTTCCAATTTGATCCAATACCGTGATTCCAAAGAAGAACCGTTGTATATCGAGTGATCGGGTGACAACCAAGAATCTACACCATTCAAAATTCTAGTTTCTTTCCGATGACTGATACTACCTTATGGGTTGATATCAGGTATCAAAGAATTTTTAAAAAAACCTCTTGTTGCATGCTTCGGTTGTCATACATTACGCGCCTTCCAAGAAATAAATCAAATGTAGATTCACAAGTACCCTCATTAATGGTTGATTAAATGGCCAAAGGCATATAAAGGTGGTGGCATGAGTCGTAGCATTCGATAATGTCACTTTTTGCAGATGAAATTTAAGGCACCATCCTTTGAAGTTGGCCAAAGTAATGCACGCTATCATGAGTTTTCTTTGTCAGAATAGTTTTGCCTTGTGATAACCAGTTGTCAGTTGTTGATCCTAACCTAAATTTGTCCGAAAGAGAACAAGGGAATATCATCCAAGAGATGCATGCTCTTGCATGGAAACAACAAACCAATTTTGCTCAATATAGAAAGACAAACACCTTATTAGGTAAAATTATGAAGTAGGCTGAAAATCACAAACAATGGTTGCAAAAAGAAATAATTGCAAAAATAAACCCTGGTAATTATCTCTTTAGATGACAAGGAAGATGGTGCTCAAAGGGAAAGCTCTAATGATGCAACCAGATGTTGAGTATATGCAAGACGACATCCACTTTGATTTGATTGACTTTGTTTGAGAATACATATAGGATGAAGATGAAATTGTAGTGGTTCCTTGGGTACTGATTAAAGAAGAGACAAAGGCTGAGATGATCGAAACCCAAATTACAAGAAGGAATCCAGTACTTGATGAGGGAATAGAGAATTGGGGTTATTTTTTATATGGGTTTAATGTTACTCTTTGGTGAGTTCTACTTTACTTAGGGAAATCTTTTAAATGGTCATTTTCAAGACCGTTACCCTCCTAGAAACCGTTATTTTGAAACAACAAATGGATGATAGTTATAAAAATGGGTAGAAAGGTAGAGTAAGGGAGGGGGGGAATTTTGGGAATGAAGACTTTGTGTTGTTTTCTAAAAGACAATGAAATTTGAAGTTAATTTAGCTACTTTAACAAGTAAGGAAATTTTTGAACAAGTTATCTGATATGATTAGACTTTGTGCTATGGTGGATAAATTTGCATTCTTCTTATGTGGATGCTTTTCTATTTAAGTTTTTATGTGTTGAGTTATTGAAGTACTTATTTTTCCTCCATTAATCATTGTTATATGGTATTTATCTTTAAATAAATATTGTGTAGTAGTGGCTTTTGTTGGTGGTTAGTTGGGAAAGTTCTTTCATTATTTGCATGTTTTTTTCTTTTCCTTCCCTTTCATTTAAGGATTTTCGATTAAAAGCCTCACATTTCCTGCTTTCTGGTTAAAAGTATACCAAGAAAAACCTAATATTATATCATAAGAGGGAGTTGTACCTCTCAAATTTAGAGGAAATTTATAGAAATGGTTGCAACTTCTGCAACTTTTGTTAATAAATTGTTCTCTTTCCTAAGCTAGGGGTCAATATTGTTACATTTTGGAGAGAACCAAATCTATTAACCAACACTAACATAATTAATATAATTAATTATGCGAAAAGGCTAAATTAATTAAGTATTTAATTAATTTTAGGTGTCTACATTTTGCCCCTCTTCTACACATTGGCAAAGTTGGCAATGGGTAAAAGATAGAGAAAATATGCCCCAACGTGAAGATGCGGGGTATACCCCGTCAAGCATTTAATCAAAAAATTGAAAAATTTTGCAAGAAAATTCTCAAAAAGATAAAAATAGGAGAAAATGATGAAGAGAATGAGGTGAAGAGGACAGGAGGAAAAAGGTATGAAGAAGAGTGGAGAAGGAGCAGAGGGAAAGTGATAGAAGGGTTAAAGAAGGGCTTATATAGGCCACATGAGGTCCATAGAAGGGTCATTTTCACACTCACAAGTCAATGAGTAGAAGAGAGCCCAGAGAAAAGGAGCAAATATGATGTACATTCCATGTCATGAGAAACATAGTCAAAGAGTCTAGCTCTTCCAGCGACCACCCAAGTATGGACCACTGGTACGTACCCCTATCCTAGCTTTGTGATTTTAGTAGAAGAGCATTAAAGAGAGGTATTTAATGAGGGAGAAAGGGGAGAGGGGTGTATACATTGATCTCTTAATCGATGTCTATGCCCAGGGATCCTTGTTTGTGTAGATGATCCCCATCTACACAAGTGATGCATCACCTGCACAGGTGTCGATCAGGTGATAGACGTCTACAATGGCAAGGAAAAGAGAGAAAAGGGGGGCAGCCCAAGGATCGTTGTCTAGGATCTGCAGAATGGAGCCTAGGTTATGGTTTCAATGTCTCCGCAAGGAGAAACACTATATTCACCTAAAGGTAAAGGGGGGAAAGAAAATGAAGGGAAAATGATATGAGGGGTGTCTGAGGGACTCCTTAAGGCATGAGAGGGGGGAATATAGAAGAAGAAGGCTAACACGAATGGATTCATAGTGTAGGAGGATTTGGGGCCACTATAGTCATGAGAGTGTTGGCTGACCATGATCATATATTGTAGCCAGTTGACTGGAGATGAGTAGGATGTGTGGTATCATTGCGAGCTATAGTGGGTATGCAGGTTGTCAAGGATTCATGCACATACAATAATGATGACCACACTCATTGAGAGATGGCATAGTGAAACATGCTCCTTTCACTTACCCTCTAGAGATGCGTCCATTACCTTGGAGGATATGTAACATATCCTGCAGGTTCCAATTCACAAAGTCATTATAGATTACTGGCTAGAGGGTGGGGACTACTACCTACATCATATGTGCCAAACAAATGACCTTTATATGGATAGGACATGGATGGTTCTAGACCGGGCTATGTAGCCACATCGATGAATTCCCCAAATTGTTTTAATAATTGTGGCTTGATCAATGATCGATTGATGTTTGATCATAGTGGGTATGGCTTTTCTATTGGCTAGATGAGATGCTTATAATATATCATGGAGGACGAGGTTTAGTATGCCTAGGGATATCCCATACTCAGGCAATTATACCAAGATATTCACATGTGTGTCTATTGAGGGTACAAGAACCTAGGGACTAGTGTCCACTCTGCTTTACATATGGGATTTTGAGCATATAGTTGTGTTTCGGCCTCTTGGAGTCAAGGAGTGGTGGTGGTGATATCCCTATGTTGACAGATATGGAGGTCTAATACTTCACTACACATGAGTAGGTGTGATGGGCTTCTAGCATTGATGTATTGACGAGATGGTGGATTTTACTTGGCAACCCTACAGACTCTATGAGTAGTGAAGGGATGATGGCCACTACCTTTCTTTTGTTTAGACATAATGTTGGTTAGTCAGCCACACTATACATGTGATAGATTAGTACCTTCTTCACTGGGTGATGTGGCAGTTTGGCCTACAACAAGATATCGTTGGCAATGAGCACACCCATCCTCAGATCACATAATAGACAACCACCTGGGGAGATGATATAGGCCCCTTTGAGGCTCAAGTTATCTTTACCAAGATGATATCAGTGCCTTGGGACCCGAGGGTAGATTTTATTGATGTCGATTGCACAGGAACATACACAACATTGTGAGAGTTCTACCATCCAGTCGAGCTGACTATACCAGGGATGTTAGCACCATATGAGATTGTATCCTCTATGGATTATTTCATTAGAGGAGATGGATAAGATGGGTGTGAGGGAGAAGATAGAGGTGGGGGAGGAGATGGGGGAGGGAGAGGGGCCAAAGGAGGTCAAGGAGAGAAGAAAGAAGGGAGTATTTTGTGAAGAGGATTAAGGAAGGGCGGGGTAGGGTACATAGGTACATGTTCTAGGAGCACCTATACATGTACAAGGCCAAGGGTTAGGTGGGAGGATAGGCTCATATCCTGGCAGTGGTACCACTAATAGTGCTACCACAAATGCAGCCACCATAGCTATAGGTGCCTCAGTTATAGCCACAAGCCACATTGGAGGGATACAAAGAGGGATTGGTTTATGAGCCTAGTAGATGAGGTGGTCCAGGAGAGGACCAAGGAAGATGGAGAGAGGACTCACATACAGAGACTTCAAGCTAAGGTTGATCAAGAGTGATCCAGAGCAAATGGGCTCTAGGCGAAGAGGGACACACTATAGGTGGCTCTAGAGGAAATGACTATTGAGAGGGATGCCTACCAGATAGATGCAGAGGTTACAATTGAGGCATTGTAGGCAACCCATAGGGGAGAGATGGTGTAACAACTACAATAGATGGATACGGAGATGGATGGACTCAGGGCACAACTAGCACGGGTAGATGTTGATTCTACTCACCTCAAGAGGGAAAAATACATAGCGAGGCAACTACTGATATCATCATAGATGACATAGGTATTTACTGATGCTATGGATTCATGTTGTGTTTTGGAGAGGGCCCTATGAGAGGCTCATTACTACAAAGAGTAATATTAGGATGCAGTCCCTCCAAAATAACAAACATCATTCTTTATGGAGAGGACATAGACCTGTCAAACATGATCATAGACATCTGGGGATTTGGTGGGTATGAGAGCTCTGTGACTACCACTGAATAGTAGGGCCATAGGAGGAAGGAGGGATGTAGGAGCAACTAATAGGGAGAGCACTGGACATTTTGACCCTTCGAGGGTTATATCACTATGTATTTGTTGGCACTTTGATGATGATGTGATTGTTATTGATGGACACATACTTGTTTTGAAATTACTTTCTTTATGTATGAGTTATGCTCAACTGGTAAATGTATCAACCGGTATTTATGTGATGAGTTATCATCCACTAACACTTTGGTGGTGATTTTGTGTCATGTTACCAAATGTGTCTAGATGCACTAAACATGGGAACTTGTAATGTAATCCTATTGGACCGACATGAAATTAGACTCCTTTATAAGGACATCATGTCTAGGGTTTTATATGATGAGGTTTTGTATGTGTGATCATAGAAGAGAAGATTAGGTCTGTGTGAAGAGTAGGAGTGTGGAGATATTGAAGACTGAAGTAATGCTGAAATGCATTAACAATGAGTTGTCATGGATCTAACCAAGCATACTATGCTAGTATCTAGATCACTCACTTGTTGATTACTCACATCTTCAACAAGTCTGAAACCCTTAACCGGGTAGGCCTTGCAAAACCTTTGTAAATCCTCTAACAAGGTGGTTCACAACTATGAATCTGAAATCCTCTCACAAGGTAGTCTTTAATAGGACTTATCTCCTAACAGAGATCTAGATTCCTAACAGGATTTGTTCTGGTGAAGAACATTGTATGACCTTAACCGGTCTGGTTTCTATTCTACAGATAGTTACTTGTGAGTTTCTACTCACCGTGGTTTTTCCCATTTGGGTTTCCACATCAAAACATCTTGTGTTATGGTGATTGTGCTCTTGTGGGTGAATGCTTTATTTGTTGTTTGGTTTGCATTTGTCTTTACCAGTTTGTTAGTAAATTTGTTACACCGGTTAACTGCTAAATTGTTTAAGAGTTTGAGTTTAGTATTTTTTGGTATACTAATTCACCCCCCCGCCTCTTAGTATTCATCAATTGGTATTAGAGCCAACCTTTCTATCAGTCTAATCACTTGGAAGGAGATATGGGGGAATACACTGTGAGGGAACTTACTCATCATCTCACTCAGACTGAGAAATCCTATGATGAACTCCAAGTCAAGTATAAAGCCTCTCTGGCAAAAAGAAGAGAGCACGCTGAGAAACTGATGGAGCTTACTTGAAAATAGTTCTTCTGATGAAGTAGACATGGAGGCCCTAGTTGAAGAAGTTGAAAAACTAAATGAATCTAATGCCAACCTGAGAAGGGAACTAGAAGGACTGACTATCAGAATGTGTCAAGAGCTTGAGAACTAAAGGAAAGCTGAAGATCTGGTAAAAGACAAAGATCATGAGATCTCCAAGCTGAAGCAAGAAATCAATCTCCTTACCACTCATCTCCAAGAGAGTAAAGTGGACAAAGAAGAAATGCAAGGTGAACTAAACATAGCTATTTCTAAGAACGCAACCTTGAAGGAATCCAATGCTGCTATTTTCAAGGAACTCACTGAATCAAAGGAAATACTTGCCAAATTCAATCAGAGTACTGTTAAGCTAGAACAAAAGCTTGAATCAGAAAAAATGGTAAAGGATACCACTGGACTTCATTTTTTTGGTTATGAGGAAGGTGAGACCTTTGCAACAAAAGATGTAGCATCAAAGAAGCAACCGACATCAAAGGATAAAGGTAAGCAAAAGTTTAAACCTATTTTCTTTAATTGTCTCAAAGAAGGACATACTGCTAATGTGTGTAGAAATAAGGCCTACAATAACTTTCCTTATTTTCTAAACAATAAGCCTAGATCCAATAGATTCAATGGAAATTGTTATGCATACAACAAGTTTGGGCATAGAGCATTTGAATGCAGGTCTGTTATGCACAACATTGGGAGATATCCTCAAAGGACTCAAGGAGTTTTTCCTAAATCCTCTGTGAACCGGAATCCAAACCAGTATAATGCCTATGACCATCAGTCAGGTAGTGGTGGCTATCAAGTGGCAACCGGTTGGAGAGAAACCTATTTAATATGTCATGGTAGCGGTCACACTGTTGCTACATGCAAAAGGAAGAATGGTAGAATGAATAATGGACCATAGAGAACACCTGGAATGGTATGTTATCATTGCAACAAATCGGGACACCCTGCCAGAACCTACAAAACAAGAAAGAACCTATCAGATGATATACCGATCACTCCAAAAAGGAAGATTGATGTTGATATTGTTCAAGCAGGAATGAATAAAACATGGAAAAAGAAACTTGAAGAAGTGTCACAAGATGAACCAGTTTCTGCACCTAGTATGGAAGTCTCTGAATCGGCACATTGAGCTTTAGAAAAGCTTAGGGGGAGCATATCGGTGAAATATTTAAACCCCCAGTTTATATCGGTAAAGACCTAAAACTAGTATACGTTACCGGTCAATCGGCAGAAGATTGTGAAGCGGTAAAAGGCTAAATTAGGGTTTATACCCTTGTGGTGGAGCATTTATTATGGTAGATGAAGAATTTGCTTAAAAGGAATTTTCAAAGTCATTTTCACTTATCATTTTACCAGTGCAGACATTGTCAAGAGTAGAGCGACAAAAGGCGATTCGACTTGCGATTCAGAGAGATTTCAAATCTTGTAGAAGAATCCAGAGATATTGTCAATCAATCAATTGAAGAACACCAAGCTATAATCCAACAACCAAAGTGGTGTGTTATGAAGCTGCATTAGCAAACCCTAAATTTTTTAATTCTGAAGGTATTTCTTGAAATTCTTGTTTATCAGTTAATCATGGCTTCTGCATCGCACTCCAGTTCTAGTGTACCTATGGACTCAGCTGAATTTATTCAAAGGAAAATGAGATACAATGCCCTATCCTAAATACCTGTCGGATTTATTGTTGAAGAATATATTTCAGGGTACATTGACTGTAAATTGGAAGACCTAGGATCCCTAGCGATCCACTACAAGCTAGGTTTGTTCTACGGGGATGACAAGAAAATCAAACTGGAATACAACATCCTAGAGAGGAAGAAACTACATAATGTTGTTTATTTTCTTGAAGAGTTCATGGAAGATCACATCCGCATCATCTTGAGCAATGTACACTATGATAAAATATACCTGGAGTGGATGCATGACATAACACCAAAAGCAATTCATGTAATCACCAGTATCTGCAACATTGGTGAGGTGCCATCCCTTAGGAAAGTCATCAAGACTTAAATGACTAAGCTCACCGGTTCTCTGGTTGACCAACAGGGAATGACTATCAATCCCATCAAAGATGATTTGGTCAAGTATGCTTGCATGGTGATTGGGTACAAAGTATTTTATGCTAGCAGAATAAACTTTGTCCTTGCTGCTGTGGTGAATGTCACCCACAGAATGATCAAGGAGGATGCCTCATTTGATCTATGCACCTATTTGCACAAGAAAGTTATATTAAACTTGAAGTCCATCAAATAGGACAGTGCCTTAAGATTCAGATTTGGACAACTTTTGGTAGGTCTATTTTTCTACTTTCAAGGCTATTTCCCAGGAGTCAGTGATATTCAATGGTCTGCTGACCAACCGGTCACCAAACAAATTAGGGAAACTCTCCAAGCGATGGGAACCGGATATCCTAAAGTCTTGAATAAATAATTTGATGAATTCAAGTGGAAGATGAGTCAAAGGATGAGGATATTTGGAGACATTGTTAAGAAATATGAAGAGGACATATGCTTTACCATTAAAGTAGATGAGTGCATAATGGAAGTGGTAGAGCCCAGAAAGGAAAATGTAGAACCTATGGGATATGAGGTGATGTATGACATGTTGGATGGGTATGCCTCTACCCTAATTGCCTCTCCTTTAGATGCAAAGAAAAAGTGAACCAAAACCTACTTGGAAAGGGTAACACCGGTTGAAGAACCTTCAGTGAAAAAGGGAAAGGCATTGCCATTGGTATCAGCACTGGTTACCTCAGCAAGTCCTAAAGTGACCAAGCGGTCACCTGCCAAAAAGAAACCTGAAGTTGCTACCTCTAAAGTTTTTGAAAGGAAGTGGAAGACCAAAAGCAACTCACCAGAGTTTGAGGATATAGAACTAGAAGTGCAGCCTAAGAAGACTAGGCAAACAAGGAAGAAAGAAAAAACTACTAGTAATGCACCTGCATCATCTGTACCGATAAATATTGACATCTCTTCTTATCAGCTGATGACACACTATCAGAGGACTATTAAGAATATTAAAAGAAAATTGCTTAGTGATTTGAAGGAGTATTTTGATGATTTTACCGATAGTGAGAAAGAGGAAGCAAAGCAGGAAATCATTAATTATTTGTGTGTTTATGATCGGTCGCCATTAGAAATTAGATCTGAGACACCTGATTCTTTGTACAATTGTTTAGATAATAAATGGTGCATTGCCATCGAGAGAGAATAGGAGATTAGAGAAAAGATTTTTGCAGAATACTTCCCTGATGCTTCAAACTTTGAATTATTTGAAATCATGGACCGGTACAAAGGTCTCTTCTTCATGAGAAGAAGAAGACTCTTTCTACTAGAAGGAAAATCCTCTAAAGTGGTGAAAGACACACACTTCCATACTAAAGCCGCTATGAAAATGCATAAAGTTGCTCAAGAAAAAAGAGAAGTTGAACAGGAAACGGAAACCGGAAAACCGGATGATGAGGCATTTAATGGTGAAGGAGAACCATCTACAGAACATGTTGACACTATTGATGTGGACGTGTTAGATGGTGAAGATGTCACTCCATACATAGAGAAGGAGAAATAGGATAAAGAAAAAGAAGAGAAGCAAAAGCTGGACAAGGAAAAGGCTGACAAAGAGAAAGCAGAGAAAGAGGAAGAGAAGAGGAAACAAGATGAAGAGAAGAGGAAATAGGATGAAGAGAAGAGAAAACAAGAAGAAGAGAAGAGGAGAAGAGCAAAGAAGAGGAAGAAAAGAAAGAAGAGGAGAAGCGGAAATACAAGCAGAAGAAGAAACAAGAAGAGGAGAAGCGGAAAGAATAAGAAAGAAAGAAGGAGGATGAGAAGAAAAGGCATGAAGCGAAGTAAAGGGAGAAAGAAGAGGAAAAGAAAAGAGTTGAAGAGAAGAAGGAAGCAGAAATGAACAAACAAGCGGAGACTCCAAAGGCAGCCGGTGGTCAAGCCAAACTGGCTGACATCACCAGTCCTATTGACCTCCACTCTACAGATGAATTGGAGCTTCTGCAAGGCATATAGCTAGCACAAGAAAGATTGGAAACATTGAGGAGGAAAAAGGAGCAGGATATCATTCACACTATGATTGACACCCTTACTAGTTTGATTCCAAGTACCAACCTCCCCGGTACCGATTCCTCTCTGGCCAAACTAAAACTTCTATGTACAGTTGTAGATGACCTGGTACAATTCCTAGAAGAAGTTGCTGGAGCTAATGCACAGAAGAAGCATCAAAAGGCACTAAACATTGCCTTAGTAAAGAAACTGTATGAGCTCCGATCTCAACTTCAGAAATAGCATAAGGATATAAGAGATGCTATGGATGAGGGAAAACTATTGTTGAGCAAAATAAGCCAACCCCATCTATTTTGTGATGATGTGCTTACCCAAAAGGATAATTTGCAATCTGATTTGCATGCATACATAAGCATCTTTAAGACGCCGTATGACTCTTTCACTACATATGGGCAAACTGTTCACCAGTATCAGCTTCAGTCTGCCAGGATAGAATTGGAGATTAGCAACAGGACAAGAGATTTGCAGGAGCTTCAACTAGTTTTATTACCCAGACTGCAAATTCTTCAGAAGTGCTTTCTCAATCTACAAGATTTAATGGTAACTCAAGAAATGAGTACAATTGATGCCATGGAAGAACAGGTATCACAGATGCAGACGGAAAGTGAGGTTGCTACCTCCTTACTTGAGTTATGGTCATTAGCCATGAAGACTTTTATGCAGGATTTTAAATTTGTTTTTGATAAGTTTCACTCATTATTGTCATAAACATTTACTCATTTTAATGTTAATGAGAAACGGGGGTTATTCTACATTACTTTGTCATTGTTGGCAAAGGGGGAGTAGTATTTAAAATTTTGGTGAATGTTATGTATACTTTTGTGTTACCTTTTTAAGGAAGTAGTATACATTGTCATTTCTACAAAAGGGATAGTGTATATGCTTAGGGGGAGTAATTTATATTATGGCCTATTTTTGTTATAAAAACACTTAGATGTCAAAATTTTCCTAAGTGTTGCCATCAATGCCAAAGGGGGAGATTGTTGGCATTTTGATGATGCTGTGATTGTCATTGATGGACACACACTTGTTTTGAGATCACTTTCTTTATGTATGAGTTATGCTCAACCGGTAAATGTATCAACCGGTATTTCCGTGATGAGTTATCATCCACCGACACTTTGGCACTAATTTTTTGTCATGTTACCAAATGTGTCTAGATGCACTTAACCTAGGAAATTATAATGTAATCCTATTGGACCGACATGAAATTAGACTCCTTTATAAGGACATCATGTCTAGGGTTTTATATGATGAGGTTTTGTATGTGTGATCATAGAAGAGAAGATTAGGTCTGTGTGAAGAGTAGGAGTGTGGAGATATTGAAGACTAAAGTAATGCTGAAATGCATTAACAATGAGTTGGCATCGATCTAACCAAGCATACTATGCTAGTATCTAGATCACTCACTTGTTGATTACTCACATCTTCGACAAGTCTGAAACCCTTAACCGGGTAGGCCTAGCAAAGCCTTTGTAAATCCTCTAACAAGGTGGTTCACAACTGTGAATCTGAAATCCTCTCACAAGGTAGTCTTTAATAGGACTTATCTCCTAACAGAGATCTAGATTCCTAGCAGGATCTATTTTGGTGAAGAACATTGTATGACCTTAACCGGTCTAGTTTCTATTCTGCAGATAGTTACTTGTGAGTTTCTGCTCACTGTGGTTTTTCCCATTTGAGCTTCCACATTAAAACATCTTATGTTATGGTGATTGTTCTCTTGTGGGTGAATGCTTTATTTGTTGTTTGGTTTGCATTTGTCTTAACCGGTTTGTTAGTGAATCTATTATACCAGTTAACTGCTAAACTATTTAAGAGTTTGAGTTCAATATTTTTTAGTATACTAATTCAACCCCCCCTCTTAATATTCATCAGTATTACCATTGGACACGTCATTTTTTAATATATATGAGGTGACATATGATTTTGGTGGTGATTGATTTATTGTTGTACTTATGATGGACTATGGTACTTTCGATGATGGATTCATGATGATACATGTTTATGTTTATGTGATGATTATTATGATATTGTTGACATGTTTGTGATGTAGGATGGATGTATGTATGTATGATGTTTATTATGTCTATGTATTGTGTGTTCTATTGATTATATGGATGTGAATGATGATGTCTAACCTATTATGTCTGCAGGGTGGATTATGGATGCATGCCTATATGATGTGATTATTATTGACAAAATATGCATGATGAATGGTTTATGATGTGTTATGTAATGCAAAAAAATTTGTTATATGGAAGGATGTATATGTATGATTGTGATGGTTATAATGTGAATAGAATGGTTATAATATAATGTTATGAAATGAGATGGAATGCAATGATTATGATCTAATATAGTAATATGTAAAATGAAATGGTTATGATAATGAGATGATAATGAAACATAATGAAATGACATGGACATAAAATGTGATGATATGATAAGAAGAATGAACCCTAAAAGAAAAATGATATGCAAGAATGAACCTTATAGATATATATAATGCAAGTGAAAAATGCAAATGCAAATGAGACTAAGAATAAATGCAACTAAAAAATGCAAATGCAAATGAGACTAAGAATAAATGCAAATAATTAAATGCTAAAATGGCTAAATGAAAATGAAGTGATGATGCAAACAAAAGTGTATAATTTTTTTGTGGTGTGCTAATCATAACACAATGAGACATATGGGATAGAAGAAGAGAAGGGGAAAGGATGAGTAAATTGAAGTCTCTAGGAAAGATGGATGATAAGTGAGATGAATGGATGGATGAGATTTTATTGTGTAATTGTGGAGAGAAAACCTAGTTTTGATATTTCCATGGGTTATCTACACCACTGACTATATAAAAGTCAAGATGTTGTGAATGTCTGAGTCATGGACTAGAATCTCAAACCTTAGATTATCTCACTTTAAATGGGCTTGCAAAGATTGATGAAGGTGTAAATGTGATATTTTTGGATCATACCAGAGAAAACATCAAACACACCATACCACACAAAGATGCACCAAAACACACCTACCCAAGACATACCAAGATATAAAGTGATCAAGGCAATCCTGAATAAATATAGACATAGGACACTAAATGAAAATCCAATCAAAAGGACCAATCATGCAAATGATGTACATACACATGGACAACTAAAATCTCTTACTAAGAGTAGGATATGGATATGGATAAACTATTAGACATGGGAAGGATGCATCTTGATGGACAAAGATAATGGATCTTACCAAAAAAGTTGGCAAAAGGACAAGATGGATGTACAAGGTATGTAGATAAGAATATTTCCACTTAGATTTGAGTAGCACAGTATGGATGGGCATTTCATTGATGCGCAAGTCAAGAAAAATCTCAGATTGATGGGAAAATCTCGAGATACTAGGGAAAATATCAGCGTCATGGGATTGTTGTCATGGGGATTTGCACTCGAGAGCTAAGTTGAAAGCTCAACAATCTCGTGAAACATCAGAACATCCTCAAGCCTGTGGGTTGCTCATTGTGAGGATAAACCTATAGATTTTGGGTTGGCTCCCTTTAAATGACCTAAAAACTAATGACTTTCAATGGAAAGGAGATAAGAGGATGCTTTGGAAATGAAACTACACTAAGAAGGTGATACACCAATGACTAAAAAGACCTATCATGTTGTTAGACTTAAAAAATTACTCAATAAGGAAGCTAAATGCACTAACCACTCATTTACACATGCTTTGCATCAATAAGGAAGCTAAATGCACTAGATTAGACATATTATTGAGAGTCTTTATGCACTATATGATATTGTTGAGCTAAAGTTGCATACATGACTTTCTTTTCGTTGTGTGCTCTGATCTAATATATGGCCTTCTCTTGATAATGATTGATATCCAAGCTTCTCTCTATATTGTTCTTGTCACAATATTTTGATGATTCTCCTTCATGAGTGTTGATCTTTTACTAGATCGTGTTCTCTACTTTGGCAAATATTTTCTATAGATCTAGGACTTCTACATTCCAAGTCTTAGTCCTAACCCATCTTGTCTTTGCATCAGGCCTTCACTGTTTTTGATGTGATTCTTCATAAGGGTTGTTCTCCTTGAGACATTGATTTGTAACTAGGTTATGATCATTTGAATCAATGGATATCTTTTGAATAGACAAACCATGAGATGTAGCTACTCACTGTGATTTTGTTGTCTTGCAACACATACCCAATGTCCTTACTTCCTGAGTCTCATTGTTATTGATGTTATTGTGTGATGCTAATTCTTAGGACTACATTATCTATTACTATTATTGGTATTATGGATGACTTTGTCATGTGTTGCATTGGTTTTGTCATTGATGTCAACACTAATCTTCATGGAGGTTTACATTATGTTCACCGCTATGGTTAGTGGCTTATACACAGTCACCGGTATGTGTTCACCAACATTGATGATGACTTGTTATCATCTGGAGATCATTTGGTTATGTCAAAGACATGAATTGGAAGTTTGGATTTGGTGTTTTTCTTATTGGTCTAATCGGGTTGACAGATTTGCCTTTACCAGCAGATATGTCTAGGTTATGGACCGGTACTCTAAATCAACACAACATGTTATGGAGATTGTTTATTGATTGGATATTGTGTTAAAGCAAAGGTAAACTATGCTCATACATATGATAATGTGGTAAATGTTATTATAGTTAAAGAAAAGCAAAATCAAGAACCTGCTTATGCTATTGATAACTCAATGATGAGCAAATAGTACCAAACCAATACTGAGAGGGGGGGGTGAATCAGTACAGGCAAAATACAATTTCTAAACCGATTTCCTAGCAATTACTCCAAATGACTGGCAAACAGTGACACCGGTTTGAAGCAGAGTGAAACCGGTAAAACCCAGAACAACTAAAACAATCACAAACCGGTTACTCACTTATCTTCCTACTCAACTCAAAACTACACTACCATTTCACCCCTAAGTATGAACAGGTGATCTATCATCATATCTTCACAATAGCTAGTTCAACATGTTTTATTAACAGGCATAAAACATAGAACCATCATATGCTTAATAGGTAACATCAAATCATCACAAGATAAAAGCATCACACATGACACACATATTTTTCACGTGGAAACCCAACTGGGAAAAACCACGGTGGGGATGAATACCCACAAGCTTGTTGTTGAACTCTTTAGAAGTCTACTCTATTAGGAGCCTTGTCCGGTTAAAGACATTACAATAGGTTCTGTTAGGAACCGATCCTGTTAGGGATCACCTAGTTAAGGGATGGCTACAATATCCGGTTAAGGGTTAAACCCGGTTAGGGTTACCTTGTTAGAGGATTTCAAGAACTCAATAGCTAAAGGATCTCCAAAGCTCTATAGCTTCCCAGAACTCAATAACTTCAAGTTACCCTGTTAAAGGATTTGTATCAAGCCAGTTAAGGCTACCCTGTCAAGGGATTTCACAACTGTTGAAGTGGTTAAAGATCAACATGAATTACAATGATCTAGTAACAACACTCAATGCTAATACAGATCCATTTTGGCTCCTCTCCACCTTCTGCACATTCACTTTGCAGGTATCTCTTCTCTCCTTTGGTCTGGAAAGAATCATGTATCACTTCCCCTAGATACACACATAAAACTTTTGCCAACAACCTTAGAAAGAAACACAACATCGACCTTATAGGAAACAGATAGGTCGGTAGCAAAAACCCTAAACCCTAAACCTGTTAGGTTAAGCAATTCAAACGGTTCAATCCTGACCATTGAATCATACTGCATTAAATGCAACACTCTTGAATTGATCTCAAGACATTCTCCATCGTCCATTATCCACATATTTCATGGTGGCTGATAACCCATCATGTGTTATCACCGTTTGAAAAACTTCGCACATTCCCAATGTGGATAGGGATTGTCTTCTTCATGCAAGATCCTTCACGCGCACAGGGCTTACGTGGCAACATGATCTATTCTCCGTTATACTGCTAACTCATCACACAAAGATCACCAGTTGATTCACATAGGCTTCAGGTACTCCAACCAGAAATCCTAAAGTGGAAACTACCTACCAACTGGTAGTCATACAATGCTTCCATGTGTCGGTTCCCATAACTACATGTTAGTTCACCTTGACATGCCTGTTCATCTAGAACAAATATACCGCTTCACTTTGGCATGTATACTGGTTCACACATATGTCGGTTCTCTCTTCTCACATATCACATATGCCGGTTCACTTCACTTCACATATTGACATCAATGACAACATACAATATCATTATGTCCTCATACCAGTTCACATAATGCCAACAATCTCCCCCTTTGGCATTGATGGCAATATACAAAGATATCTCTCCGCTTCACATCTTCTCCCCCTTTGACAACAATGCCAAAGCGGAGGCACAAGCATCCCTATTCCATTATGCTACTCCCCCTGAGGAATAGCATCCTTCAACACATCAATCAATAAAAATTTGACCATGCAATACCTGACTGATGTGGAACAAATACTTTTAGTTCACCTCTTGAAGGGGCAGTACCCCCAATTCACCTCTTAAATGCACAAATGTAGTCTTTGGGAGAGGCTTGGTGAATATGTCTGCTAACTGCTCCTTATTGGAAACATGTTCTAGTACAATCTCTTTATTCTAAACCTTTTCCTTCAAGAAATGATACTTAAGCTCAAAATTCTTGGTTCTAGAATGTAAAACTAGATTCTTTGAAATATTGATAGCACTTGTGTTATCATAGAATATACTTACCGGTTCAGATATAGGGATTTTGAAGCCATTTAAAAAATGCTTCATCCAGATTGTCTGAGTGCAGTTCATGAAAGCTGCAAAATACTCTACTTCCGCTGTAGGCTGAGAGATACAACTCTTCTTTTTACTCATCCATGAGACCAATCTACCACCGAGAAATAATGCACCACCGGTTGTGCTTTTCCAGTTATCTACATTACCTGCTCAATTAGCATCTGTGAATACTTTCAGAATGAAATCATTGTTGTATGGGTACCACAATCCATAGTCAACTGTTCCCTTTAGATACCTAAGAATCCGCTTGACTGCAACCAAGTGGGATTCTCTTGGACTTTTCTGGAACCTTTCAGTAATCCCGACTGCATGTGCAATATCCAGTCTGCTATGCACTACATAATGCAACTTACTAATCATTGATCGGTATTCTTTCTCATCAACTAGTGTAGAATCATCCTCTTTTGACAATTTGCAACCGGTCACCATTGGTGTACCAATTGATTTTCTATCTTCCATGCCAAAGGTCTTCAACACCTCTTTGACATATTTGGACTGGGTGATAAAGATTCCATCTTTCATCTGCTAGATTTGCAATCCAATGAAGAACTTAATCTCCCCTATGAGTGACATCTCAAACTCTTTCTTCATCTCATCAGCAAACTCATGACTCATCTTGTCATCTCCACCAAAGATAATGTCATCAACAAAAACCTCACAGATCAGGATCTGATCTCCTTCAGACTTCAAGTAGATATTGCTATCTTCACTTGTTCTCTCAAATCCAATCTTCACAAGATGGGAATGTAGGCGCTCATACCATGCCCTAGGTGCTTGCTTTAGACCATATAAGGCTTTATGTAGCCTACATACCATGTCTCTATCTTCAGATAGGGCAAACCCATCTGGTTGCTCAATATACACCTCCTCTTCAAGTACACCATTTAGGAATGCAAATTTTACATCCATTTGATATACTTTGAACCCTTTAAAAGCTGCATATGCAAGAAGCATATGAACTCCTTCCAATCTAGCTATAGGAGCAAAGGTTTCTCCATAGTCTTCTCCTTCTTCTTGAGCATACCCTTTGCACACCAATATGGCTTTATTCCTAATCACTGTGCCATCATCATTCAGCTTGTTTTTGAACACCCATTTGGTGCCAATGACATTTTTATGCTCTGTTCTGGGTACCAAGGACCATGTACTATTTTTCTCTATCTAGTCAAGTTCCTCTTCCATTGCCTTGATCCAGTCTTCATCTTTATGAGCCTCTTTGAATGATTTAGGCTCAAATTCAGAGATCATACATGAGTTTTCTTTGATCTTTCTTCTTGTAAGGATTCCTGCATCCTTATCTCCTATGATCTGCTTAGGATCATGATTCATCTTGACTTACCGAGGAATGGTCTTTACTGGTTCTTCTTGCTTTTCCTCTTCATCCTCATCTTCATTAGTGTCAGCATTCACCAGTTTAGGAACACTGTTACTGGTAATTGGTTGACTGACAATTGGTTCCCAGAAGGTTGCAACTGGTTCATTTACATTTTTCTTACTGTCAGTTTCCTTAGTTTTCTTAGAGGATTCATCAACTCTTACATTGATACTTTCCATAATTCTCTAAGTCCTATTGTTGTAACACTTGAGAGCTTTACTTTTGGTTGAATATCCTAGGAATATTCCCTCATCACATTTAGCTTCAAATTTTCCCTAATGTTCACTCCTCTTGATGTAACATTTGCTACCAAAAACCCTAAATTAGCTAACCACAAATGTCTTACCGGTCCAATACTCATAAGGAGTTTTGTCCTTACCTTTCTTGATGAGTACCCGGTTCATTGTGTAGACTGCAGTGCTCACTGCTTCTCTCCAAAAGGTGTGAGCTACCTTTCCTTGAATCAACATGGTTCTAGCTGCTCCAACCATAGTCCAGTTATTCCTCTCTGCTAGGCCATTCTGTTGTGGATTCTAGGGGGTAGACAGATGCCTCTTGATGCCAAATTTTTCACAATACTTGTTGAATTCACTGGAAGTGAATTCCCCTCCTTGATCAGTTCTGAGACACTTGATCCTTTTACCACTTTCCTTCTCCACTAATGCTCTGAAATCTTTGAATTTCACAAAGGCTTCAGACTTGTCTTTCAAGAATGTGACCCACATCATTCTTGAGCAGTCATCAATGAGAATCATGAAGTACCTATCACCCTACACACTTCTAGTTTTCATAGGACCACACAAATCAGTATGCACAAGATCAAGAAAGTTGTCAGCAGTGAAAGATTTACCTTTAAAGGTTGAGGAAGACATTTTCCCCAATTGACACTCTCTACACAAGGTATTGTTCGGGTTGCTTAGCATTGGCAACCCTCTAACTACCTTGATCTTACTAGCCTTCACAATGTTATCAAAGTTTACATGGCAGAGTCTCCTATGCCATATCCAGCTATCATCAAACTTAGCCATAAGACATGTACTTATATTTGAATTCAGATCAAATAGGTTACCTTTGGTCTACATGCCAGTGGCCACCAATTCACCATCATTTCCTTTGATTTTGCAGACTCCATTCTTGAATTCTAAAGTGAGGCCACTATCATTCAGCTGAGCAACACTCAGAAGGTTGTGTCTGAGACCATCAACCTAGTACACATTGTCAGTACTACTCTTTCCATTCAGAGAGATGGACCCTCTGCCTTTGACCATGCATGGTGCATCATTGCCAAAGTGAACCACACCACCATCATACTCCTCCAAGGATAGAAACTTGCTCCAGTCACCTGTCATATCATGAGAACAGCCACTATCAATGATCACTCATTGGGAGACAAGAGCCTTCTTATCTGACACATCTTCTTTCACAGCAACAAACACGATATCTTTATTTTCTTCATCCTCTGATTCTTCATCTGTGACACCTTCATCAACTACCACAAAACAGTTTCTCTAATTTCCTCCTTTGAATTTCTTGAACCTTTCTGGTTTGTCCTTGTTATCGCCATTAGGATAGTTTATAGCAATATGTCCTATCTGATTACAAGAAAAGCATTTCAAAGGTAACTTACCTTTGTATTTGCTGGTTCCTTTAGGAAGCTTCCTGGCAAGGAGAGCTTCAAATTCCATCAGAATCTCCTCATCATTCATTTCTCTACTTTGTCTAGGTTCACCACTAGTGCTAGCTTCTTTTCCTTTTCTGGACGGTAGAGCAGAGGCTTTAAATGTTGATTCAATCTTTTGAACACTGCCATCAAAACTATTTAGCTCATAGGCTATCAACTTGGCTATGATGGAGTCCAAGGATACCTTAGTCTTGTCTATTGATCTCAGCTCCTGAATAGCAGCAACCCTTATTGCATAGACCAGCAACAGGAATCTCAGGACTTTGCTTACCACAGTGGAATCTTCTACCTACCAACCGGTAGTCATACAATGCTTCCATGTACCCGTTCCCATAACTACATGCTGGTTCACCTTGACATGCCTATTCATCTAGAACAAATATACCACTTCACTTTGGCATATATACTAGTTCACACATATGTCGGTTCTCTCTTCTCACATATCACATATGCCGGTTCACTTCACTTCACATATTGACATCAATGACAACATACAATATCATTATGTCCTCATATCGGTTCACATAATGCCAACAACTATCACAAGAAGAAAAGCTAAATTTGTTTTGCTAGGTCCTACCACCAACATGTCATCCACTGCAAAATAATATAATCTAGTGGAACAATTGTAGAAAACGCCCGTGCAAATATCCATCTTAGAACTTTTAAAGTTTTCACCTGCACAAAAAGAAATTCTTGGACGAGCATTAGTAGATACAATAGTGTCTAAAGATCTGGATATAGATCAATTCCAAACCATGGTGGGACACCTGACAACCCCTTACTGCTTATCATTCACCAAAGAAGACGACATGTCCTTGAAACATCCCCATAATGCTCCCTTGCATATTGAAGTCATCATTCATAAGACGTGAGTCAAACGTGTCCTAATAGATGGAGGAGATGGATTAAACATTTGTTCTTTGAGTCTAGTCTGTGCTCTAGGTTATTCAAAAGATGCAGTTGATCCCCAGAAAGAGATCACCATTAAAGCCTATGATGAAGAAGAGCATTCCTCTAAAGTAATTATGATGTTACCCATTAGAGTGGGACCTTTATAGAAAGACACAGCATGCCAAGTTCTATACTTGGACTTATAATACAACATACTCTTGGGAATACCTTGGATACATGAAATACAAGTTGTTCCATCCACATATCATCAGTGCCTAAAGTTTCCCTACAATGGGCAAGAAATCATGATCACAGCAGATTCAAATCCATTTCAGTATTGTAGTAATCTCAAACTAGCTCAAGAGGTCATTGTTCCTCATAATAGGGAGGCATCATCTTCGAACACACAATCTAAAGAAAAATAATTTGCCTCAATTTTGTCAAGTATGGAAAAACAAATGCAACTAAGAGATTGAGGGAATGGAGAATATTCAATATCACAATTACCACTTTCTCCTAAATCCTTTGGAAAACCATCAAACTCTAAACAAAAACCAATTGTGAAACATCTTCCAATATTTGATGGAGCATTTGTTAGTGTTGGGACCTTATCAGAGGAAACAAAAGACAAATATGTACTATAGTGGCTATACAGGGATTAAGAAGTCCAACAAAAGATCAACAATGTTCGCATACCTACAGAAAAGTATGGAAAAGGATTTAACATTCTCAAAAAAATGGGATACACTGGAACAGGTCCTATAGGGAAAAGAAGAGAAGGTATATCAAAACCTATCCAACCTTATACTTAGTAGGCTACAGACAAGTCAGGCTTAGGGTATGGACAAGTTACTCTACCAGAAGACACATCTTTTAGCCAACAACAAGAGGAATATGAAAATAGATAAGAACAACTGACAATTGAAAGAGAAGAAACATCAGCTAAGAAACAAGCACAAGCAAACATGAAATGGGAAAAGAAGAAAGCTTCAAATCAACAGGAGAAAGAAACTAAAAACACCTCACAAGTATCATTAAATCTCAATCAAAACAAGAAAGAAGCTAATACAAGTCAAGGAGAGTTGATAGAAAGGTTGAAAGAACTCAATCTCAGTCCAGAAGAGGTTGAATATGAAAGAAGAAAAGATATAGCGAGAAAAGCAGAAGAAACAAATCAAATACTATATGAACAAATCTGTGGATTGCAAGCTACAAGTGAGATAGATTCTAACGAATGGGAATGGGATTCCTATCACTCTGAAGAATCAGCTGAAGAAAATTTCTTTGAAGAAGATGTAGGAGTCGATGTAGTTCACACGTATGCAAGGAAAACGTTAGGAACTATCTCACTTGAATTAGAATCACATTTGGCTGACTTGGACTTAATCAAGGACAATCATGAGCTCCTTGTGCGAGGTCATTCCAACAAGAGTATCATTCTAGACATAGACATATAAAACACTTTGATACATCCATCATGACCCTTGATACTCTCAAAATATCTTAACCTGATGACCCCCTACCTCTAATCCACCCCAAACTTATTGATTGGGAAAATGAAGGACATACTGCCATTGATACCTTTCCTAATGACCATGTCATATCTGTATATCTTAATGCAATCAAACCCACAACAAATCTCACCAGGAATTTCAACAACACATCTTCCAGTCAAGTGGGTGCCAAATCTCCTAGTCACAAAAAGGAAAATAAAGAAAACAATATCAAGTCTAATGTTGAAAACCATTTCTTCACAATATTAGATCAGGAAAAGGTAAAAAAGAAAGGATGCATCTAACAATGAAAACCTCCTTGAGGTGCCAAAAGATGGGAGATTTGACACTTTACCTATGCACTATCAAGAAAGGTCATCAATTTTGATCGAACCAACAAAGGAAGTTAACATTGGGACAATAGAACAACCAAAGATCCTACATACAACAACTTCTCTATCAAAAGAAGAAATGCAACAATATATGGAATTCTTCAAATGACGGCAAATCAATTTTGCCTGGTCATGTAGACATGCCAGGATTGGATCTAGAGCTTATTATGCATCACTTAAATATTAGTCCCAGAGCCAAACCAGTTAAACAGAAATTAAGGAAGATGCATCCACATATCGCTCTCCTGGTAAAAGAAGAACTAAAGAAATTACTGGATGTAGGATTAATCAGACGTGTAGCATATCCTCAACGGGTATCCAACATTGTTCCTATTTCAAAACTAGACAAAAGTATCAGAATATGCACAGACTTCAGAGATCTTAATAATGCATGTCCAAAGGATGACTTTCCTTTGCCTAACATTGACATCATTGTAGATTTAACTGCTCGACACTCCATGTTTTCTCTAATGGATGGTTTCTCTAGATACAATCAAATTAAAATAGCACCTGAAGATCAAGAAAAGAAATCTTTCACATTCCCATGGGGTAATTTCTGCTAGAACATCATGCCTTTTGGACTAAAGAATGCAGGTGCTACATATCAAAGAGCTATGACAATGATATTCCATGACATGATGCATACACTCATGGAAGATTATGTAGATGACATCTTGGCCAAATCATACAATAGAGAAGACCCTATAGGAATACTAGAAAATATCTTTGACAGGTTAGAACAATATAAGTTAGGGCTAAATCCTAAGAAATGTGCCTTTGGTGTCACTTCAGGCAAGCTATTGGGATACATTGTTTCACCTAGAGGTATCAAAGTAGATCCAACTAAGGTCAAAGCAATCATGGAAATGGCATCTCCCAAGAATATCAATCAACTCAGATCACTCCAAGAAAGACTACAGTCAATCAAAAGATTTGTTGCTCAACTGGCATATAAATGTCAACCATTTACTCATCTATTGCACAAAAATGTTCATTTCAAGTGGGACCATCAATGTGAGGACACATTCAACAAGATCAAGGCATATCTCATGCAACCACCCGTCCTAATGTCGCTAATTCCAGGAAAATCATTATTACTCTATATAACAACCACCAAAGTATCATTAGGAGTTCTGCTTGCACAACAAGATAATGAAGAAAAAGAATGAGTCATCTACTACATCAGTAGAACATTAGTGGGATACAAAATCAACTATTCACCAATAGAAAAAGCATGTTTAGTGGTAGTTTTTGCTTCTCAAAAATTAAGACACTATCTACTAGCTCACTCCATCAAGTTGATAGCTAAAATTGATCCATTGAAGTATTTACTCAGCAAGGCAACATTAACAAGAAGATTAGAAAAATGGATCATGATTCTAAGTGAGTTTGATATTGAGTATGTAGATAGAAAATCTATCAAGCGACAAGTCATTGCAGATCAACTAGAGAAGGCACCACTTCAAGATGACCATCCTTTACAGATTGAGTTTCCTAATTTTGATATCCTAACAGTCACCACAAAAAAATGGCAATTATACTTTGATGGTTCATATACACAACATGGATCAGGAGTAGGTATTCTATTCATCACACCACAAGGTCATACAATTCCAAAAGCATACAAATTAATCTTTCCATGTACTAACAATACAACAGAATATGAAGCTTTGGTTACAGGTATCAAAATGGCTATATAATGGAACATTACACAACTTCAAGTCTTTGGAGACTCTTAGCTCATCATCAATCAAATCAATGATGATTATCAAACAAAGGATGAAAAGTTAATGCCTTATAAAAAGATGGTCGATGATAACAAGAAATACTTTGTAGAAATAACTTTTCAGCAGAGTCCAAGGAATGACAACAAAGCAACAGATGCGATGACAACACTTGCTTCTCTCCTTTAGACACAGGAAAATAAACAGTGTTATGAATTCCTCGTGGAAGAGTTGTTTTACCTTGCTCATAATTGTCTTGATTCCCAAACTATGTATCACCTTGTTGGGGATGATTCCTCCCGCTATAGAAAAACTTACACATACCTGAAATATAACACCCTACCTCCTGACTTATTGAAAAATCAAAAGAGACTTTATTCGCCAATCCTCTCATTATACTCTTGTCACAAATACCCTGTTTAAATGAGCTCTAGATGGTACTCTTTTAAAATGTCATGAACAAGAAGAATCTGAGAAGGCCTTAAATGAAGTCCATAATGTCATTTGAGGCACTCATTCAAGTGGTCTTACCCTTTCGAAAAAACTCATACGCTTGGGCTATTATTGCCCAACTATGGAACAAGATTCTTATCAGATAGCTAAAACATGCAAACAATGTCAGATCCATGGAAATTTGATTCATGCACCAGCACAATAACTTCATGCTTTGGAAACATCTTGTCCTTTCTACCAATGGGGTCTTGATCTAGTAGGAAAGATAAATCCTTCTTCATCTAATGGTCACAAATTCATCCTTGTCACTACAGAATATTTCACATAATAGATTGAGGTAGTACCTCTCATCAATATCACAAGATAACAAATTGTTGCATTTATCTTGAACTACATCATCTGTCACTATGGAATACCCATGACCATTATCACTGATAATGGGTGACCATTTAAGAATCAAGATGTCCAAGAGCTATTTGAGAAATTCAAGATCCAACATAGATTTTCCACACCCTACTATCCACAAGGGAAAGGGCAAGCAGAAGCATCAAACAAAACTATTTTGAAAATCCTTAAAAAGACAGTGAATGATGTTGGAAGAGATTGGAATATTGAGTTAAACCCTGGTCACAACAGTATTTGGGTCAGGAGCATATCAGCTATCAACATAGGATGGGGATCATCTCAAGGAACCCATCAATAGAATCCATCTGAAAAAGCAGAAAAATCCAAAAATAGTGAAAAGCAAAAAAATCCAAAAAGAGTGAAAAAGCAAAAAAATCCAAAAACAGTGAAAAAGCAGAAAATCTAAAAAAATCAAATATAAGAAAAAGTGCAATAAAAATAGATGGTGAAAACCTGACAATAGGCACTATCTGTCAGCTATCTCTTCCATCTATTAGTTCATGCATCCTTCCACTTGCATTCATTTTTCCATCAGCATTGTTCATATCCATAATAAAGCCTTTGTACATATGTAGGCATCCTAGGTGGCTTGTCGTCGTGGTTTGGATCATTGGGTATATCGTAATGAATTTGTTTCTAGGCTTGGGGCAAAAATCCTGCACCTAGCTAGGGGGCAAAATTTTCAATCATTTTGAGCTTAATCAAACAGGAAGAAGAATAGTCAGGCAACTTATCAACCAAAAACTGAGACACATCCAACGTTGAACATAAGATCAAATTGGAAAACTATCAAACTATCACATATCAGTCTAAGCACATCACACACTTTTCAATGGATGATTGTTGGAAAATGCACACTCCATTGAGAAATTGTAGGTGATTTAAGGTTTTTTCATTGATGGCAACCTTACAATCATATGTTACTGGTAGGCACCAGCACTGGCAGACTCTCCGGCATACAGTTCATTGACACCAAAAATATTGATTACCGGTACCATGGCCGACAGGAATTTTGTTTAATTGTATTTTGTATTTAATTGTAAAATCTTTTTGTAAGCCGACATGGTGGATTGTAATAAGACTCATATAAGTATGAGATCTTGTAGATCATTTATGAAGTGGGAATGGTTAGATTATTGCAGACATAATGTGCAAATTGTAAGGCAGATTTTGGATAAGGGTTTATGTTTATTATAGATCTTAAAGTTGTACTGAACCTGGCATAGCAGATGCTGATCTGAAATAGTACATAACATTGGATTTGTATAATCCATTTTTGTAAATCAGTGAGACTTCTTTTGTAACCGAGCAGTGAGCTCTAGGCACTTGGCCTTCCTACATATGCAGGCCCCTATTTTAACAGTAATATTCTCTTATTGGCCAGTAAGTGAATATTATGGGTCACAAATCCCACCAAGGTTTTTCCCACACTGGGTTTTCTCATTATAATATTGTGTTATGGTGTGTCTTTCATGTTGTTCTTATTATTCTTATTTGGTGCATTAATTTTGGTTTATCGGTACACAGTTTTGGAATGCTTTTCATATAATAAGTTCAAAAAATTCATTAACTAGTCAGATACTGATTCACCCCCCTCTTAGTATCTTTGGGAATCCTAACAATTAGTATCAGAGCCTAGTCCTCTATTTTCAAAAGCCTAACAGCTTGAGGAAGATTTTGACATCGGTAGAGATGGAAAACTTGAGAAAGCAATTGGAAACAACTCTTTTAGACTTTGACGCAAAAAAAGTAAAGAATATCAGACTTGAAGATGATCTAAAGGTTGCATAGGATATCATTCAAGGACTTCAAGAGAATCTCACTATTGCAAGAAACAAGAGAAGAGAACTTTATGAAAAGATGCAAAATGATAATGATGAAAAGGAAACTCTTAATGATCTGGTAAACAAACTGAGACAAGAAAACAATACAATGAAGAATGAGATGCAGGATATGACTATGAGATTTTGTAAAGAGACTGAAAATTGGAAGAAGAAAGAAGATGACTTGACCAGAAGAATCAATGATGCTGCGAATGAAAATCTAAGACTCAATCATGAGAATGATATGCTAAAAACATATCTATTTCACTTAGAACATGACAAAACTGAACTCATGGGACATAAAGATTTCTTGGAAAATGAATTGGCGACTGCAAATCAACACAAGGAGAAATTCAAGAAAAGTTCAGAAGAACTTGATGACATGTTGAAGAATAAAAAACGTAATGGTGATACAAATGGCCTTGGCTTTGAAGTTGGTGAAAGCTCTGGTACTGCAAACAATCATGATCATAGCAAACCGGTAAGACAACCTAATGCTTACAAATTTAATGGGAAATGCTTTAACTGTAACAAGTATGGTCATAGAGAAAATCAGTGTAGATCTAGAAATTATCAGAACACTAATACACCCACCGGTCAATGTTCTAAATGCAACAAAGTTGGTCATAATTCAGAAAATTACAGAATGAATGTAAGATGTTATGCTTGTGGAAGATTTGGACACTTATCTAATCAATGCAGAACACATACCAGCATAGGATATGGGAAAGCTATTCAAAAAAATAATGTGACTTGTTATGCTTGCAACAAGATTGAACATATTGCAAAATTCTGTAGAAGTAAGACATCACCGACAAATAACAAAGGACCCAACTTAAAAGGTAAAGAAAAAGTTGAAGAGGTAAAGCAAGGATTTTCAAAGCAATGGATTAGAAAGTCAGATCAAAATGTGAATCCCTTGGGGGTATGGCAACAAATTAAAAGCATGCTAATTTACCCTCGGTTGATGGTGAGAAGTTGAATTACTTCCTTACCAGCACTTGAGTTAAGTTTTTGACTTAATCGACAGGCATTAAATGTGGTAGTTGAAAGAAATAACATTACAAAGCAAGTGTTTTGGCTCCTTTTTCATTCACCGAGCATTCAAATCTCTAGAGAGCGCGAAAATCCTGAGCGAAGGCATTCCTAGAAAAAAGTGAAGTAGTTCATTCAAGCACTCATCCTAAAGGTAGATTTAGGTATTTATAACTATGGCTTCTTCATCTACACCTGAATTTATTGCAAACCCTACTGTGATTGAAGTTATCAAGCGCCCTAGACCCATGTTCAAACTTATTCCCGAAATTGTGAAGAAAGATGATACCCTAGGAGCATTTTCAAAAATACCTAAGGGAGTAGTTTATGCAGAGGACCCTAGAATGTATATACATTGTCATATTGAGGAACTAGGAGATGATGAAATTAAGAACATGTATAAGACTGTAATCTGTGATGCAAATGGTAATATTAAATCGGAACACAAGGTAGCGGAAACCCTAGGTTTTGTGGACATTCTTAGTATCCCTGATTTTCTGAAAGATGTGATAAGGATAGTCCTGAGTAGATTCCATGGCGAATTCTTTTGGTTGGATTCCATCCATAAGATCACTAAAGAGGTAGTTAGGGGTAATAGGCTTACCTTCCACCAGTAGCAGGCTTGACAGAACTAAGAAAGTTTCAAATGACACTATGATGACCTTAACCGATGCAACATTTGACAAAAGATCCCTAAGAGTCAATGATGTAAAGGACATCAATGTTATATTTGTCAGTATGATTCTTGGTTATAAGGCTACACATGCAAACAAACTAAACTTTGTCTCTAGCTTATGTATTAAAAGTGCATATGACATGGTGAATGACAATGCAAAAATTGATGTATGTGAATGGATTAAAGACGAACTGATAGACAACTTGAAGAAAATCAAAGGTGATAAGAAGGGAACTTTCAGATTTGGCAACTTGCTTGTGTGCTTAATGCTATACATTACCAAGGAAGTACCCGGTATTGGTGGTAAGACTTTGGTTTTGATATATCGGTAGGAAAGCAACTGTTAGACATACTAAACAACATGAGAGATGACAGAGAGAAAAACATAAATGAATATATTCAAAGTTTGAAAGCAAGGATGAAGACGAGAATAAGGTTATCTCAAGAAATTGTTGATAAGTATCAAAAAGAGATATGCGTTGTGATTAAGAAAGATGAAATCTGGATGGAGGCATTTGTCCCTAGAACTATTTGGGTTACCGAGATGGGATATGAGGCTAATGACAACATAATTGAAACTTATGCAAAAGCCCTCTTAGAAGCCCCTAAGGAACCGACATAAAAAGTATTCGGCAATGTTGAAACAATTGAAAGTAGCATTCAATCTCAAAAAAGAGTTAAGAAAACTAAACAAATAGTGAGGAAGGGAACGAGACAGGCAAAAGAAATAAAAGATGTATTAAAGAAAATTGGTATTAAGGAAAGTGAACTGGAAGGACTTCAATCGGAAACACATATTTCACCGGTTGCAACTTCTTCTGATAGTGAGATACAGGTTGTATTCAAAAGGGTAGAAATAAAAAGAAAACCCTCACTGGCACCCTCACCTACACCCAGAAAGAGAAGACAAAAACAATAGGTAGTGAGGCCCCCAGCTAAAAAGATGACACCTAGAAAGAAAAAGAAAAAATAGGTTATTCCTCCACTTGACAACCTATTGAATGAAATAACAGATGATGGAAACTTATCAAATGTAAGTAAATTGTATGATACTTTTACAAATGAGGAGAAATAAAGCATAGAAAATAGTATCATCTTACACCTAGATATTTATAAGAAAATTTTGATAGAGGTTGTAGATGATTTGCCTAGTGATCTATATAGGCAGCTTGATGCTAAAATGTTAGCCATTATGGAACTAGACAAGAAAATCAAGATTGAGAAATTGCTAGTTGTTCATCTAGTGAAATCAGTTGAAGAAATTGATGAACTGATCAGTGAAGCAAACAGGGCAGTCTTTTCTAGTGGTCACTGGCATGTAAGTCTAATGGTCGGTAGAATGAATGAAATCTCTGAAGAAACAGTTGATAAATGGGACATCTTCTTTTTGGAGAAAGAAAAACAAGAAGAACTAAAAAGACCAAAATCCTTTAAGGTATACCAAAAGGATAAAGACAAAGGAAAAGGAAAAGTAGGTGGAGCACCAAATATAAAAGTGACAGACAATTTGCCACCACCTTCAGTTACTCCACCTGTACTAACTGATAGTTCACTAGCTACTGAGAATGTGGAGACTCCACATGAGGATACAAATCTTGATTCTAAGGTGTTATACACAATGAACATTGACACTCATGAAGTCAATATTGTGGTGGATAAGGAATCAACTAAGAAGACAGATGTGGCAACAGAGCCACCAGCAGGAAATATTAAAATTGAAAACATTGGAATTGGGGAACAACAACAAATTGAAGGATCAAATGATCCCCCGGACACTGGAAAGGAAGCGACCATAGATGTGCATACTGATGAATCTACTGAAACTGAAAAATCAACTGAGTCACCGGCAGTAGACAACACAAAGGTAAACACATAAAAACCGGTAGTGGACACTATAGTGAAATCATCTGAAGCACAAATAGAGAAACCATCAGAGCAATAGGCTCTTGCTGAGGAAAACATAGAGAACCAGGTAGAGCAATATGCTCCTTCTCAGGTACCTACTCAGACTGTACCACCGGCTTCATTTGAAAATCCCAATCCCTTGGTAGTGGAAATGCAAACTCAAACAGATCCTCCAGAGAAAGAGGAAAGCAAATCTATCACTACAACTAGCGGACTACAGATTGTGAGAATAGTTGGACAATCATCTGGCACATCAATGACTAAATTTAGGCCAACAAATGTAACATAGGTACTCTTGGATTTAATAAAGAAAATAACAGAGTGCAATGCACAAGCTTATAAGGCTATAGATGACACTTTACCAATTTTGAAGATAATAGCTCCAAAGTGTAACATAGATAATAAAGATTCTTTGAGCCAATTAGACACATTGTCTAAGTATATTACTGACAACTTAATAACACTGGACCAGATAAATGAAGATACATTCAAAGAGAAAATGAATAAGGAGAAACAAAAATTCTTTGAGGAAACAGTGAAGAAGAATAAGGAACAAATGGAAACCTTATTACTGGCATTAGGAGAAACAATTTTGGATTTCAAGAAGCTGTACAGAGATATCTGCAAAACTGATATTTTGATAGAGGACATAGATTCAGAGATTAGCAAAGCACAAAAAAAAATCGACAATATTGCTGATAACTTAATAGGAACATTAGATTCATTTTTGGAAGTTGAAAAAAATATTGCATTTCTTGAGGAGAAAATTGAAAAGTTAGAAAAAGATAAAGAAAAGATAAAGTTTAAGGCAAAGTATTTAAAATGCAAACTAGGCCCTAAACTGGATTACCTCATTTCTTTGAGAAAAGAAATTTCTGAGGCTCTGGTTCCAGGACTTAAGACACCAGAAGAGAAAATGCACATACTCACCGATTCAATTCAAAGAATAGAAGCAGCAATAAAGGACAATGAAAGGTTCAGTGACAGTCAAAATTTTGCATTGGTGGACATCTATTAGATTGTAACCCACCAGTTACAAGGATCCAGGCAGGACCCACATTCCATTAATAGTGAATGACAACCTTTGTCATTGATGCCAAAGGGGGAGTAGTGGTGATTAGAAAAATAAGTAGAAGGAAGACATCATAAAAATGATTAGAAGGAAGACATCAACTCATGGGGAGCACACATTTTGGTAGCATAGTTTTGACAAGTTTTGGCAGATTCTTTTTTGGACACTTTTTGGATTTTTCTCATGAGTGTTGCCATCAATGCCAAATGGGGAGATTGTTGGAAAATGCACACTCCATTGAGAAATTGTACGTGATTGAAGGTTTTTTCATTCATGGCAACCTTACAGTCATATGTTACCGGCAGGCACCAACACTAGCAGACTCTACACCAACATACAGTTCACTGGCACCGAAAAGATTGATTACCGGCACCATGGCCCACAAGAATTTTGTTTAACTGTATTTTGTATTTAATTATAAAATACTTTTGTAAGCTGACATGGCGGATTATAATAAGACTCATATAAGTATGAGATCTTGTAGATCATTTAGGAAGTGGGAATGGTTAGATTATTGCAGACATAATGTATGAATTGTAAGGCAGATTTTGGATAAGGGTTTATGATTATTACAAAGCTTAAACTGGTATTGAACCTAGCATAACAGATGTTGATCTAAAGCAGTACATGATATTGGATTTGTATAATCCATTTTTGTAAGTCAGTGAGACTTCTTTTGTAGCCGATCAGTGAGCTCTAGGCACTTGGCCTTCCTACATATGTAGGCCCCTATTGTAACAGTAATATTCTCTTATTGGCCAGTAAGTGATTATTGTGGGTCACAAATCCCATCGAGGCTTTTCCCACACTAGTTTTCCTTGTTAAAATATTGTGTTATGGTGTGTCTTTCATGTTGTGCTTATTATTCTTATTTGGTGCATTAATTTTGGTTTACTTGTACACAGTTTTGGAATGCTTTTCATATAATAAGTTCAAAAAATTTATTAACCGGTCAGATATTGATTCACCCCCCCCTCTCAGTATCTTTGGGAATCCTAACAATGATATCTTTTGGATAATTATTTTAACATTTTTGTTCAACTTTTCTATCTTGATTTTCGCTATCATGGTTTCTGAGTGACTCCAGGATGTCTCTGACTAGAGGAACAAGGAAGGAACATGATATTTTTCTTGTTTGTTGTCTGTAAATTAATGATTAATAGGTGCAAATTCGTTTGAGGACATGATCATCAGAATATCATCGAAAAAATTTCCGATTTGCATGTAGAAATGGTTAATACTACTTGTTTTATGCAAGCAACACTCAGGTCATCTTGGTTCAATTATACCTCGATGCTTGTGCTAACTTGCCATATCAAAATCCAGGAAAGTAGTGCTCAGGTCATCATGGTTTAATTATACCATCAATGTTTGCACTCACTTCCCACATTTTAAAAAATCTCAATGATGAAAAAACACAATAACCCAATGATTGGTCCGATCGTAGCTTTGCATTTATCTTGCATTTCATTCTTGCATGGAATCTCGCATGCTCATTTTATCCAAGGTTAAATCTATCACAAGAATCATCAAGGTATCATCATAAGTGTATACACAATCAGACTAATGACTCATCTCTCTCTAGATATTGTCAACCCAACGAAAATCTTATGCTACCCTCTCAACCGAACCAACATCAGCATATCTGAATCTTCCTGCAACTTGATATCAACAAACTGCCAGTTCTTTATCCAGTCAACCTTATAAATTATATCAACTGATCACATCTACATCTATTATATCATGTCTTATATAGGATGTATCTTTCCTAGAACCAGATGTTCTGATCATGTCTTATATAGGATATATCGTTCCTGAAACCAGATGCTTTGATACTCTTTGTCTTATACAAGAGGTGTCATTCCTGAAACCAGACTGAGTCTCGATCTTATTAATCTAATCAATCAAGATTTATCAATAATCAAGAACCACATCATCGTGATCATAGAACTCGCATTTTCATCAACCACAGTTACAAAAATCAAATCATTTCTAATCAGGATATCAATTTTGCAAAAAAATCACACACTCCAAAGATCAATTATCTCAATTGATCTCTCGAGGGGGCATCATCGTATCACAATTTATCAATCAATAGTTGCGGCATCCTATCGAACCAATATCATCATCAAAATGAGATTATTCTTTGAATAAACGCGTCATCACACCTCGCTTCAAAGAGGGGCAAAATGTATACACCTAAAAATGGCTAGAAGATAATTAATTAAATAAGCAATTATTTAATTAATCCCCCTTCCTAATTTAATTAAATTCATTAGCAATTTGATTAAATTCTCCCTTTCATCTACTTATTAATAAATCTAAGGATTTATTCATTAAGTTCATTCCATAGTCCCCTTTGATTAATTAATTCAAATTAATTAATCTTCACCCCATTTCAATCAATTCTTCTAATCCCTAATTAATTAAAATAAATCAATTTATGAGTTGTTGAGAATTAATTAGTCTTTTCCTATCATTTAAATTGTTAAATTCAAATTACCCACATGCCTCCTAACTTTTAACCACCTGACCTAACCATACCTCTAGCCTAACCCATTCCACCTAACCTTGGGTTTGCCTAACCATATCCTATCTTGCACATCTTAACCTCCTTATCCTAACCTCTTATGGTGTGGATATTCTTCCCTTGAGACACATGGCACTTTGGCCACATGTCTCCTCCCTTGGACACTTGCCCTTTTATGAGAAAATCTTCTTGACACTTGTCACCACAGAGATGACAAGTGTCCCTTCCTTCAACCTCTTCTTCAACCTCCTCCAATTTTACCCTTGATATCTTCAGACTCAATCTTGACCATTCATTCCTGCCACCTCACCCTTGGCCTTGGAAATCCTATAAATATTCCCCATTTTGGAGCACAAAGGATCCCATCTCATTATCAATTTAGGCATTGTTACTATAGGCATATCATTTGAGCATTGTTATTATAGGCAATTGCATCTTTGATTTAGCTTAATTTGATCATTTTCTAGTATAATTGTTGAATCATGTAACTTAATCAATCTCTTTTCTAGCTTAATTGATTCATAATCATAGCTTAATCATGCATATATTTATCTTAATTATTCTCTTGGATCAATCTAGCTTAATCAATCTCATCTTTGTATATCATTATCATTTCAAATCCTCCATCTAGGTGTAGTCAAGTCACTGGGATTTCTTATCCAGATCTGAGAGCAAATCCATACTCGCATCTCTTAGGAGGTGATAGGTTTCTTTGTCATGGTTCATCTTTCATTTGCTTCTTATTTTCTAACCATTCTTGTAATGATCTATTGAGTGTTTGTGTTGTAGCTGCAGGTATCGCACTTCACAAGCATGACAAGTGGTACTCCTATGAAGAGCTTTCTCTGCAAGTATATTGTAATTTGTTGTTGATTGATGAATAATATATTGGATAACTTTTGGAGTGTGGTTTTTTTCTCCCGAAAGTGTTTTCCCCACGTAAATCATTGTGTTGTGGTATGCATGTTTTTGTGTCTCTTTATGTTAAGTTTCTATAACTATTGTAAGTATCTTTAAAAGTTTTTTCATTACCCTCCTCTCAAGGTTAGTGTACAAATTTGTTTCGCTATTTAACTTCCTTACATTTCCCTTGTAATCAACCACATTACTAGTCTACATGTTCCAATGCCATGTTGAATCAGGCCTTAATGGCAAAAAAAAGTGCTACTATCCAAAGAGATCCTTTAAAATAGGATAATGAACAATAGTCTACTCACATGGAACAAGACAATCCAGATGTCACCTTGATGAATTGGCAGGGTGAGGAGTTTTGTGGAGTTAGTCACCCACAAAATTAGTCAAACACTCCAACAACAACCAATACAAGATCAAATAAAAGAGTTGTTGACATGGGGCAACATGCTGATAAGGACAAAATTCAGTCCTCTACAAGCTCATAAGGCCAAATGGGGCCTTCTACTTCTCAGAGTGTTCATGTTCTTCCAAGAGAATAACTTGTGGTGGCCAAGGATCATCCTAAAGGCCAACCACAACCAACACTAGTACAAGGATGTTTTTGTTCTAAAAGGAAAATAGAAGGTTAGTATGGGTAATTTCAACATTCTTGATCATTTGAAGAAAACACATGTAAGTGTTTCTTTGTGGGACTCTTTAGCTCTGCCTAGGGAAAAAGATTTACTTCACAATTCTTTGTATAAACTTTCTTTGTCTACTGAGCTTTCCAATCAGCAAACTCCCAAGGTGGTGCTCACCAATAATATTGAAGAGAAGAGTGAACAACAATCCAAGGTAATCAAGACACCTACCTTCTATGTAACTTTAATCATTGGCCATCACCTAGTACACAATTGTATGATAGATTCGGGTGCAAGTAGTTTAGTTATGCCAAAGAAAATAGTTGATAAATTAGGATTGTCTAATGAGCCATTGAACAAGGGTGTAGTCTAGTTAGATGGAACTGTTGTTAACATTGTTGGAGTTATTATAAATATGAATCTTACCCTCCATGATTTCCCCAATTTTTAAATCCCACAAGACATCTATGATAGATTTTCCACCCTAATTTTTAATATGCCTGTTGAGATATTTTACAACTAAGTTGGGGGATTACTTGTCATCTCATTCATCACACATGTTCTTCAGAACAAGGTATGGGACCAAGGTTACCATCAAATCAGAGGTTTTGGCCAAGGATCACATGGAGCCATATGTCTCGTGTGTTTTTTATGTCAACTTAGCCATTCATGAGCAAGAAGACCAGCCTATCCCAAGAGATCCAAATACCCCTA
The DNA here is from genome assembly GCF_030272615.1 of Cryptomeria japonica. Lineage (NCBI taxonomy): Eukaryota > Viridiplantae > Streptophyta > Pinopsida > Cupressales > Cupressaceae > Cryptomeria > Cryptomeria japonica. The sequence continues at coordinate 451,684,299 of NC_081411.1, read as the reverse complement.
TTGATGACATTCCAAATCTGATTTTAGATGAATGGGCATTTCAAAATCATGAGGATTGTTGTAAACACATGGATGGGGTAAGTCTTGGGGTCTACGTGTTTCATGAACTAGACCTTGATGTCCCAAATTTGGTTAAGGATAAAGGACAACAAGATAATAAATACTCGAATGAGCCTTGGAAGCTCTATTTTGATGGATTTAGAAGTAAAAATGGTGATGGTGGTGGTTATATATTACTTTCTCCCAATGATGAAAAGTATTATTCTTCTTTTAGATTTACCTTTAGTTTCACTAATAACACAGTTGAGTATGAGGCCTTGGTTCATGGCCTACAATGGGAAAAGAAGAGAGGAATTATCTATTTACAAGTGTTTGGTGACAGTGAATTGATTGTCATTCAGGTAAGAGGTCTTCGTACCACTAAAAATGATCATTTAAAGTATTACAAGTATAGGGTATGGGATCTTATAGAAGATTTCCAAAATTCTAATTCGTTGTCCATTCCTAGAAATCTCAATAAGCATGTTGATAGACTATCTACTATAGGAGCTCAGTATCACATTACTAGTCATATCAACAACACTAAGGAATAGTAGTATGTAAAGGTTATTATTAGATCTTCTATTCCTAACAATATTGATCATTGACAAGTTTTAAGATCATTAACTTTTTGAGGGAAGAGGAAAAAATTTCAAATGGTAATTAGGAAGATCTCAAACAATCGTATGAAGATTAGATTATACAGGTTTAAAAAAAAAAAAAAATCTACCTAAGGGTTTAGTCATGTCAGAGTCAATCTTCAATATTGATGACCAAAAGAGAAAGGAAAAATATAGTATGTATATTAAGGAAGGGCACTATGAGAGTGTTGAGATCTTCAAGGACAATCTTTTAAAACTTGCCAAGGTATGCACAGTAGAAGAGAGACATGCTTTCATTCTACTTTATCAAGAGTTTAGTGACATATTTGCATGAAAATATTTAGATTTAAAAGGTTTTGATCCTAGCATTGCCCAACATACCATAGAGCTTGGGCCTAATTCCAAACCTGTTAGGCAAACACAAAGGCCTCTTAACCCCAAGATTGAACCCCTCATGGTTAAAGAATTGAATAAACTCATTAAGAGCAACATCATTTTACCAATCAAACACACCTCTTGGGTGTCAAACCTTGTTCTAGTTAGAAAGAAAAATGGTGAAATTAGACTTTGTGTTGATTTTAGAGACCTCAATAAAGCCTCCCTCAAAGATAGATACCTTCTTCCCTCCATGGAACACATCCTTCAAGTTCTTGTAGGTTCTGAGAGGTTTTCTTTATTTGGTGGCTTCTTAGGGTACAATCAGATTTTAGTGGAGGAGGAAGAGTTCAAAATAACATTCACAACCAAATGGGGTAATATGGCATATAAGAAAATGCCATTTACTTTGTCTAATGCTAGAGAAACCTTTTAGCATGCTATGGACATGGCATTTCAAGGTTTGATGTATAAGATTGTGTTGGTTTATTTGGATGACATAACTATTTTTTCTAGAAATTCAAATGAACACTTGGCTCACTTAAAGGAGATCTTTGAGAGGTATAGGAAATTTGGAATATCCCTCAACCCAAAAAAACGTCTGTTTGTTTCCCATGTGTTAGCATTTTTTATGATTATGTTGTGATTGTCATTGATGGACACACACTTTCATTGAGATCATTTTTGTATGTATAAGTTAAAGCTCAACCGGTACCTGTTCCAACTGGTATGATGCATTATAGTCCTTAGACTATTGGTGTTTTGTAGAAAGTGATTACCGATCTGAAGCAGTATGTTGACCCCAAGCGATTTGATGATCTCAAGTGGTATGAAGGATCAAAGTGATAGAACACATATTTCCCAGTCTTCATTTTGTCAAACCGGCAACCAGTATTTTGCTTAAACCGGTATTTTGTATGAACCGGTAATACTCTGTGATGAGTTACCAACCGACATTTTGTGATGAGTTACCATCCACCGATTTTTGATGGTGCCAACACTTTAACGGTGCTTTTTGTGTCATGTTATAGAATATGTCTAGATGCATTGAACCTAGAAAATTGTATTGTAATCCTATTGGACCGACATGAAATCAGATTCCTTTATAAGGACATCATGTCTAGGGTTTTAGGGAGTTGATGTTGTTGCGAGGGTTTAAGGTGGTTGATGAGTTAGAGAGAGTATGAATGTGTAGAAAACTGAAGTAATGTTGGAATGCATTAGGAGTGAGATATCAAGGATCTAACCAAGCAATCTGTGCTATTAGCTAGATCACTCACTTGTTGATTACTCACATCTTCGACAAGTATGTAGCCCTTAACCGGGTAGGCCCAAAAGCCTTTTGTAAATCCTCTAACAAGGTGGTTCACATCTGTGGATCTAAAATCCTCTAGCAAGGTAGTCTTTAATCAGACTTATCTCCTAACAGAGATTGAGATTCCTAACATGATCTGTTCTAGTAAAGAACATTGTATGATCTTAACCGGTCTGGTTTCTATTCTGCAGATACTTACTTGTGAGTTCCATCTCATAGTTGTTTTTCCCACATGGGTTTCCATGTCAAAATCTCTTGTGTTATGGTGTTTGTGCTTCTGTGGGTGAATGCATTATTTTCTATTTGGTTTGCATGTGTGCTAACCGGTTTGTCTGCTAAACTGTTTTACCGGTTTACTGTTAGTCTAGCAAAGTGTTTAAGTACAAAGATTTTTGGCATACTAATTCACCCCCCCTCTTAGTATTCATCAATTGGTATCAGAGCCAACCTTTCTATAATTTTAACCACTTGGAAAGAGATATGGGGGAATAGACATTGAGGGAACTTACTCATCGGCTCACTCAGTCTGAGCAAGCTTGTGATGATCTTATGGTCAAATATAAGGCATCTCAAGAAAAGAGGAGAGAACATGTTGAAAAGTTGATGGAGCTATCTGAAAATAGTTCTTCTGATGAAGCAGACATGGAAGCCCCGATTCAAGAAGTAGAAAAGCTGAATGAATCCAATTCCAACTTGAGAAAAGAATTGGAAGGACTAACTATTCGAATGTGTCAAGGGCTTGAGAACTAGAGGAAAGCTGAATATCTGGTCAAAGGTAAAGATAATGAAATCTCCGAGCTGAAGCAAGAGATCAGTGCCCTAACTGCTCAACTCCATGTGAGCAAAGTGGAAAAGGAAGACATGCAAGGAGAACTAAACAATGCCATCTCTGAGAATGAAAACTTGATGGAAACAAATGTTGCTATTTCCAAAGAAATCTCTGAGTCAAAGGAAATACTTGCTAAGTTCAACAAAAGTACTATCAAGCTAGAGCAAAAGCTTGAATCTGCCAAACCTGTCAAGAATACTGATGGACTTGGTTATTCCGGTCATGAGGAAGGTGAGACCTCTGGTACAGATGTTGGAGCATCAAAGAATCAACCAGCATCAAAGGATAAAGATAAGCAAAAGTTTAAACCTGTTTGGTTTAACTATCTTAAAGAAGGACATACTGCCAATGTGTGTAGGAGTAAGGCTTACAATAATTTTCCTTATTTTCTAAATGATAAGCCTAGATCCTATAGATTCAATGGTAATTGTTATGCATGAAACAAGTTTGGGCATAGATCATCTGAATGCAGGTCTGTTATGAACAACATTGGAAGATATCCTCAGAGGACTCAAGGAGTTGGTTCGGAACCTTTTGTGAATCGGAATCACAACCAGTTTAATACCTTTAATCATCAGTCCAAAAGTGGTGGCTATCAAGTGGCAATTGGATGGAGAGAAAACTGTTTGATATGTCATGATCATGGTCACACTACTGCAACATGCAGAAGGAAGAACGACAACATGAATAATGGACCTTGGAGAGCACCTAGAATGGTCTGTTATCATTGCAACAAACCGGGTCACATTGCCAAATTCTGCAGATCAAGAAAGAATATATCAGATAATATACCGGTCACTCCAAAAGGAAAGATTGATATTGATACTGTTCAAGTTGATATGAACAAAACCTGGAAGAAGAAACCAGTGGTGTTACAAGAAGAACCGGTTTCTGCACCTAGTGTGGAAATGATGGAACTGGAAAACTAAGCATTAGAAAATCTTAAGGGGAGCAAACGGTGAAATGCTTCGAACCCTCGGTTTACACCAGTAAAAGACCTTAACTGGTATGTGATACCTATCATTTGGTGGAAGACCGGAAATGGTAACAGGCAAATTAGGGTTTACACCCTAATGGTGGAGCATTTATTACGGTAGGTGAGGAAGATGTTTAAAAGGAATTTTCAAATCATTTCTCACTATCATTTTTTGAGCGAAGAAGTTTTTCAAGTGCAGAGTGAAGAAAAAGTGATTTGCGTTGTGGTTCAAAGAAATCTTGAAACCCTAAAGAAGATTCAGAAGCAAATATCAAATGGTCAAGAGAAGAACTCGGAGCAATGATTTAGCAACCAATGAAGTGGAAGGCGAAGTGGAATTTGCAAGCCCTAAATTCTCAATTTCTGAAAGGTATTTCTCAAGTTTTCTATTTTGTCATGGCTTCCACATGTCATGATAGTTCTAGTGCAATTGTCGATTCTATGGATTTCATTCAAAGAAAATCGAAATATAATGCTTTGTCTCAAGTACCAGCTGGGGTTATAGTAGAAGAAGGGATTTCAGATTATATAGACTACAAAATCGAAGACCTAGGGTCTCTTGTGATGCATTCACAGCTAGGTCTATTCTGTGGGAAGGATAAAAAGATGAAACGAGAGTATAGCATTTTGGAGAAGAAACTTCACAATGTAGTTTACTTCCTAGAGGATTTCACAGATGACCACATTAGGATCATTCTAAGCAGAGTTCATGGTGACAAGATGTACCTAGAGCGGATGCATGATAGTGCACCGCAAGCTATTCATGTCGTCACTGGTTTCTACAATACAGGGGAAGTGCCATCCCTCAGGAAGGTCAGCAAGATGGAAATGTCTAAGCTCACCGGTTCAATGAGCGACTCATGAGGAATGACTGTTAATTCCACCAAGGATGACCTCATGAAATATGCATGTATGGTGATTGGATACCGGACGTTCTCTGCCAGCAGAATTAACTATGTATCTGCTACAACGATAAATATCGCTTACCGGATGATCAAGGAAGATGCATGATTTGACCTCTACACCGATATGCAAAGGTAACTCCTATTGAATCTTAAGTCAATCAAATAGGATAATGCATTAAAATTCAAGTTTGGACAACTACTAGTAGGACTATTTTTCTACTGCCAAGGTTACTTCCTCAGAGTGGGAGCTATTCAGTGGTCTGCAGACCAACCTTACCAAGCAAATAAAAGAGAGCCTACAAGCAGTTGGAACCAGTTACCCTGATGTTTTGAACAAGTACTTTGACGAGTTCAGAAGTAAGATGAGCCTAAGGATGAGGATATCCAATGACATTGTCAAGAAATATGAAGAGGATATCTGCTTTATCATCAAAGTTGATGAATGCATAATGGAGGTTGTTGAGCCTAGACAGGAAGAAGTGGAGCCTATGGGCTATGAGGTGATGTATGATATGCTAGACGGGTATGCTTCTACCCTAATCGCCTCACCTCTTGATCCTAAGGCAAAGAGAACCGACACATATCTAGAAAGAGTTGCACTAGTTGTAGAACCTCCTGAAAAGAAAGGAAAGGCAGTGCCTTCGGCATCGACACCAGTTATTGCAGCTAGTCCCGTGACCAAGCAGTCACCTACAAAGAATAAATTGGTAGCGGCACCTGCCAAAGTCTTTGAGAGAAAGAGGAAGACAAGGAATAACTCACCGGACTCAGAAGAAACTATGTCTGAGGAAAAACCTAAGAAGACAAGACAAGCAAAGAAAAAGACAAAGAATGAACTGGCATCATCGACACCGGTAAATATTGACATCTCCTCCTACAAGCCTTTGACACATTGTCAAAGAACTATCAAAAATATTAGGAGAAAAGTGTTGAATGATTTGATTGATTGTTTTGATGATTTCAATGATGATGAAAAAGAAGCAGTTGAAAAAGAAATCATTAAGTATTTATGTGTTAATGATCGATCGCCTTCAAAAATTAGATCTGAGACACCAGATTCTTTGTATAATTCCTTAGACAATAAATGGCGCATTGCCATAGAGAAGGAACAAGAAATGAGAAAGAAAGTTTTTGCTCAACATTTTTCTGATGTATCAAATTCAGAACTGTTTGAAGTTATGAATAAATACAAAGGCCTCTTCTTTATGAGAAGAAGAAGACTCATGTTACTTGAAGGAAAGGGTCAAGAAGTTCTCAAGAATACACACACTCTTTCTCTAGAAGCTCTTAAGATGCATCAGGTGGCTGAAGCCAACAGGAAGGTTGAGCAAGAACCAGCACTAACAAAACCGAATGAAGTGTTTGATACTGAAGGAAACCCGGTTGTTGAACCTACAGACACTATTGATGTCGATGCTCTGGATGTAGAAGATGTTGCACAAGACACACCATTTGAAGCAATAGGACAAGAGAAGTAGTTTGAATAGGTTGAAAAGCAAGCAAAGGACAAACAAGAAGAGGTAACAAAGCAACAGGTGGAAAAGAAGAAAAAGGAAGAAGCTGAGGAAAAATGGAAATAGGAAGAAAAGAGAAAAGAGGATGAGAAGAAAAGAAGGGAAGAGGAGAAGAGGAAGGAAGCAGAGAAGAAGAAGGAAAAGGAGGATAAGGAAGAAGAAAAGAGAAAAGAAGTGGAGAAGAAGAATGCAGAGGAGGACGAGGAAGTAGAAGTGACAAAGAGCACGTAGATGGAGAATCCAAAGGCAACCGGTAGTCAAGCTAAACTGGCTGACCTCACCAGTCCTATTGACCTCCAGACCTCACCAGTCCTATTGACCTCCAGTCTACAATTGAAATGGAGATGCTATAGGGCATTAAGGTTTCTCAAGAATGCCTTGAGGTGTTAAGGAGGAAGAAGGAGGAAGATGTGATCCAAGCTGTGGTGGACACTCTTACTGGTTTGTTACCCGACACAAACCTCCCTAGTACTGAATCATCATTGGCACAATTGAAGCTCCTATGCACAGTAGTGGATGATCAGGTGCAGAGCCTAGGGGAGGTAACAGAGGCAAATGCCAAGAAAGAGCATCAAAAGGCTCTCAACATTGCCCTGGTGAAGAAGCTTAATGAGCTCCAGTCTGAACTGCAAAAAGCACAAAAAGACATAAGGAATGCTCTGGATGAGGGGAATCTACTACTGAGTAAGAGTTGCCAACCCCATCTCTTCTATGATGATATGATTGTACAGAAGAAAAAGCTACAAACTGACTTGCAGTTATATATGAGTACCTTCAAGCTACCGTATGACTCTTTTATAGCTTATGGGCAAACCATTCATCGGTTTCACATCTAGTCTACAAAAATAGAGTTGGAAATAAGCAACCGGACTCAAGATTTGTAGGAACTCCAACTGGTTCTATCCTTCAGAAACGTTATCTCAATCTGGATGCTTTAACAGTGACTCAGGAGATGAGCACACTAGATGCCATGGAAGAATAGGTCTCCCAGATGCAGACAAAGAAAGAAGTGGCTACTTCCCTACTTGAGTCCTGGTCCTTATCTATGAAACAATTTTTGTAGGACTTCAAATCAGGTTTTGACAAGTTTTATTCCTTATTGTCATAAACTCTTATTCTTTTAATACTAACGAAATAGGGTTTAGTCTGTAATATTTTGTTGTCATTGTTGGCAAAGGGGGAGAAGTATAAATTTTGAATGTTTTGATGTATACTTTCATGTTATTTCTATTAAGAAGTAGTATACATTGTATTTTCTGCAAAAGGGATAGTGTATATGTTTAGGGGGAGTAATTTTGATTCTGGCATATTTTTGTTGTAAAACACTTAGATGCCAAAATTTCCTAAGTGTTGCCATCAATGACAAAGGGGGAGATTGTTGGCATTTTTTATGATTATGTTGTGATTGTCATTGATGGACACACACTTGCATTGAGATCATTTTTGTATGTACAATTTAAATCTCAACCAGTACCTATTCCAACCGGTATGATGCATTATAGTCCTTAGACTATTGGTGTTTTGCAGAAAGTGATTACTAATCTGAAGCGGTATGTTGACCCCAAGTGATTCGAGGATCTCAAGCGGTATGAAGGATCAAAGCGGCAGAACACATATTTCCCAATCTTCATTTTGTCAAACTGGCAACCGCTATTTTTCTTAAATCGGTATTTTGTATGAACCGGTAATACTCTGTGATGAGTTACCAACCGGCATTTTGTGATGAGTTACCATCCACTGATTGTTTGACGGTGCTGACACTTTAACGGTGCTTTTTGTGTCGTGTTACAGAATATGTCTAGATGAATTGAACCTAGGAAATTGTATTGTAATCCTATTGGACCGACATGAAATCAGATTCCTTTATAAGGACATCATGTCTAGGGTTTTAGGGAGTTGATGTTGTTGCGAGGGTTTAAGGTGGTTTATGAGTTAGAGAGATTATGAATGTGTAGAAGACTAAAGTAAAGCTGGAATGCATTAGGAGTGAGCTATCAAGGATCTAACCAAGCAATCTATGCTATTAGCTAAGGCAATGGATTTAGTATGAAATTCAATAGGAAGGGTGATAGAGCCAATTGTAGGACAATAGAAGCCATCAAATAACTTCACAACCACATTAGAAGCATCATATATAGGTTTATGTAATCATAAAGTGAAAAGATACTCTTCAGTTATGACATTAACCATGCAATAGGGATCAATAAGGGCACCATGGTAAGGGATATCCTTAACCTTCACAACTATGTATAAAGGGCCAGCAGGTGCTCTAATGGTCTCTCTAGGGTCAAATGTAATACAAGGATCCTTAGGCATATATTGTGTTTCTATCATATTAACCAAGTTTGGAGCCATAGAGGTGAATTCTTCAGAAGAGAAAGGATTAGGCACAATCTCAATAACTTTAGAGGTATGAGAAGGCACAAGGGATCAGTGAAAATATTAAGACTTTGATTAGGAGGAGCTACAAATTTATTACCTTTATCATTCACACCTGCCACAGATATAATATTATTATCAATTAAGTCTTGAATCTTATTCTTCAATGTGAAACATTTCTCAGTATCATGACCAGGTTGATGATGAAATTGTCAAAAGGAATTGTTATCAAAATAAGGGGATGCAAGTTTAGAAGGATCAATTTGTTTTATAGGGGGAAGCTTGATAATATTTATGTGCAACAACTGAGACATAATACTAGGTAAAGATTCATTCAAGGAAGTAAATTGTCTTTCTCTTTGGAAAAATTTAGAAATAGAAGGCACACCTGTTGTAGCATTCACATTGTGGTTGTTGATTGTATCATTGAGCTTGATGAATCTTTTTGTTGGTTTGAACTTCACAAATGGTTGTTGAACTCTCTCCCCCTTATCACTCAGAGCCATAGGAGTGGATTTCTCCATTTGACTCACAGCCAGTTGATAATTGTGGAGTGTTGCGCAACTGTGGAAAGGAAGTAAACTCAGACAAAAGAAGATTTTCCCTGATATATTTTTGTAAATTAGAAATGAAAATTCTTTGAATATCATTATCAGGTACATGAAAATAAATTTGAGCACACAAATGCTTATAGCTACCAATGAAATCAGTCACTTTTTCTTTAACACCTTGTTTACAATGCATTAAATTAGTCAAAGTGATTTTTGGACCAATGTTGTTTTGAAATTGTTGGATGAAAGCATTTGTCAGTTGTTGAAAAGAAGTGATGGAATGAGAAGGCAAAGAGAAATACCATTGTAAAGCCTTATCTCTCAATGTTCTTGTAAACATTTTTGCAAGCAATCATTGATTATAAGCAAAATCAGTACATAAGGTTTGAAATGTTTTGACATGCGTAAGAGGGTAACCTTTTCCATTATAGAGTTCCAATTGAGGGATCTCAACATGTTTAGGTGGCACAACTTTAACAGTATCAAGAGAAAGTGGGCTCGCAACATCAAAGGTGGGCACACTAAACTTGGATTGACTTGTAGAAGCAATTTGTTGTTGTAAGGAAGACACAGTTTGGGCAAGATTGTTAATTATCATTTCGGTAGAAGAATGGATTTTAGACAGAGTTGATTGAGAAGGTGGTGTGATGTTATTGAAAGAAGGCATGGACTGAGAATAAGGTGGTGGGACATTATGATAAGTAGGCATAGGCGATGATTGGATAGGAAAAGGGACACTCAAAGGAGGAATAAAGTTGTTGAAGAAATTTCCCCCTTGTGTCACATTGATTGGTTGAGGAATACTAGGAATACTTATGGAAGACATAGGTAAAGATGGAGGATTAAATGAAGAAGAGGGATTGCCCACATGACCAATTGTTGTAGGGATAACAATTTGAGTTGAAGTAGCCATGAAGTTGGACGTAAAAGTAGGAATACTAGTCATAAGAGTGGTTAAAGGAATTGAAAGATTGACTTGTGTTGAAGGCTGTGAATAGCCTAGGGTTTCGGTTCAATTATTGATAGGCATGACATTAGAATCAACAATATGTGCAAGGCCACACAATATATCAATTCCATTCTTATCACTTTGAATCATGCACTTAAGGCCTTCAATTAATGGAAGAGATTCACTATTAGAGTATTCTTGGGACATCCATTGTTGAAAGTTATCAAATTGATTTTCCAATGTGGAAAGTTGATCTATAGAAACCCTAGTTAAAGCTTCTTCTTCATCATGGGATTCATCAATGGGGTTAATAGGCACATGATTAGGATGGGAAGAATTAGTATGTTCCTCATTAAAGAAGTTACCCAAATTTGGCTTCATCTCCTTGGTAATTAAACCTTGGGAAACCTTAATTCTAATGCTTCATCTAACAGAGATAGGATAGGTAGGACTGATAGTGGTAAAACTCATGCACTAGAGGGAAAATGTGAATTTTTAATTTAGGAACAAAGCTTACAAAATTGAGTAATACAAATTTTAAGAAAATACTGATTAAACAATTTGAACTTTGTTGGAAGAAGAGGATGACACAATTTTCAAAAATGAAAGGAAATTGGAATTTTAAAATTAGGGCCAAGGGAATGCAGCTTAATTTTAAAATAAGGGCGGACTATAATTAACCTCTTAATTTTAAAAAATTTCTTTAAATTTGAAATGTTGAATTTTGGAGGTATGTCCGATTCTAGAGGGATCCAAAATCGACAAAATCAGCCAATCTTCTGGATTTAGGCTATTAAATACAATCATAACAATCTCTCAAAATTTTGAGAAAAAATCTGAGGACCGTGGCGGGAATGCACATGGTCCAACCAACTTTTTTTGAAATATTCAAGGATGAATATTACAATGATTTCAAAGTTAACCCCAAAAATTTAACGAATTTTACGACCGCTAGATGGGTGAAATGAAGGCGCAAATGTAAAAATAGGACCTTATTAGGGTTTTGAAGAAAAAGAGGAATTGAATTGCAAGTTTGAAAAAGGTCAAACCTAATTGATAGGGACACCTTGGAAAATGTTTAGAAATCTGAAATTGATTTTGAATTTGCACAAAATCCAATTAATTTTGAAAATTAGGGTTTTATGACCTAACCACTTAATTTTAAAATTTGAATTTTGGGAAAAAGGGGGGAAATTGAAAATTTGAATTGTACGAATGAAGACAAATTTAAGAACAATCTGAAATTAGAAAATTAAATGGAAATCCAATTTTTGCACAAATTCAAGATGATTTTGAAAATTAGGGTTTTAACAAGTAACCTCTTAATTTTGTAAATTTGATTTGCAAATTGAACAAGACAATGAAGAAATTGAATTTGATAAAACAAAATAATTTTCAGATCTACGATAACCACAAGCAATTTTTACAAATCACAAGTTCAATTTTAATTTTAAAAACTAGGGTTTTTAATGATTTAACCGCTAAGTTTGTAGAAATTTGAAACTTGTAAATAAAAATAATGGAATTTTGTTCAAAGGAAAGAATGCAAGACGTCGAGTTCACCAAAATGTAATATGGTGAAATGTGAATGAGATATCAAGAGAAAAAATACCCTTCCCCTCCAAGGAGAGATGAGAGTTTCATTGCGGATTTCCCTTCAAATACTTTTCACCTGGTTACATTGGAAGAGGAGAGGAGAATACACTAGATTCAACCTTCAAAGATGAAGATTGAATTCTGAATGAAATGGGAATGATAAGTTGGTCCCCTCTTCCTTATTTAAAATGGAAAGGAATTGATTGAATTATGTAGTACAAAAGTGACAAAGAATTGATTATAACTTAAGAGCAGGATATGGGATGTAGTTGTGCACCTAGATCTAGCAGTAATATGTCGAGACGAACTCCCCTTGCGAATTTGAGGAAAAGTTTCCCAGACTGTGGCAAGAATGTGCACGGTCCTCCAAAAAATCCGCGAAACAAAAAGGGTTTTTACGCCTCGACAAATGGATCCCGAATCTGAAAGTGCAGCTGCACACCTACAACCTACACATAGAAAAGAGAGGAAAATGTGTTGGGATTGGGGGTTTTCCTTTAGGTCAAACCCCAATTTTGGAATTAACCAAGTAACGAAAGAAAGTACTTGCAAGTAGCTGTAAATGAAAGACTGAATTGTAAATCACCTCAAGGGAGGTTGTGATAGCAATGTCAATAGAAAGGCTTGTGTCGGATTGAATGTTGGAATCAATCTCCTCTTCAACAGTTGAATCCTTGACTTGAATGCAACACCTATCCTTGAAAGGAGACTTGAGAATGCTCAATGCTGGAAAGGGATGCTTGAATTCTTGAATGCTCTTGAATGCTCGATCACTTATGCAATTTGACCAACTCAATTTTATCCAACTTTAACTTATACAAGTGAGAGGATGAATGCCCCTTAAATACATGTTAGTGGATTTGATTTCTGTCACAGGCTGACATCGGGGGAGTTTCCTGCCTAATCCACAACCCACAATGCATTCTCTAGGAAGGTTTTGCCCCAAAATAGGGCAGGGACAGGGGTTCCATGCCCCTGTCTTGGGAGGACAAGGGCACCATGATCCTTTCCTAGGGGGAATAGGGGTGCCATGCCAGTGTCCTACCCCTTTCTCTAGGGTAGAATGCAGACAGGGTGGTACGAAGGCCAAGGGAGAAGTTCATTCTAATGGTTGAGCAATCTCCAGTCTCTGATCAAGAGAGAGGATTTGATCTCACATGCGTGAGGACCCTAATACAGTAAAAATTTGCTAGAGTCACAATTTTATGACACTATAAAATATATGTAATAATAATGTGAGAGATGTATCTGCAAATGTGTGAGATGTGCAAATAATGCTTTAATCTTTTGGTAGTAGTGAAGAAGTGTGAAGAAGTGTGAAGAAGCATGGTAGAGTAGATCAGATTGTGTACTTAACCGGAACTCTAACCAGGCATGAGGAGATGCTATTTCATTAGTTCATGATCTTTTGAATGTTTTTGTAAGATAGTGAGTCCTCCTCGGGGTTGTAGCCCTCCTTGTTATTGTGATTTGAGCAATGAGCTCTAGGTAATGTGCCTAAATGCAAGTGCATTCCCAATATAATATTCTTATACTTCTAACAGAGTATAATTATATTGTGGGTTTAAGCCCCACCATGGTTTTTCCCTTAACTAGGTTTCCACATCAAAATCTTGGTGTTGTGATTATTTTCTTTGTGTTCATGCATCTTTCTTTTCTTCATATGTGCTATGTGGTAAGGAGATCAATTTAATAAAGATAAAGATTGTCGAACACAAATTTACCCCCCCTCTTAGTGTTTCTCAATTCCAACACCTACACCCTTTATTCCTCCTCTATATGGTGTGGTTCCACCTCCTACAACTTATAAATAGAAGTGACTGACCTCTCCTATTATTCAGCCTACAAGAGCTCAACCCATTCATCCATCCTTCAAACAAGAAAAATAGCCTACACCAGTTGAACTTACTCCTTCACAACCTTCTGCTAAAACTAAAGGAAACCAATGTGCAAGAGAACTCTGACGGAGACGTCGTGCTCGAGCTCATGAACTTGATTCCCAAACCATTTCTTGTCCCAAGACACTAACTCTTGATATAATTCTAGTTAATCAAAATTATCCTAAACAACAAGTTCAACCTAAATCTCCAAGACACAAAATGCTTAAGACAAATGATGGTTCAAGTTCTATTACTATTAGAGCTCCTATTTTTCTTAATCTTGATGAAGAAATAGGTGAGAATGTTGTTAATGATGAGAATGTTGATCCTAATATTTCTGATGATGAATATGAATATGTTGATGTTGACAATGATTTATTTGAGAAATTTTTGCAAGCCTTAATCCTAGCTCCTAGTAACAAACAAAGTGATCCATCATTACAGCATGGTCCTTGTTTGGAACTTGTGATAGCTCCATTTATCGTGCTTAATGTGGCTCCTCTTGCATATTGTCCACCTTCCTGACATAATGATGAGAAAGATTGGGAGGTGGATACGGTGCTTTATTAGCTTCATTAGCATTGTAGATTGTCTCTCCCTCTCTTCTCTTGCTTGTTTGTGACATTCTTATATTTGTCTCTCATTTCTTCTATTTGTTGACCCTAGTGTTATCTACTTGAGGATGTTGAAAAGTGTTCAGATCTCTTTTGGTCTTTCCTATGTTGACTCAAAATACACACATGTGTCCTATTCTTCCAAGGTGGTTTCCTTTGTTTGGGGAATGAGGATAATTCTATGCATATATATATACATGATATACATTGGTTATCATACAAATGCATACTGACCCCTAGGTTATGTGAAACCACCTTGTGTTTTATATTTTCTGATCATTATCCTTTGACTTGTCCCTTCTTGTGGGCTAAATCATTGTGATAACGTGCTTATCTTTTTAGGGTGTATCCTACCTGTTGGGCCCATAGAGAAATTTCCATTCCATATGTGTCCTTGTTTGAAGTAATGCCCATCTAATCCATTGGTCAAGTCATTTCCTTAACCTTCCTCATGTAACTCGGCCATTATTATGTCATTTAAGTTTCACTGTGTTGAACTTGAACCTTGAACTTGAACCTTTTGGTTCAAGGTTCAAAGTTCAACGGGTGTTGTTTTGAATGTCTTGTTCTTTCACGCAGTTTTAAGTCTTTACTAGTCCTTTTCGACATTTTGCTTTTTTTGAACCTTGAAATTGAACCTTTTAGGTTCAAGGTTCAAGGTTCAAGATTTGTCATGTTAATGTTGTGTCGCAATTGTTTTGTAAAGTTTAGAGTTTGATGTATAGGCTTCTTGGAAGACATGTGACTTGCCACAAGGTGACGGCGTGCACTTTTAGGATATGATAAACGGTCGTAGAGAGGAGGAATATTCTTTCTTCAATGATTTGAAATTTGTCATTTATATCAAGTATGTGTGAAGATCCGTAGTGTCAGAAGTGAAGTGACTTACCATTTAAAGCATGCTCCAGTGCAATCATTTCAAAGTAAGGTCACACGAACGAAGAGTAATGAAGACAGTTTTTGGTAATGATGGGTAAGATTTTCTCGGCTTTAAAACTAAGTAGTTGTCACATCGAGATTATCATTTTCTTTGAAAAGTTTTGAGAAGAAGTTTTTGGAGTGGGAGAAATAGACTACGATAGGGATTTGTAGATGTCAAAGGAAGATATGTTCAACAACTTTCTCAATTGTTGTAGTTTGCTTTAAAAGATCTGGGTATTTTGTTAGATGTTTGTTTCCGTTTTCCCTTTCCTTCTTTGCTTGGGGTAATTGGGAAAAATCACAAGCTAAACATGAGGCCTACTTTGCCCAAATTAGTGAACTTGTCTTCCCTTGTAAGCTCTTTACCAAAACTAGGTGACACAACATTAGTTCGACTGGATTTAGATGTTTTTCTAGAAAGAGTAAGGAACCTAGCTGCAGATCCTATGATGAGAGATATTGCACAGAGCGGATTATTAGAAGCAACCGCATTTCTCACAGCAACTCCTTGCCCTGAATTTGTTTTAGAAAGTATGAATCATTATAACAATGGTAATAGATGCAAAAGGAAAAACAATGGTGACGTTTTGTTATCCATTAATAGACAAATAGTAATGGAAACCATGGGTATCCCACACCAGGAACCCTATGAATATTGGGTGATTGGGAAATCCTATGGAATTTTCTTTGAGAAAAAGCAATATTACAGAACTGTTATTGCACGAAATTGGCTTCTAAGATTCCAAAAAGGAGGCTCAAGGTTGTCGAGGCCTCTAACCCGTGAGCATTTAATTCCCACAATCTGAGACTTGGTAATATTGTTGAGCAAATTAAAGGGTAATTCCCACTCTTTCTTTTGGGAGGACTGGATGTATTTCTTCATCCAGGTCACTCTAGATAAAAATCAATTCATCGACTAGGGAACTGTTATCACGAAAAGGTTACATGAAGGTTTGAGTAATTATCTTGGGATGTCTAACTTTTATATGTCTTCCTACCTGTTATATATGCTTGCCTGTGTGAGAGAATGGTCTGGATTGTCCCATGCAAAATGGGTTCAAGGCATAAGAATTTATGAGTATCAACCTAATTTGACTTTAAAAGGGCATGTTGATGATTATCTCCATTGGAATGATATTTTCGCTAGGAGGTTGACCTTTGAATTACAAGGTAATTTGCATAGAAGGATGTCTGCAGAAGCTATTGAACTTGTTAACATCTACGATAGTTTCTTTACACAGTTTAGTCACTTCACTTACGTAAGGGTTGGAGGATTTAAAGGTGAACCCTTTAGGCTACCCAGGTATGTTTCAGACTCTTGTATTTTGATCAAGATTTCTAGGCAGCTTGCATATGTCGCAAAGGATTATGGTGAGGACTCTGACACAAGTGGGATTTTCCCCATTGATTTAGGCCATTACAGTTGTAGGTCTGTCTCTGATGTGCTGAATCTTGAGCTAGAATTTAAAAGATTTCATTTGAAGACCTTTGTGAAAAGAGATAATTTTGATAGTAAAGGTTTCATTGCTCAATATGTGAAGAAGATGGTGCCTGATCAGCATGTTCCTCAGTTGGAGGATTATTGGGAGGGTTGCCAGGATGAATTCGAAGTAAGGAGAAGGAGTTGGTCCAGGTTAACCTTGAAATAAATTCATGACATGAAATTGCCATTGGATACTTCAGGTGTTACCACTGATGATGAAGATATACTTGATTTTGAGTTTATGAAGTGGGTACATAAGGAACCTCTTCCAGAGGTGGATTGGAGCAAAAAGATGGAGGATAGTATTCAAACACACACCTTCAATGTAATTCATAGGATAGAAAATTGGCTTAGCAATTGCCGATTTCATTCGACACGAGCAACCAATTCAAGAAGCAAAAGTGGGAAGAGGAATACTGCAAGAAAAACTTCTATTTTAACTAACACTCCCGTTTCTGTTGCAAGAAAAAGGTAGGCAAAGATTAAAGAAGAGAAAATTGACACTGAGGCTAAACTTTCTATTGGGGGTCAGGTTACCAGGTCAAGGTCCAAGAAGAGTTTTCAGCTGTTCGCTCTTCATCTCATTCTTGATTTGGATGTAGAGGAAACACTGTGCAATATGGAATCCCCTGTTCCTGATACAAACAAGGTTTCAACTGGCACAGATACTGCCTTCCAGGATTCAGGGACGCTTGATATCCAATCTCATGTAGACAGTGCCACACCGCCACCCTCAGTAGGATCTCTACCCATGCCATCTAAGGAACTGACTCTGGCACCCAAGTGGTTGAGTGAATCAATTACCAAGAAGAGGAACGTGGTCCCTATTTCAGTATCAATGGAGGATGTTGTGAGTAAATGTTTGGGAAAGTCCACGAAGCCCAAAAAGCTAAAAATGGAGGCTATGATTGGTTTTGATGAAAATACGAAGCATTGGATTGCAAACATTGCCAAACCCACAGCCGACAAAGATGTTGTTACTATTTCAGAAGCAAACAATGCTATTGAACGAGTTGATTTGGGGGTCGGAACCAGAGCAGTGGATGTGAAACACCTGGAGTCTTCAATTAAATGAATTATCTCTCGTACTTGGAAGGAAGAAAGAGACAAGGATGAGTTAAAGCAGAATTTAATGCAAATGGCTCAATATATTCATGCACTGCAAAATAGCCCATTACCGTTGTCCCAAAGTTTAGGGCCATTTACCCCGAAATCACCTGGTAATTAGAAATTCTTTAATGAAGTTCAGCGAAACAGGATGATCATTGAGGTCTTCTTAGAATGGCTCACCTCGATCATGCATCAAGGGACCATTTACATAACGGATTTAGTCCAAATTTTTAAAGATGCTAATGCGGTTACTAAAGAATTGGATTCTGATTTAATCCCTTGGTAGAAAGAGAAGGCTAAATGGGCAGTGATTTTAAAACAGATGCGCGACATTCAGCATTATGGCCTAATGAATTTTCTTGTTGAAAGGCAAGTGCCAAGGTTAAATGAAGACATAATGTTTATTTGCAAAGAGAGCATTGAGTGGTGTAATCATATTATTGTACAGGGCCATAGTGAATCATCCGGTTTGCACGGTGAATTAACAGCCTTAAGGACAACCATGCAGAAGGATCTTCGTTGCGTGGATGTCCAATTGCTTAAAGAAGACAACCAAACTCTGGAAGATACTACAGACATGATTAACTAGTTTAGCAGCCACATTAAACAAATCAAGGTGGAAAAATCCTTGGCCATGGGAGATTTTACGAGGATTTCCAAAGTAGAATCAATGCTCATAGTTTGTCTTGATCACCTGGACTCACACAGGGATAAAGTGAAGATGGTAAAGAGAAAGAATGAGCTCTAGAAGTAGAGAGTAGTTCACATCAATTTGCCACATGTAATTGTAATTCAGGAATTTTTGAAGGTGCATCGAGAGTGGAGTGCGGAAAAGGCGGTGATGGTGTCCATCGAAAACACCAACCCGAGTGATCACACCGAGATGGAGTAGATGACATGACTAGCTGGTGACAGTTGCTTGCCAGTGAGTCTAGTCCATTTAAATTTTGGTTATGCAGTTAGGGTAGTTTTCTATTAACTCATTCGAGTTAATTTTACTTTGGTTTAAAAACTATTGGTCTGGCGACCTATATATATGTTTCACAATGACTTTATTGAGGTTCACTAAGTTTTTGAAAAGACTATCTTTAAAATTGGCTAAACACTTTGTGTATGTAGAAAGTGGATGATCATCAATGAATGAAAATCTTGTTAACAGTTATTTTCGATTTCAAATCTGCGTGTTTGATATTTGAAGTTTGATTTCTGTGAAAATCTATTTCAAAGAAGGGGCTATTATAATTTCTATATGTGCAGAAAACTATTGGCAAATTTCTTCTTTAAGAGCTTTTCATTTTGTTTTAGTGTACATGTGAAGTCTATCGGCTTTATGTAAAGAGTTATATATGAATCAGTGCTTGCATTCATTTTGTATTGACTGGTGGATGCAATTACCTTTTAGTGCTTTCTGGTGAAAATCATTCTATTGATTGTGTGTAATTTGGAGCTGATTGAATATTTATTAGAGGGAGTTGTACCTTAATTAAGAGGTTAATCAATATAATGATTTTCCAACTGTTTGGTATAAAATTTGTCTTTTTTTCCTCAACCCATAATGCATAAAGATTAAACAAATAAAGGGAGACAAATCTGTTTACCAACAAATTTTCAACAACTCTGCTGGGGAGGGATAAGAACAATTGTTTTTAAAACAAGGTCATCATTATAGTTACGCTTTGTTCTTCATAAATGGTATTGTCCCATGAAGGCTTTTTGCCTATTTTACAACCAAATTTAAATTGGGTACAAGAGGAGCAAAGTAACATTACCTCTGAGCTGGATACTCTAGCCTGGAGGCATAGAAGAAGTCGAGCAGAATATGACAAAATAAATGCTCTTCTTAGCGAAATTGAAAGACAAGCAGATCAGCCTGTGTTAGTCTTTGAAAGAGTAGTTGTTCCTAGGGTTTTCTTTATTCACATCCCTGATAATCAATTCCAGATTCCCAAACGTTTATTACCCTAATTGTTCCATACTGGACGCTAGGACTTATACTAGAACCCAAAGAAGGGGGGGGTTCTGATCTCATCTTTGAAGAATTGCAGAATTTAAATTTCCAACCTACTTTCTTGTCTCAACGAAGGGCAAGAAGTAGACCTCTATCCCCATTGTTGTCATCACCTGCATCTCTAGTTTGTCAAGCATTGGTCTTGCATGGTGTTGCCTTACCAATTTCATTTAATCTGACCCCTCTTAATATCATACTCCTGATGGCGGCAAATAATCCGTAGGGGCAGCCATAGGCCCATTGAATTTAGGTTTGAACCTTAATCCATTGCCAAAAGCTGCTAGAGATCATTTACCTAAATTTAGCAGGGATGGGATGGTCACTATAGATGAGCATCTGAATGCTTTCAGTGTATCCTGTAGAGTAATAGCGGTTCAACATGAAGATGTGGCTATCAGGCTATTTATCCAAACATTGATAGGAGTGGTAGTTGATTGGTTTAATCACTTGCCGAATAGTGTGATAACGACCTGGCAGGATCTGAAGACAAGATTTGAAGCTAGATTTAAGATAGCTAAAGATGAACACTCCCTCCTAGCTCAGTTATCCCAATTAAAAAGGAGCTTCCTGAATCCATGAGGGATTTTGTAACAAGATTCCAGTCAATCAAAAACCCTCAGATGATAATCTCAAATGTTTTTTTATCAACTCTATGCCCTCAGAAATAAGTTTTCTGATTCGTAGGCAAAGGGTTGCAGATTTGAATGCCACTAAGACTCTCGTAGTTGAGTTAGAGGATGATTTGATCATGACAAGCAAATGGAAGGGAGAGGTACAAACATCTAGTGCTCAACCCATGACTTCCTCAGACCCTGTTATCCAACGGTTGATGAATGATGTAATCACCCTTAAGAGATAGACTCCTTAAGCAAGTACTTCCTATTCTCAACCATACCAAGATATCCCTAGGAAATATCCTAATCAATAGGGAGGAGGTGGAGGAAGATAATTACAACTACCCCCTATACAACAAAGACTTTCTATTGAAGCACCACCCCTCAAGGAAAACTCTTGTGTGTTTCATTTAACTGATGAACATGATGTTTCTTCGTGCCCAGAGATGGTTCATTTTTATCAAATGATCAATAAAGGAGAAACAATCTTATAAGCTGATGAAGGAGGTTCCCAAAGTATGCCTGGCCACTCTGAAATTCATTATATGGAATATGTCTTTGACTCGGAAAGGGGAGGAAACATGTTTGTCTCTTTGGAGGACTCCTCATACACAATTCTTACAAGAACTCAATAAAATTTGAAATCTCAAGATGTTGTAACACCTGTTCACAACATTGTGAAAGGAAAGGAAGTTTTGACCCATCATGGAGGTATGTCAAAGGGTGTTCAAGAGGTTACTTCTTTGAGTTCTATTTCTTTTACTAACCCTTATGATATTATTGAATTTTGCAAGACATCTTGTGTTCAGATTACTCCGGCTGAATATTTGAGGTTAAACACAAAGGAGCTAGATAGATTGGTTGAGTTTGTCAAAGGAAATGATGCCCATGCCTTAGCAAGCGAGAACCAAATGCCCATGAGTGATGATTCTCAAACTCATGAAAATTCCAGTCCTACTTTAGTAATCCCTGAAGTCTCATCAGAGGCTATTCCTCTACAAGCCGATTTGGTTGAGCCTAATTTTGAAAATAAACCAAAACCTTTCTACGTGTCCTTATATATTAATGGGCACAAGTTGAGTAATTGTATAATAGATTCAGGAGCATCTGACAATGTCATGCCCTCAGCCATAGCAAAAGCTTTAGGTTTAACCCTAATAAAGACCTTTGGCAAATGTTACTCCATGGACTCCGAGCAGGTTCCTTTATTAGGGCAGATTAAGGATGCACAGGTCGCTTTAGTGGCACACCCTGCCAAGAGAATCAAGTTGACAATCCTAGTGGCTGACATCCCTACTAGCTATGGCATGCTATTGAGTTGCACCTTCTGTAAAGACATGGGAGGGGAAATTAGGATGGATTGGTCTCAAGAGATGATCATAGTTGGAAAACAGAGAGTCCTTTTGCACCTTGAAACAAAGGCCAAATACATAGTTTTTCCCTCAGAGGATCTGAAAGCTCAAATTTTGTATCAAGATTGTGGCTTTGGTAATTACATGATATCGACTGATCCTCAAGATGAGAGTATGTTAATGGATTCAGGTGTGTCTCATGAACTCTGGTCTATGGAATTTGATGGGAGTTGTTCATCTTCTGGATCAGGGGCCGAGGTCATATTGATACCTCCCCATAGATAGTTCATTCCTTATTCTTTCAAATTGGAATTCTAAAACACAAATAATACGGCCGAATATGAGGCTTTTTTATTAGGTTTTGCTGAAGCGAGGAGATTGCAAATCAAAAAGTTGAAGGTGAGAGGTGACGTTGAACTTATTGTTAAACAAGTGAGGGGCCTATTTGCTGTCAAAAATAAGGATTGAGACATTATAGGAATCATGTTTGGGATGAGATTGAAGCCTTCGATGCTTTTTCAATTGAGGCCATTCCTAGGGAGTTTAACTTGAACATTGATTCTTTGGCGGTATCTGCAGCCTTACTGGTACCACACCCAGATTTCACAACCCACACTTACAGGGTTGAACTAGTTTATAGACCTAGTGTACCTGATAATTCTGAATCTTGGTAGGTGTTTGAAAATGACAAACAGATTCAGAACTTTTTGCAATGTGCTAACATTTTTACATCCCTATTTTATGAGGGGTCAGAGGTGAGTTGTAAAGAGTTTTCTCGCAATACACCAAAGGAAGTACACGATGGAATGTTGCAGTTAAAAGGGAATAAAATCCTAAAAGGTTTAGTTTCTCTTGAACGCTTCTTTGGTAGGAAAGACGGGTATGTTAAAAAAATGGAAAAAGAACCTCCTATAATTCAAAACTCTGGTGAGTATGAGCAAATTAACATTGGTACCAATGAAGATCCTAAATTTGTTAATCTGGGAAAATGTTGTTCTGTAGAGGAGAAAAGGAAGTTTGTCAATTTGTTGGTTGAGTTTAAAGATGTTTTTGCATGGAGTTATGATGATTTGAAGGATTTCAGAGATGGTAAGTTCCAACATCAAATTCCTTTGAAAAAACCAAGTGTCAATCCTTTTCAGCAGAAGCTAAGAACTTTTAATCCAAAGGTAGCAGAAGCAATTTTTCATGAGGTTGACAAGATGTTGAAGGCCCGAATTATTCATCCTCTGCATCATTCTACCTGGATTGTGAACATAGTTCCTGTTCGGAAGAAAAACAGTGAGATACGAATTTGTGTTGATTTCATAAACTTAAATCAAGAAAGTCTGAAAGACAATTACCCCCTGCCTGCAATGGATCATATTTTACAAATTGTTTCGGGGTTGGAGATGATGTCCATGTTGGATGGCTTCTCTGGGTATAATCAAATTAGTGTCACAGAGAATGATCAACACAAGACAACCTTTATAACTCCCTAGGGTACCTTTGCATATAACAGAATGCCTTTTGGGTTGATTAACGCAGAATCAACATTTCAAAGGGCGATGGATCTTTCTTTCAGACATTTGAGGGATAAGATTATTGTGGTGTATTTAGATGATGTAACTATTTTCTCTAGAAAAAGGAAGCATCATGTGCGGGATTTGAGAAAATTCTAGTGAGATGTACAGAGCATGGGGTATCATTAAACCCTAAAAAGTCTATTTTTGGTGTGATGGAAGGAAAACTTCTCGGACATATCATTTCATAGGAGGGAGTAAAGGTTGATCCATAGAGGGTAAAAGCAATACAATAGCTCAGTCTCCCCTCAAATAGAAATGGAGTAAGGTCCTTCTTTGGACAAGTGAACTTCCTAAGGCATTTTATTCATGATTTTGCTGAAACTACTAAATACATTGTGAATATGATGAGTGAAAACGTAGCCTTTAAGTGGAATGAAGTTGACAGAAAGGATTTTGAAGAGATTAAAAGGGCAATCGTGCATGCGCCTACCTTGGTAAATCTAGACTTTAATAAGGACTTTATTATTTATTGTTATGCATCAAAACATACTATGTCTGAGATTTTGGTATAGAAGGGTGAGGATAATGAAGAGGTGTCAATTTCCTTCATGAGTATTCCCCTCAAGAAGCATGAGTTAAAATACTCACAGATAGAGAAGCAGGCCTATGCAGTGGTAAAAATTGTGAAGTGATTCAGGTATTACATACTTCATTCACATGCGATTATTTTTGTTCCCAACTTTGCAGTAAAAGTTGTTTTAACTCAATGGGATGTTGGCATCAACAATAGAGCATCTTGGGTCTCCAAGATTAAAGAATTCAATTTGGATATCAATCCCACTAAACAAGTTAGAGGACAAGGCCTTTGTAGATTGATAGCAGAGAATGAGTTTAAAGAAGAGGACAGTTTACCTTTAACCCTATTCATCAATCATCAGGATTCTTGGTTCACCAATGTGGCGTATTATCTTACGTATGGAGACTGCCCAGATCATCTTTCTCCTAGGGAAAAAAGAAATTTAAGGTTGAAAGCTGCAAAGTACGTCATCTCTAATAACATATTGTACAAGAAAGGCTTAGATGGCACTTTCCTACGATGTGTGGATAAACCGCACCAAGAAGCTCTATTGAAAAATTTTCATAATGAAGCATGCGATTTCTCTTCTACGGTTACTGCATATAAAATCTTGAGGAATTGTTACTATTGGCTGGGAATGTTCAAGGATGCATACGCCTGGGTGGCGAGGTGTGAGAAGTGCAAGTTGTTTACAGGTAAACCCCAGTTAGCCGCCTTGCCTTTGAGACCCATGGTAATTAAAGAACCATTTAAATAGTGGGGATTAGATTTCATTGGTCCTTTGAACCCCATTTCTAGTGCGGGGCACACTCACATATTAACAACAACAGATTATTTCACTAAGTGGGTGGAAGCTATCCCTGTAAAAAAAACCACTTTAGAGATTGTGTGTATGTTCCTTAAGGATAATATTCTTGTCAGGTTTGGAGTCCCTCAGAAAATAGTCACAGATAATGCATCAAATTTCTCTTCATCTGAGTTAAGCTTATTTTTCTACGATCACAGAATTTCTTTGACACACGCCTTTGATTATTATCTGCAGGGTAATGGTCAGGCAGAATCAAGTAACTAGAATTTGATCAACATCATGAGAAAGTTGGTCAGTGAGAATTTCAAGGATTGGCATAAGAAGTTGCATGAAGCACTATGGGCATATCTAACTTCACCAAAATGGGCCATAGGAATGTCACCATTTGAGCTGGTATATGGTATTGGCGCATAACTCTCTCTTCCTTTAGAATTAGCAGCTTCTAAACTACAGACAGTGATAGAAGATGCATTTTTTCAGAGCTCTCTTGAAAAATCAATTATGTACTTAACCAAGATTGAAGAAAAAAGGGAAAAGTCAATTGACAAGATTACAGAACATCAGATGAGGGTTAAAAAGATTTTTGATCAAAAAGCAAGGCCTAGAAAGTTCATGAAAGGGGACCTAGTGTTATTATGGGAAAAAAGGAGAGAGCCAAAAGGTTCTCATGGCAAATTTGAGTCATTGTGTAAGGGACCTTATGTGATTCATGAGGTAAAGGGACCCAATTCTTTTAAACTTGCTTACCAGGATGGTTTTGAACTACCCCTATCTTATAATGGGCAGGACTTAAAATTGTATCAATTGTAAGTAGGCATCCCCTATTAGTTTGTGCATACATTTTTGTTGTGTTAGTCTAGGTGTGTCAGTTTTTGTTGTGAGTCGAACCTTGGAGTAAATTGTTTTGCGAACAAAAGATTTTGAGATTCATTGCTTGGTACTTTGCAAGTTCCAGTCCCCATGCAGAGCCATTGTTGGGCCCATAGAGAAATTTCCAATCCATATGTATCCTTGTTTGAAGTAATGTCCGTCTAATCCATTGGTCAATTCATTTCCTTAACCTTCCTCATGTAACTCGGCCATTGTTATGTCGTTTAAGTTTCACTGCGCTGAACTTGAACCTTGAACTTGAACCTTTTGGTTCAAGGTTCAAAGTTCAATGGGCGTTGTTTTGAATGTCTTGTTCTTCCTCACTGTTTCAAGTCTTTACTAGTCCTTGTCAGCATTTTGCTCTCTTTGAACCTTGAACTTGAACATTTAAGGTTCAAGGTTCAAGGTTCAAGATTTGTCATGTTAATGTTGTGTCGTGATTGTTTCATAAAGTTTAGAGTTTGATGTATAGGCTTCTTGGAAGACATGTGACTTGCCACTAGGTGATGGCGCGGACTTTTAGGATATGATAAACGGCCGCAGAGGGGAGGAATATTCTTTCTTCAATGATTTGAAATCTGTCATTTATAGAAAGTATGTGTGAAGAGCCATAGTGTCAGAACTGAAGTGACTCAGCATTTAAAGCATGCTCCAGTGCAATCATTTCAATGTAAGCTCACACGAACGAAGAGTAATGAAGACAGTTTTTAGTAATGATGGGTAAGATTTTCTCGGCTTTAAAACTAAGTAGTTGTCACATTGAGATTATCATTTTCTTTGGAAATTTTTGAGAAGAAGTTTTTGGAGCGGGAGAAATAGACTGCGATAGGGATTTACAGATGTCAGAGAAAGGTATGTTCAACAACTTTCTCAATTGTTGCAGTTTGCTTTAAAAGATCTGGGTATTTTGTTAGCTGTTTGTTTCCGTTTTCCCTTTCCTTCTTTGCCTAGGGTAATTGGGTAAAATCACAAGCTAAACATGAGGCCTACTTTGCCCAAATTAGTGAACTCATCTTCCCTTGTAACCTCTTTACCGGAACTAGGTGACACAACATTAGTTCAACTGGATTTAGATGTTTTTCTAGAAAGAGTAAGGAACCCAGCCGTAGATCCTATGATGAGAGATATTGCATAGAGTGGATTATTAGAAGCAGCCGCATTTCCCACAGTTGCTCCTTTCCCTGAATTGGTTTTAGAATGTATGAATCATTATGACAAGGGTAATAGATGCATAAGGAAAAACAATGGTGAGGTTTTGTTATCCATTGATAGATAGACAGTAATGGCAGACATGGGTATCCCACACCGGGAACCCTATGAAGATTGGATGATTAGGAAATCCTATGGAATTTTCTCTAAGAAAAAGTAGTATTACAAAACTGTTATTGCATGGAATTGGGTTCTAAGATTCCAAAAAGGAGGCTCAAGGCTGCTAAGGCATCTAACCCGCGAGCTTTTAATTCCTGCAATCTGAGACTTGGTAATATTGTTGAGCAAAGTAAAGGGTAATTCCCACTCTTTCTTTTGGGAGGACTAGATGTATTTCTTCATCCAGGTCATTCTAGATAAAAATTGTTTCATCGACTGGGGAACTGTTATCGCGAAAAGGTTACACGAAGGTTTAAGTAATTATCTTGGGATGTCTAACTTTTATATGTCTTCCTACCTGTTATATATTCTTGCCTGTGTGAGAGAATGGTCTGGATTGTCCCATGCAAAATGGGTTCAAGGCATAAGAATTTATGAGTATCATCCTAATTTGACTTTAAAAGGGCATGTTGATGATTATCTCCGTTGGAATGATATTTTTGCAGCGAGGTTGACCTTTGAATTATAAGGTAACTTGCATAGAAGGATGTCTATAGAAGTTGTTGAACTTGTTCACATCTACGGCAGTTTCTTTATATAGTTTAGTCACTTCACTTACCTAAGGGTTGGAAGATTTAAAGGTGAACCCTTTAGGCTACCCAGGTATGTTTTAGACTCCTATATTTTGATCGAGATTTGCAGGAAACTTTCCTATGTCGTAAAGGATTATGGTGAGGACTCCAACACAAGTGAGGACTCCAACACAAGTGGGATTTTCCCCATTTATTTAGGCCATTACAGCTATAGGTTTGTCTCTAATGTGCTGAATCTTGAGCTAGAATTTAAAAGATTTCATTTGAAGTCCTTTGTGAAAAGAGATAATTTTGATAGTAAAGGTTTCACTGCTCAATATGTGAAGAATATGGTGCCTAATCAGCATGTTCCTTAATTGGAGGATTATTGGGAGGGTTGCCAGGATGAATTCGAAGTAAGGAGAAGGAGTTGGTCCAGGTTAACCTTGAAACAAATTCATGACATGAAATTGCCATTGGATACTTCAGGTGTCACCACTGATGATCAAGATATTCTTGAATATGAGTTTATGAAGTGGGTACATAAGGAATCTCTTCCAGAGGTGGATTCGAGAAAAAAGATGGAGGATAGTATTCAAAAACATACCTTCAACGTAATTCGCACGACAAAAAATTGGCTTAGGAGTTGCTGATTTCATCCGACACGAGCAACGAATTCAAGAAGAAAAAGTGGGAAGAGGAATACTGCAAGAAAAACTTCTATTTTAACTAACACTCCCGTTTCTGTTGCAGGAAAAAGGCAGGCAAAGATTAAAGAAGAGAAAATTGACACTGAGGCTGAACTTTCTATTGGGGGTCGGGTTACCAGGTCAAGGTCCAAGAAGATTTTTCATTTGCTGGCTCCTCATCTCATTCTTGATCTTGACGCAGAGGAAACACTATGCAATATGGCATCCCTTGTTTTTGATACACACAAGGTTTCAACTGGCGTAGACACTACCTTCCAAGATTCAGGGACGCTTGATATCCAGTCTCATGTAGACAATGCCACACCACCACCCTCAGCAGGATCTCCACCCATGCCATCTAAGCAACTGACTCTGGCACCCAAGTGGTTGAGTGAATTAATTACTAGGAAGAGGAACATGGTCCCTATTTCGGTATCAATGGAGGATGCTGTGAGTAAATGTCTGGGAAAGTCCATGAAGCCCAAAAAGCTAAAAATGGAGGCTATGATTGGTTTCGATGAAAATACAAAGCATTGGACTATAGACATTGCCAAACCCACGACAGACAAAGATGATGTTACTATTTCAGAAGCAGACTATGCTATTGAACGAGTTGATTTGGGGGTCAGAACTAGAGCTTGGATGTGAAACACCTGGAGACTTCAACCAAATGAATTATCTCTCGTACTTGGAAGGATAAAAGAGACAAGGATGAGTTAAAGTAGAATTTAATGCAAATGGCTCAGTATATTCATGCACTATAGAAAAAATCATTACCGTTGTCCCAAAGTTCAGGGCCATTTACCCTGAAATCACCTGGTAATCAAAAATTCTTTGATGAAGTTCAGTGAAATAGGATGATCGCTGAGGTCTTCTCAAAATGGCTTACCACGATCATGCATCAAGGGACCAATTACATAATGGATTTAGTCCAATTTTTTAAAGATGCTAATGCAGTTACCAAAGAATTGGATTCTAATTTAATCTCATGGCAGAAAGAGAAGGCTAAATGGGCAGTGATTTCAAAATAGATGCGCAACATTCAGCGTTATGGCCTGATGAATTTTCTTGCTGAAAGGCAAGTGCTTGGGTTAAATGAAGACGTAGTGTTTATTTGCAAAGAGAGCATTGAGTGGCATAATCAAATTATTGAACAGGGCCATAGTGAATCAATCGGTTTGCGTGGTGAATTAATAGACTTAAGGACGACCATGCAGAAGGACCTCCACTACATGGATGTTCAATTGCTTAAAGAAGATAGCCAAATTCTGGAAGATACTATAGAGATGATTAACTAGTTTAGCAGCCACATTAAACAAATCAAGGTGGAAAAATCCTTGGTCGTGGGAGATTTTACGAGGATTTCCAAAGTAGAATCAATGCTCATAGTTTGTCTTGATCACCTGGATTCACACAGGGACAAAGTGAAGATGGTAAAAAGAAAGAATGAGCTCTGGAAGCGGAGAGTAATTCACATCAATTTTCCACATGTAATTGTAATTCAGGAATTTTTGAAGGTGCATCGAGAGTGGAGTGCGGCAAAGGCGGTGATGGTGTCCATCGAAAACACCAACCCGAGCGATCACACCAAGACAGAGCAGACGACATGACTAGCTGCTAACAGTTGTTTGCCAGTGAGTCTAGTCCATTTAAATTTTGGTTATGCAGTTAGGGTAGTTTTCTATTAACTCATTCGAGTTAATTTTACTTTGGTTTAAAAACTATTGGTCTGGTGACCTATATATATGTTTCACAATGACTTTATTGAGGCTCACTAAGTTTTTGAAAAGACTATCTTTAAAATTGGCTAAACACTTTGTGTATGTAGAAACTGGATGATCATCAATGAATGAAAATCTTGTTAACAGTTATCTTTGATTTCAAATCTAAGTGTTTGATATTTGAAGTTTGATTTCTGTGAAAATCTATTTCAAAGAAGGGGTTGTTATACTTTCTATATGTGTAGAAAACTATTGGCAAATTTCATTTTTAAGAGCTTTTCATTTTGTTTTAGTGTACATGTGAAGTCTTTCGGCTTTATGTAAAGAGTTATATATGAATTAGTGCTTGCATTCATTTTGTATTGACTGGTGGATGCAATTACCTTTTAGTACTTTCTGGTGAAAAGCATTCTATTGATTGTGTGTAATTTGGAGCTGACTGAATATTTATTAAAGGGAGTTGTACCTTAATTCAGAGGTTAATCAATATAATGATTTTCCAATTGTTTGGTAGAAAATTTATCTTTTTTTCCTCAACCCATAATGCATAAAGATTAAACAAATAAAGGGAGACAAATCTATTTACCAACACTACCTTAAAGCAATTTCCTCGGATAAGGCATGCACAACCGCTTTAACATGGGGGCATACACTCTTCTCAATGGATGTCTCTCTTGATGCTTAAGTTACTTAGCAAAATTTTCCATTTGCTTTGTAATTTTTTATATTTTTCTTTTCATGACTCATAGTGAGTGAACCTTACTAGTTTGTAGTCACGATTCTCTTTCTTTCTCTCTCATAATGTGCCTTTTATCTTGTTATCAAAGTTCTAAAGATCCTAAAGTCCACCAGGGGCTTGGTGTATCTTTCCTCCATGACAACCTGGTGAAATTTTTCAATATAAACCCTTTGTAATTTACCAAGAGTATGATAGACTTCATACACCTGCTAAAGTGGGGGCTAAATGTACCATCCTAAAATTGCACCCTTTGCAATTTCAACTGCATTTGGGTCTTCACCTTAGTGTTTTCACCCCTTGGCCCAATTGAAGACCTGATTATGCTCTTGCACATCATAAATGGTATCTAAACTCCAAATGAACTCCATCTGGCACCTTATGCCTGCCCCAAAATAGGACAAGACCATGGCACCACACCGTAGTCCTCCCTAAATTGAGCCCAATTTGATCCCTTGGTCCTATTTTGAAATTGAGTAGGATTTTTGTATCTATGTTGGCTCATGTTGAAAAATTAGACAATTTCACTGATGGACAAGTATAAAAAGAGGATTTCCCCTCTCATTTCAACATCTATCAATCACATGAGCATTAAGATAATACATGAGATCTAGCATTTGAGCAACAATCAGCCTTCTTTCATCTTAGGAGCAACAGTAAAGTCAAGTTTCAAGCATTGAAGGAGACGTTATTCATCCTACTTTGTTGAAGACTTCCTAAACCCTAATTCCATGTGGAGGCAAGCAAAACTTCACAAGGAGGTATCATAATTCAATTTTTAGTCATAATTCAAAATCTCCCTCAAAAGGAGATCCTTTCCTTTCAGTCATTTCAAGTACATTTATTTGAATTTTATGGTTAATTCCAAAATAGGATTTTGACCTAAGGCAAACCCTTATTCCCAACATAGTTGTACTCCTCAAATTAATCTTCATTCACAACAACGAATCATCTCCCTTTGTTGTGTGAAAATTTTAGAGGACCATTGTGATGTGCCATGATCCTGGTAATTTTTGAGTAGTTTCGAGGAGTAGGTCCAATTCGACTTACACTGCTTAATTCTAGGTGCATGCAAAAATCCTGCGACAACACCTCACTATTTTCATGCTTTTACCTTCATTTTTTAGCATTTTACCTAATTTCAACATATCAACTCACAAAAGAGGAAACCCCCTTCAATCCAAATTCACTTAGCATAGAGTCTTGATCTAATTCATGACTAGATCTAGTGAGTTCCCCATCCTCTTTTGAATGTAAAGGCCCCAAGTGAAAAAAAATTCTAGTGGTCTTCGTTCCTTGGGTGAAAACACTAGAGCATTCATTTTCCCCCTTTACAGATACATCTTAAGCTTATCATTGGAATTATTGGGCTTAGAAACTGCAACGTCAATTTTTCCTTTGTCAATAAGGTCTTGGATATAGATCTTGAATTTCATACACTTTTGTGTATCATGGCCCTAAACATGATGGTATTCACAATATGCGTTCTCATTATACCATCTAGGTTTTTGGTTGGTTAGCCTAATACAATAGATTGATGGGAAAGACAATGACACCAACCTTAAAAATCTTCTAGAAGACAACTTCAATAGGTTCGGCAAGTGGAGTGTATTCGCACTGAGTTTGATTCTTTAGATGAGAAAATCAGCCAAGAATGAAGATGTTGTTGTGGGGTTTGGATTGTTTCTACTAATTGGATTGGTTGTTGGATTGATTATTAGTGGTGGTAGGCTTGATCAGGATGGTCACAGTCTATACACATTTTCCATTAGTGACTCCATCATTGACAATGTTTTTATTCTTAGACCAAAACATAGACTTCTCATTGGATGAGGAAAACCATTGGGAATCTCTCTGATAGAGCTTTAGGACACCCTACTCTAAGAGGACTCATTCTAATGTTGAGCCTTTCTTAGTGACTTTCTCAAAGGTTTCAAGACATTGATAACTTAATAGATGAGACATTTATGGGACAAGGTTGCATTGAAATAACTCAATTTGATAAGATTTAGGTATGTCCAACAAAAACTTCCTAATAAGATGTCGCCACCTTTGCAAAAAGCTGGCGAAAGTCTCTCCAATCTGTTGCTTTGTGTTGCATAGGTCTATCATAGAGGCTTCATTCTCAATGTTGTACTCATAGTGTGACACAAACTTTTCGATAAGGTCAAGGAATGATTTGATTGAACCATGTGGCAAGGTTGAAAACCAAGCAAGGGCAGGTCCACTAAGACTCTTAGGGAATAGTCATCGACATCACTATAGGAGACCTCTTGATAGGCTATGTAAAATTCATGCACATGTTCCCTAGGGTCACCTTTGCCTTTTCACTTTTCAAATTTAGGCATTTCAAAACTACGAGGGTATGGAGCCACTAAAATGGAGGGGTCATAAGGACATGGAAAAAATTACTCAAAGGTCTATGATTTCTTACAAGTTCTCTCCTTGAGGTTTTTAATAAAATCCTTCATGTCTTGGATTTCTCTCATAAGGTCAGATTGTTGATTTTGAACATTAGGGATATATTAACCTAATTTAGACCCTAGGATATGTGTGGACACAGTTGATATATATACCACCACCAATATATTGATAATAGGAAATGGGGGCTTAAGAAGTGATTGGATGGTGCGAAGCAACAATGGCACCGATGCATGATAAGCTAGCATCGACATAATTGGCAAAATTATGGAGAGGTGTAGATGATCTAGGTAGTCAAGAAATGGGGGATTGGAGGTGCTACAGGTGTGGAAATAGCAGTTTATGGATGTAGAATGGTACTAATAAGAGGTCGGTTAATGAAGTCACCTTCCATAGGGGTGTCAAGGATAGACCGATCAAAGTCAGAAGGCAATTGTGCCCCCTATCTGATAAGCTTAGCTAGGAATCCATTCGAATAAACTTTGATAAGTTTCTCCAACATTTTTTGGTTGTAGGGATCTTCCACAAAGGTATTCAAGCATGCAGAATGTTTGGGTTGATCAACATACTCTTCCTCTACTTGGGTATCTTTATCCACATAGAGATTGGGATTGGGTAGCTCACTGCTTTCAATGGCCATCTTTTCTTTTTAAGAGTGATTCAAGACCATGCACGGGTAACCTCAAAATGATAAGAACCAGGTGATGATTTGAAGTTGGATGAAGAGATTTGACTAGAAGTGGTGGGATGATGCAAGATAAAGATGAGGACAAGGACTTAGCAACTTCAAATTGGATTGGAGATTGATTTAGAATGTTTATATTGGATTTGGATATTGGTCCTTGGATTAGGAAAAGATTTATTTGGATCAAGATGGCACCTTGGTCCTTAGATTAGGATTAGGTGAGGTGTAGGGGTTCATGATATAGGCCACAAAGTGAGGTAACAACCAAGCTAGGATAAATTTAGAACTTTGAATTAAGGTTTTGCTTTGATTAAGTCTTCTCTTACATAGGATAGGCTAATTTCCTAAGAAAAATTAGACAAAGGATTAGGGTTTGGATCAACCCAAATGATTAGGACTAATTAAGTGAGGTGCTTGAGATAGATACTTTCTTAAGCACCACACTAATTAGGGATCAATGAATGACAAAGATCTAAATCAAACTTTGTAAAGTATTGACCTCGGATTAGGATTGATGATTGATGATTAATGATTGGATTTTGGGATCAAAAGATTGGTTTGATTTGGTGTACTAAATCTTTAAGGATGGGAGGAAAATGATTGTGGAAGAGCGGATAAATGATGAGAGAAAAAGAAGGGTGGAGGCTACATGAAATGGATGAGACACTTAGTATGTGATCTCTAGCTGAGAAAGGAGAGACAATGAAATGTGGCCACTCATATTCATTGATTGGGATAGTCCTAACCTTTGATTGAAAGCATGAGTTCTCAATGGTTCTTTGTCAAATTCGTTGTTGAAACCATGAAGATAATCGTGGAAATGATGAAAAAAGGCTTGGTGTTTCAACAAGAAATTTTCTTTTTGTATAAGAAGCTTTATCACTTTAGATTTTACTTGTAACTAAGCTTCTTTCTTGACTTGGTGATAGATCAACTTTTTGGGATGATTAAGAGACTTTTGATTATGGTGCATGGATGAAAACTGACTAGAAACCTAGTTCAAGCGAAGACAAAAAAACAGCGGCGAAGACGGTAATTCCCAGGCACAAATGGTGGACCTTAGTAAAATGTGGATGGTGAAACAAAGGTGGAGATGGTAAAAAATGATACACAGATGGTGAAATCCAATCTGACAGTGATAAGGTAAAATCTTATGGACTTTGGTCAAATTTAGAAGTGTTGGACTTGTTTGTCTTGGCAAGAGATATCAAGCATGAATGCACATTGGCCAAGGTGATGCTTAAGAAAAGCATGAAAAGGGAGGGCCTAGATTAGCTTTATTTTATAAAATTCACTGGTATGCACAATTGAAAACATGTGATAGCATGTACTACATAGGTTGGAAAGAAGATTTTACTTGTTGAGTCTCCACTTAGATTTATCCATGTACTCAAACAAAGCAGATAGATAGAGATTCAATAACATTGGCTCCCTCACCACAATACTCACCTCTCAGGCATACTAGAATCTCATACCCCAAAGATCTATAGATCTTATGAACCGGGGGACATCTATGTCTACTTTGAATAGTATGATGTGGGGCAGCTTCGAAGGTCCAACCTCCTACACCAACAAGAAAATGGGATTTTGGCCACTACAAAAAAAGGTTTTTAGTTAGATTTTGGAGAAATACTAAAGGTTATACATGTGGTGGTTTTCTTAATAAGAGGCCTCCCAACCCTTAGAACGAGGGTTTAGCATATCACAAGGATACTAGAGGAGGCAATCTATTGGTATCACATCAACACTAGGTGAAAATGACTTTCATCACCCTCATGAATATTTATATAGTGAACCGAAAGAGTGTCGCTTGGGTCATTCCCTCTCACCTGACTTAAAGCTTCTCGAGAGGTAGGCCCTCTAAAGGTTCTAAACTATGATAAAATGGGGACAGGTCTAGCATTTTATCAGCAAAGTTTTCACAAGGGGAGAGCATATACACCTACTATACCAACAAACATGGCAAACAAAAAATATTTTCTAATTACCAATGCATAAAATCAAATCTAATATACATCTAGTGGTAAAAAGATATCTTTTACATTCAAATATGTAGAAAAAATCACTAGATTATACATTCAAGTCTTGGACAAATGAAAAATGCTACAAAAGACACAAGATAATTAGCAAAAATTTGATCTAGAATTGGTAAAAGTGGATATGGTAAAGGGCAGGCACATATGTCACAACATCTACGTAAACATCGATTCTGCCTCTACAAAAAAACTAGTTAGCCCTAAAAATTTGAATTTTACAATAATCCTTAAGAAAAATCAGAAACTGACATTACTAAAAACTAGACAACTAAAAATAGAATTTTTTTTGTCATTTAATGATGTTTTTATGATTTTTGTTTTATATATATTTTCTGCTAAGATCAAAATTCTGCACAAAAAAAGTATTAAGGAGGAGACATTGAAATTCCTAAGCGTAGAAGTCAAAATATAGGCACAAAAGTCGATCTACAGACGAAGACCTCAAAACTCATAATCGGCAAAAATATAGTTAGTTTGATGATACGACAGAGGGAAGACATCATTTCTTCAAAGAAAACCTCGAAGGACAGCCACAGATGTTGATGTGAGGTGAAGACATTGATCTAGGACCTACGCAAAAACCTTAACAAAAATGTTAAATTCAAGGGACTATGAGTCCCACCAGGCATGCCAAAATGACCATGAGGAAACCAAGTTTAGCAAAATCACATGCACACAATATTAAATAAGAAAACTAAAAGCAATAAAATCATACAAATATAAACTTGTTTCACCTTGATTAGCAAAATCACAGGCACACAATATTAAATAAGCAAACTAAAAGCAATAAAAGTGTAGAAATGTAAGCTTTCACAAGGGGAGAGCATATACACCTACTATACCAACAAACATGGCAAACAAAAAATATTTTGTAATTACTAATGCATAAAATGAAATCTACTATACATCTAGTGGTAAAAATATATCTTTGACATTCAAACATGTAGCAAAAATCAGTAGATTATAGATTCAAGTCTTGGACAAACAAAAAATGCTACAAAAGACACAAGATAATTAGCAAAAACTTGATCTAGAACTGGTAAAAGTGGATATGGTAAAGGGTAGGCACAAATGTCACAATGTCTGTGCAAACATCGATTCAGCCTTTGCAAAAAAACTAGTTAGCCCTAAAAATTAGAATTTTACAATAATCCTTAAGAAAATCAGAAATTGAGGTTACTAAAACTAGACACCTGAAAATAGAATTGTTTTTGTCATTTAATAATTTTTTTATGATTTTTTTATATATATATTTTATGCTAAGATCAAAATGCTGCACAAAAAAAGTATTAAGGTGGAGACATTGAAATTCCTAAGTGAAAAAGTCAAAATAGAGGCACAAACGTCAATCTACGGATGAAGACCTAAAAACTCAAAATCTGCAAAAATATAGTGATGATACCATAGAGGGAAGACATCATTTCTTCAGTGCAGACCTCGAAGCATAGCCACAAATGTTGATGCAACGTGAAGACGTTGATCTCGGACCTACGGGAAAACCTTAACAAAAATGTTAAATTCAAGGAACTATGAGTCCCACCAGGCATGCTATAATGACCATGAGGAAACCATGGTTAGCAAAATCACATGCACCCAATATTAAATAAGAAAACTAAAATCAATAAAAGCATAAATGTAAACTTGTTTCACCTTGATTAGCAAAATCACATGCATGCAATATTAAATAAGTAAACTAAAAGCAATAAAAGCATACAAATGTAAGCTTTCACAAGGGGAGACCATATATACATAAAATGAAATGAAATGTAATATACATCTAGTGGTAAAAAGATATTTTTGACATTCAAACATGTAGCAAAAATCAGTAGATTATAGATTCAAGTCTTGGACAAATGAAAAAATGATATAAAAGACACAAGATAATTAGCAAAAACTTGATCTAGAACTGGTAAAAGTGGATATGGTAAAGGGCAGGCACAAACATCACAACATCTGCACAAACATCGATTCAGCCTCTGCAAAAAAACTAGTTAGCCCTAAAAATCAGAATTTTACAATAATCCTTTAGAAAAATCAGAAACTGACATTACTAAAACTAGACGACTGAAAATAGATTTTTTTTTGTCATTTAATGATATTTTTATGATTTTTTTATATATATATTTTCTGCTAAGATCAAAATGTTGCACAAAAAATGTATTCAAGTGAGATGTTGAAATTCCTAAGCGCAGAAGTCAAAATAGAGACACAAATGTCAATCTACAGACGGAAACCTCAAAACTCAGAATCTGTTAAAATATAGTTAGTTTGATGACACCATTAAGGGAAGACATCATTTCTTCAGTGCAGACCTCGAAGGACAGCCACAAATGTTGATACGAGGTGAAGATGTTGATCTGGGACCTTAACAAAAATGTTAATTTCAAGGGACTATGACTCTCACCAGGCATGCCAAAATGATCATGAGGAAACTAGCGTTAGCAAAATCACATGCATGCAATATTAAAAGAAAACTAAAAGCAATAAAAGAATACAAAATTAAACTTATTTCACTTTTATTAGCAAAATCACATGCACACAATATTAAGAAAGAAAACTAAAAGCAATAAAAGCATACAAATACAAGCTTTCACAAGGGGAGAGCATATACACCTACTATACCAACAAACATGGCAAACAAAAACTATTTCTAATTACTAATGCATAAAATGAAATCTAATATACATCTAGTGGTAAAAAGATATCTTTGACATTCAAACATGTAGCAAAAATCAGTAGATTATAGATTCAAGTCTTGGATAAACGAAAAATGCTACAAAAAACATAAGATAATTAACAAAAACTTGATCTAAAACTGGCAAAATTGCATATGGTAAAGGGCAGGCCCAAATGTCACAACGTCTACACAAACATCGATTCAGCCTCTGCCAAAAAACTACTTCGCCCTTAAGATCAAAATTTTACAATAATCCTTAAGAAAAATCAGAAACTGACATTACTAAAACTAGACAACTAAAAAATAGAAAAGTTTTTATCATTTAATGATGTTTTTATGATTTTCTTTATATATATATTTTCTGCTAAGATCAAAATGCTGCACATAAAATGTATTAAGGTGGAGACATTGAAATTCCTAAGTGCAGAAGTCAAAATAGAGGCACAAACGTTGATCTACAAACAGAGGCCTCAAAACTTAGAATCTGCAAAAATATAGCTAGTTCGATGATACCACAGAGGGAAGACATCATTTCTTCAGTGCAGACCTCGAAGGATAGCCACAGAAATTGATGTGAGGTGAAGACATTGATCTAGGACCTACACAAAAACCTTAACAAAAACATTAAATTCAAGGGACTATGAGTCCCACCAGGCATGTCAAAATGACCATGAGGAAACCAAGGTTAGCAAAATCACATACACAAAATATTAAATAAGCAAACTAAAAGCAATAAAAGCATACAAATGTAAACTTGTTTCACCTTGATTCTTCACCTCCTTCAATTGAGTGGGAAGTGAAAGTGTGCACCAAAGACCTTCACTTGATTTTCTTATTTGGATGAGGGATGTGGATTGTGTTGGGAAAATGATGTCTCGACCTTGCATTTACATGAGGTTACTATTTATAGTAAGTTTTGATTTAAGAACTAAATTTTGTGAAATTATCATAGAAGCTTTTGGTTGGTTAGATAAGCATGTCGGTAAAGTTTCGTCACAAGATCACAACTAGTTTTGAAGATATTAAAGTTTTCATTTTGGAGGGGTGAGACTAAAGGTTTAAACTTAATTTTGGGGACTTTAGACCCTCCAAAATTCCCTAAAAAGTGGGTGTAAATGGCATAGAGATTTACGAGGTGATAGAGCACTTTGCGAGATTTTTCGTACTTCAAACGGTTTGTCATTCAGACACACAGTTCGTAAGTTATGGCCTCTGGAAGTTTGTAATCCTGAAATAGGAAATATAATTTATATCGGACACATAAATGAGCTGTAAAAGGGAGGGACACATGTTGATGTGTGTTTTAACACATCATAGGGTATCTTTATTGGAGATAATGTCATCTATACTTTATTGAGTGGTTTCAGCACAAGGATTTGTAATACCATTTGACAATTTCTTGTATTGTATCTCCTATATATGAGGTGCGTGATATAGAGGTTGTTTGTAAGAATCTTATGGCTATTGAGTTATCTTTGAATCTCTGATCAGTGGTACTCTTGTGAATATCTTGCTCTGCAAGTATATTGTAATCTATTTTTTATTGTTGAATAATATATTGGGCAACTTTTAGAGTGTGGGGTTTTTCTCCCAAAAGGGTTTTCCCCATGTAAATCATTGTATTATGGTTTGAATGTTATTATGTCTATTTTTGTTTTATGTAATTGTTCTGACGATCTGTAAAAGTGTTTACTTTACCCTCCTCTCAAGGTTAGTGTAAGAAGTTGTTCTGCTAATTAACTTCCTTACAAGTGGTATTAGAGCTTGATCACCTTTGGTTTCAGTTGTGGGTTGTTGGGTTTTTTGAACTAATCCAGATTTGACAAGATCTGCTAATAGATTAAGATTTGTGGGATGTTGCTGATGCGAATGGCCAAAGACCCTTAGATCCTACTGTGACGACTCAGTATGATGTTGTGGACTGAAAAGCCAAGGGTCTAATCAAACTATGCCTGGTAGGCTATTTTGATCAATGTCCATGAAGAAAACTCTGCAAAGAAGCTATGGACTAAGATTGGTGAAATGTATCAAGAGAAATATTTATGAAATTAAATTTTCTTAAGGAAGAAATTGTATTCCTTCAAGGTGGAAGAGGGTGGACAAATTGAAGACCACCTAGAAGAATTCAATATGTTGGTGGCTCAATTGGTATCTGTCAGTGTTAAGATGGACAAAGAGGAGAAATGCCAGATCTTGCTTTGTTCTTTTCCTAATTCATGGGATTCTATTGTTATGGCTATCGGTAGTACTTTTGTTGTTTTGAAATTTGAAGATGTGGTGGGTGCCCTACTTGGTGAAGAGATGTGGAGGAAGGTATCCATCAATTCAAAGGAATCCCTAACTGTTCGTGGAAGACCTAAGGAGAAAGGAAAGAAGAATGAGAAGCATGATAAGTCCAAATCCAGAGGGAGATCAAAATCTCCTGGAAAGTTGAAATTCATTTGCTAGAATTGTGGTAAACCGGGTCACATCTATAAGGACTACAAAGAAGAAAAGAAGAAGAAAAAGAAAAAGTTTGATTCTAATTCTGAGTCTGAGAAGGAAGATGGTGATGCATTTATTGCATCTTTGGTGACTCATGTAGGTAATGATGCCTGGTTAATTGACTCAGGTGCATCTTTTCATATGACTTCCAATAAAGAGTGG
Source organism: Cryptomeria japonica (assembly GCF_030272615.1). Taxonomy (NCBI): domain Eukaryota; kingdom Viridiplantae; phylum Streptophyta; class Pinopsida; order Cupressales; family Cupressaceae; genus Cryptomeria; species Cryptomeria japonica. The sequence continues at coordinate 451,643,036 of NC_081411.1, read as the reverse complement.
GTTTTTGAATATGAAGAATTTCATGTAGGTAAGGTGTACTTGGGTGATGATTCACATTTAGACATTGTTGGTTGAGGTAAAGTTAGAATTAGGTTTTCTGATGGTAGAATAAAAAGGATTAATTGTGTGCTACATATCCCTAGATTAAAATAAAATTTGTTATCTGTGAGCAAACTAATAGGTGCAGGTGTGTAGGTGGTTTTTTATGAAGCGGGATGTAAGATGATTAAGGGTGTTATGGTAATTTCTAGAGGTGTCAAGTTCAACACTTTATATAAGCTAGACGCATACATTGTTGAGTGTAATAGCACTTCTATAAAAAGTAAATCTATGGATTCTTTATCAAAAGATTTGAGGGTTTCACCTTCAATAGTGGAAATGGCTTTTAGGTACCTAAGGGTGCTCTTTCTTCTGAAGCAAAGTTACCTACAGAGAAGACTATGTTATGGTACCAGAGGCTTGGCCACATTGGAGAAAAGGGTCTAGGGAACTTGAAAAATAAAAAACCTTGTTGAAGGTTTGAATGATTGTAATCTTGACTTTGATTTATGTGATCATTGCATTTATGGAAAACAAAACCGCATTCAGTTTTACTTAAGTTCTCATAAAACTTGTGGTGTTTTGGATCTTATTCATTCTGATGTTTTTGGTCTTGTAGATGTTATTCTATTGGAAAATCCACATATTATGTTTCATTTATTGATGATTTTAGTAGAAGGACATGGGTATATTTTCTAATGAGTAAATCTAAAGTTTTCAGTCGATTTAAAGAATTTAAAGCAATGGTTGAGTTGCAAATTGGAAAGAAAATTAAATGTTTGAGGACTGATAATGGCGGTGAATTTTGCTCTAATGATTTTGATAGATTCTGTAAAGACTGTGGCATTAACAGATAGAATACAACTCTGTATTCTCCATAACAAAATGGAGTTGCAGAAAGAATGAATAGCATACAGATGGAGAAGACTAGGAGTATGTTGAGTCGTGTTGGTCTAGAACAAAAGTTTTGGGTTGAAGTTGTTGCCACTACTTGCTACCTGATTAACAGGTCTCCTACATCATCTCTTGTTGATAAAATGCCTATGGAATCATGGTCGGGTCACAAGCCTTCATTGAGAAATCTTAGATTTTTTGGTTGTGAGACATATGCACATGTGCTAAAGGAGAAGCAGACAAAGTTGGAGAAAAAGGTTGTGAAATGTATCTTCATCGGGTATAGTTATGGTGTGAAAGGATACAAGCTTTGGGACCCTCTTGACCAAAAGGTAATTCATATTAGAAGTGTTATTTTCAGATAAATTAAACCTCCTCTGTTACATTACAGCCAAAACAGACTAAAAAGCAAGATGTGATTCAATTCCTTTCTACACCTAAAAGACTTGAATTGAGACCCCTAGATAGGCAAGAAGTTGAGGAGAGCTCGTCTAGCTCTAAATCTTCAGAGGAGGAGGAAGAACCTCCAAGTCAGCTTGTTTGAAGGTCTACAAGACATAGACAACCACCTGAAAGGTATTTACTTGATGATTGGAGATGTATTTTTTCTTTGAATACTAATGTGAATGAACTGAAATCTATAGAAGAGGCATTGGGTATGAATGATGCAGAATCCTAGAAGATTGCTATGGAAGGAGAAATATCAACTTTGATAAAGAATGATACATGGGATCTTATACCATTTCTTAAAGGACAGAAACCTATTGGTTGTAAATAGGTGGTCAAGAAAAATATTGGTTCAAATGGGGGCATTGAGATGTATAAAGCAAGGTTGGTTACAAAAGGCTACTCTCATGTTGAGGGTGTTGATTATGGTGAGATATTTTCTTCTGTTGCAAAAATGACATGCATTAGATTTTTTCTTTCTATTGTTGTCGCTTATGATTTAGAGGTTGATTAAATGGATGTGAAAACTGCTTTCCTTCATGGTGATTTGGAGGAGGATATTTATATGACATAGCTAGAGCACTATGTGGTGAAAGGTAAAAGTAATTTGGTCTCTAAAAAGATATTTGTATGGCCTCAAACAAAGTCCTAAGATGTGGTACCATAAATTTGATACATATGTGTTGAGTTTGGGATTTGAATGTTCTAAATCAAATCATTTTGTTTATTATAAATCTGATGGTGATCATCTCTTGTACATTACATTGTATGTTGATGATATGTTATTCATTGGTAAAGGGAAAGGTATTATTTCAGAACTGAAGTCTCAGCTCACTACTAAATTTGAAATGAAATATCTTGGTGCAAAAAAACACATTATTAGGATGGAAATTAATAGAGATAGAGTGAACAAAAAGCTATGGCTAGGCCAGAGTAAGTATGTGAATTTAGTGTTATAGAGGTTCAACATGTAGGATTGTAGACCATTGTGTGTTCCTTTTACAATTGGAATGAAATTATCTACTATAGATTGTCCTACATTCCCATAAGAGATGGAAGACATGAGAAGAGTGCCTTCAAAGTGTAGTTGGAAGTTTGATTTATGCTATGGTATGTACTAGATCAGACATTGCCCAAGTAGTGGGAGTTCTATCCAGATATATGTCTAATCCTCATAGAGTTCATTGGGATGTAGTCAAAAGAGTTTTCAAATATTTGAAGGGTACCTCAGAGTATTCTTTGTGTTATCATGGTAATTTAGTTGGAGACCTGATTTCCCTTGATATTCATGGCTATGTGGATTCAGACTGGGCAAATGATATTGATAGCAGAAGATCCACCAGTGCTTATGTGTTTACTTTATTTGGTGGTGCAATTAGTTGGATGAGTAAGCAATAGGTTGTGGTTGTTTTGTCCACTACTGAAGCAGAGTATATGTCAGCTACTCATGCTTGTAAAGAGGCCATTTGGATTAAGAGACTGTGTTCAGATATTAAAATAAAACAAGGAGCAGTAATAATATATTATGATAGTCAGAGTGTGATCTTCCTAGCTAAGAACCCGACATTTCATGCCCAGACCAAGAACATTGATGTTCAGTATCATTTTGTCAGAGATATGGTCAAATATGGTAGGGTGAAGCTTGTTAAGGTAGAAATTTTGATGAATGTTGCAGATTCTTTAACTAAGGCTATCAGCATAGAGAAGTTCAGATGGTGTTCAGAGTCTATGGGCCTCAAGGATCCTAGCAATTGATTCATTGGGTTGATACTCCCTTTGCTCTTGCAAGGTGTTCGACAAGTGGGAGAAAGTTGGGAAAATGGTGTCTCAACCTTGCATTTACATGAGGTTACTATTTATAGTAATTTTTCATTTAAGCATGAAATGTTGTGAAATTCTCCCAAAAGCTTCTGGTTGGTTAGATAAGCATGTTGGTAAAGTTTCATCACAAGATCACAACTAGTTTTGAAGATATTAAAGTTTCTATTTTGGAGGGGTGCGATTAAAGGTTTAAACTTAATTTTGGGGACCTTAGACCCTCCGAATGCCCTGAAAAGTGGGCTTAAACAACATAGTGGTTTACTAGGTGATACAAAACTTTGCGATCTTTGTAGCGCTTCAAACAGTTCATCAATCAAACACACGGTTTGCAAGTTATAGCCTTTGAAAATTTGTACTCCTGAAATAGGAAATATAATTTGTATCAGACACATAAATGAGCTGTAAAAGAGAGGGACACATGTTGATGTGTGTTTTAACATGTCATAGGGCATATAGATTGAAGATAAAGTCAGCTATACTTTATTGGGTGGTTTTATCCCATGGTTTTGCAATACCGTTTGACAGTTTCTTGTATTGTATCTCTTATATATGAGGTGCATGAGATAGAGGTTGTGTGTAAGAGTCTTATGGCTATTGAGTTACCTCTGAATCTCTGATTAGCAATACCCTTGTGAAGATATTTCTCTGCAAGTATATTGTAATCAATTTTTTTATTTCTAAATAATATATTGGGTGGCTTTTGGAGTGTGGGGTTTTTTTCCCACGTAAATCATTGTGTTATGGTTTGAATCTTATTATGTCTATTTCTATTTTATGTAACTATTGTGATGATCTCTAAAAATTTTTGCATTACCCTCCTCTCAAGGTTAGTGTAGGAAGTTGTTCCATTATTTAACTTCCTTACAGATTTCTCTCCACTATACAACAAAAGAGGATGGTATTGTATGGATTTGATAGATGATGTATTTGCCTTATATGAGGTAACATTTGGGCATAGTGTGGGTATGATGAATGAATTTGATTTGAAAGAGAAATGTGACAATATGAGTGAGATGGATATGATTGTAAAGGGTGGAGACTATAATTTATAGATTGGAGGGTCCCAGAGTGGATGGCCAAGATCAAAAGGAAATGTAGGGCTAGGATTGAAAGTGAGAGGGAGAGGATTTGAGAGGACAAGTGGGAGATCCAAAAGATTTTCCATAAAGGCATTTCTTGTCTCCACACTTCTCAAGTACATGGGGAAGAGTTCCCCAAGTACTTTGGGAAGAGAGGAAAGGAATTTAAAATTCCTTGGGAGAGGACAAGGGGAATTAAAAATTCTCAAATAAGAGAATGCGTGGGAAGAATAAAGGATAAAGGAATTCAAAATTCTTTGGGAAGAGAGGGCATGGGGATATGCAAGGGTTTTGACATTCCTCATATGGCACCAGCTACCCAGCCAACAGTTTGCCCCTACTAAATCCTATAGTCTCTTACCTTTGTTGCATGGATGGATCTGTGCCCCACACCTCAAGCCTTCCCAGAAGTCTCAAAAAATGTGCCTTCCCCATGCATTGTTGGCAGGCAGGCTGCTATCGTGGGCACTGTAAAATTTGTGGTGGGAAATGAAAAAGGCAAGCTCCGGTGATAAAAGGGAAGTAGGAGGGTAGGGACCCCGCACTCCTGCAGGGGATTTGGGGAGGCGGGGGGGCAACCCCACGGGGTTGTGGGGTCTCTACCCTATTCCTTTTAAAAAAAATAAAATTATAAATTAAGTAAAAAATAAAACAATATAAAATAAATAACATAAGATTAAAATTAAAATAAACAAAATATTAATAAATTGTAATGATTATATGAAAAATAAATTTATAAAATAATATAATATTATAGTTAATTGAAGTCAATAATAAAATTATTAATTTTTAAATCATTGTATTTAAAAAAAATTAATAAAATTTAGATTTAGAATTATAGACATTAATTTGGGAAATTCATCTTTTATGTGCTTCCATTAATATCTTCAAAGAGCAAAATTATGGTCAACAATCTCAAAGTTATGAAAGATTTAACTGTTTCTATTACTATTGTAAGAAATTTGGTCATTTTGCAAACAAATGTTGGAATAGGAAGAATGAAAAGAATTTAAATTAATTCAAGGAAATTATTTATTAGCTCCTATCTTCTTAAAAAAGATCTAGTGAAGTTTGGTTTTTAGAAAGAAGATATAGTAATCATATAATGAGAAATAGATATTTATTTTCAATCTTAGAAATTTCTATGAAATTAAAAGTAAAGTTGGCAAATAATTACAATATTATTCATGGGTAAATGAGTAAATAATGTTATCATAAATTTTTGTAGAAGGTCCATTCCTAATTTTTAACTTATGCCTAGTTATAGAGTAACCTTTAAAGATAATGTGTACACTATTCTAGATAAGTTTTGTTGCAATCCAAGAACACTGAGAGGGGAGGTGAATCAATGTTCTACCAGAATGATCAATTTTAATCTTATTAAAATATGCATTCACCAACTGGTAAACCGGGTACATATAAAAATGAAAGAAGTAAAGTAATCAATAATCCAATCACACAAATGAATACCATAACACAGAGAATTATACATGGAAAACCTCAAAGAGGAAAAAACCAGTGGGATTTGTGACCCACAATATCAATCTATTGGCCATATGAAAAGTTATTACAAAATATGGGGGCTTGCACATGTAGGAAGGCTTATAGCCTAGAGCACACTGATCATCACAAAAGAGTCTCAGTGACTAAAATCACTCTGAATAAGAAAACATAAAACTGAACTAATATAATGCATCTACTATGCCTAATAGACTTCTGGTTCAAGCTCTGTCTGTTATGGTTCTGCTACCCTAAACCCTTACTGGAATAACCTCTTACATAATCAACATTCCTCACATTACAAATATCACTCTCATATATCCCATAACCTCACATATCACAAAAATATCTAATCAACTGACCTATATACCCTTACAATCCTTCATGCCTTATGTCAGCTTACATAGATAATTTAAAAAATGAATATACATGTCAGCTCAATTACATATATACATAAATATCAAAATCAATTGTCGATTGTCGAATCTCCCAAATGATGTCAGCCTCCAATACATATAACCTGATGAAGTCATGTCAGCCTGCAATGTTGGTACCCATAGAATTCCTCCTATTGGTGATGATACCTATCGGTGTCGGTGTCGGTGAAGTGTCTATCGATAAACAACTAAACCAAAATATGAAAGCCGAAACATGTTGCCATCAATGACAACATATTGAAACCAATCAAATGAGTGTCAATTTCCAACAAACTCCCCCTTTGGCATTGATGGCAACACTCATGTGAAAAATGATAATGGTTTCCACCTATCAGTTTCATTCTGAGACTGCTCCCCCTGAGCTGAATATTTGGCATTTGCATGAAGATTTCATTAATGATATGTTGTGTTGTCATTGATGTCAATTAACCGGTAATGATATTGTTGATATTGTTGTAATATTTTTTTGTAACTGGTATAGGAAGAATTTGTGGAGTGAACCGGTAATGCTATATACTGGTGAGTTGAACCAGTAACCGGTAAACTCTATCTGTTGTTTTTGATAAACCTTAACCGATTAAGTTTGGTGAATTGGTAATATTGGTTTTATGATCCGATAATGAGCGGAAATGATTATGACACGTATGATTATTGTATGAAGACAATTTCAAGTGATTTTGGTGAACTATTGTAATGGTTCTTTTGTCTAGGGAATAAGAAAATGTATTACATATAATGCAAAGCGCATGATGAGTTACTAAGTTCGATGAAGCGGTGATCAAGGAGCGATCAAGGTTTTCTTGATTGATGTGCAGAGATTTCTATGTAATCTAACAGTCAGACTTGAACCGACTTGTTTGTAATCTCTATGAGAATTAGGTTTTTGTTGTGTTACTGACCTAATTGATTTGTTTATAAGGTCGATGAAGTTGTTTAGTTTAATGAGTTGGAAAAGAGTTGGAAAAGATCAGTTGAGTGTGTGGTTTCTGAATCGGATGATGTATCTGCAGTTTGAGTAAAGGCAGATAGGAGCATGAAATGGATCTGATCAAGCAAGTGTAGTGCTATTCAGACAGATCAACAAATTCCTATTTGTTTCTAACAATTGCAATAGAATTGAAATCCCCTAACCAGGTAAGCTCTGACAAGTTTGGTACTATTCAAATCCTCTAACAAGGTGATCCATTGGCTTGGATTTTGGAAATCCTCTACCAAGGTTACTCTTTATGGAATATTGCTTCTAACAAGGCATTGTAGTCAATTCCTTAATCGGGTGGTTCCTAACAGGATCATTTCTTAACAGGACTTTTGTAAAGCTTTAACAGGCTAGGCTCCTAACAGGGCGAACTTCATAAGAGTTTAGATAGTTATCTTGTGAGTCTCATCTCACTGTGGTTTTTCCCATTTGGGTTTCCACGTCAAAAATATTTGTGTCAAGTGGTGAATGTTTTTGTGGTTATGTTCTTATGGTTGATTTACTTAACTACTTAACTACTTTGATAAGTTATAATAACCAGAAGCATTGAGAAATGAAGTCTGTTGACATATGAAAAAGCATTTGGATTTTTATGAGTTTGAATTTGTTTACTGTTAATTTGTTGTAATAGTCAACCGGTTTATCTTAAGAGTTTTTATCTTGACTGTGGTATTATATTGATAGTTCTAAGTTTACTTTGAGAGATTGATTTTTGAGATTGGTGAAGTTTGTATCAGTTTTTCTATCTATTGATTCACCCCCACCCCCCCCTCTCACTAGTTGACCAGATACTTATTCTTTTATCATACCATCAAAAAATGATAATGGTTTCCATCTGCCAATTTCATTCTAAGACTGCTCCCCCTGAGGTGAATATCCATTTGTGATCATTATTTGAACAAAATACTCCATACCACCATATCTCCCGATGTCAAGAATATATTTTTCACCTATACCTCCCCCTTTGACATTAATGCCAAAAAAATACAAAAAATCGAGATGAAGAATGAAAGACTATACAAAGAATGTCCCAAAACACCTTACCAAAGCTGACTATATTTGAAAATTTCTAGATAGGCTTTCTCCAAAAGCTCTAGATAGGTATCCCAGCCTGATTTGAATGTGCCAGAAATAGATACAAATCCATTAAGCATGTGAGCATATGACTCTTTATCCTTAAGTTTTGCTGGTGTGGGCTTACCAACCATATCAATACACTCCTTCTTATGTACACTTAATGAGTCCAACCAAGGACTCACCAATCCTCTAAGACCTCTAGATCTTCTTATGATTTTATCTTTATCCCTGTCAAGAGCTAAAGCTTGAGCTTCCAATACAAAAATCTGACCATCAATAGATGTAGTCAAATAATTTGAACCATCAAAAGAATTGGCTATACCTACAATCTTCCCCTGAGTATCCTTAATCCCTTTATCTAAATTTGTTGTAAGTAAACTTTTGTTGCATCATACTCTATAACTATTAGTACATTACCTTAAGGAATTATCAATCAGCTTCAACTTATCATTAATCTCCTTCTTCTCTGACTCAATCATCTGATCAAATGTTTCTCTCTTGTCTTGTGTAAAACTCTCCAGTGCTTGTTGGTTTGATATTTGTTGTAAATATTGAAAGTCCTTAGAAATGTGCTCTGCGATTATTTTAAGCTTGTTGGATGGACTTGCTCCTTTGTCAAATTTTTACTTTGGGACAAGTCTATGCAAAATTGGGATAGACTGATCAATAACTCCTTTGTCCATAGATCCTTCATTCATCATCTTCTATGCAACCATCATCATGAGCTCAGTAGAACTCATCTTAATTAATATTTTTTGTTCTACTTGTGAGGTGCTGATTGACAAAAATGATGCGCTCACTATCGGTTCTATGTCAGATTCCTCTTGCTTCTCCTCTGATGGCTTATTAACTTTTATAACTTCCTCTTTTTCATCGGTAGCTTCACCACTTGGTATAGTATCAGTTACTGTCAGTTCCTCCTTATGAACTATGACCTCAATCTATACATTATGATCCAGAGGACTAATGTCCTCAACATTTGCAACCTTTACACTCTTTGAATCTGCTAGTATCTCAACATTTCTTAGTATCACTTCTATGTCCTATACATTAGATTCTACCGGGGGCTCTATATCCAATATATTAATATCCTTCAAAATTATAGAAGAGGTACCTACTATACCTTTACCTTTTCCTTCAACTAGGATGTCTGTAGTGTCATTTTTAGCATTCGGTGAAGTGTAGAAACTAGGGTTTGTAGCAAATAATTGAACCCATGCCTTGTGGGTCTCAATGATTATCTCATTAACCCTTCATGATCTTATGTGCAAAATAAATGCAGGAGCTAGAAACAGAGTTAAGTCGATTGGATTGAGTTACCTTCTATCCAATAATCATGCTACCGAATCTGATATCTCTATTTGTAATGGTGCTAACCCTCATCGATCATCGGTCTGATGTTACACCGGTGAGCTTGTTAACCTGATCATTAGAAATATTCTTCTCTAGATGTTTTCCAATCTATAGCAAAGAGGTGATGGCCTTAATGGCCTCCTTCGAGATCTTGTAAGGTTTGTCCATCCAGATGATTTCTCCATGCACTCTGCTCAAAACATATCTGACAATCTCATCCTCAAATTCAGGAATATCTATAATGTCGGTAGACCCTAGAGCCTCAAAGTGTTTGTACTCGGGCTTGATCTTTTCGAAGTCTCCCATCAACTCTCTCATATACATGCTCTTAATATCATTGGAACCCAAATCCTCAATGTGGTAGTGAATGTATGCTCTGACATCTTCCACATATACAACTCCTTTCGGGACACAAGAAAAAGCACCAACCGCATCATCCAAGGTGGCAATATGCGGACATCATTTGAAAATCGGCCTAAGATGATCCTTTACCTCAAAAACAATAGAATTTTCAATAAAAGTAGGTGCAAAGGATGATCCCACTTCCATGATGAAATATAATTTCGATAAGTACCTGAGAAATAGTTGACGGCGAAACTGTAAAGAACTCTTCCGATCGCTGGTGAAATCACTGAAGAAGATATCAGATTGCATTGAATTTCCTTAGACTCGCTCTGAATCGCTCTTAATCACTTTGAATGCAAGGTGATTAGCAATGAATTGGATTCGACCTTTTAACCTCCAATAAACCCTAATTTGTCATTGATATGAATGACTTTCGGTGAAAAATATCGGATCTCGGTCGAACATATCCATGCTAGATAAGCATTTCCAATGTCTAGAACATCTTTCAGAACCTCTTCTCAGGGCTTAAGCAATCTATTCATGAATTTTTACTACCCCTAAGGAATCTGCCTCAGTTATTGGATGAGGTTCTTGCCAGTGCAAGAGAAACCTCTTATGTCGGTTGAGTAACTAGAGCATTTACATCTGCTAATTGATCATCTGACTTCCTGACCCATTTCTTGATATGATCTTGCCTAATTTCATTAACCTTCTATTTTTCTTTATCATTTGATCCATCATTATTAACCAATGGATTTATGCTTCTGCATAACTTAGCTATGTGTCCAACCTTGTTCATGCATAACATGTAACATTATTCTTTTGAATTGCTTTGCTAAAACCAGTATAATTGCTTGACCTACACTGATTAGCCATATATTTAAATTGTCAACATGCATAACATTTTACATTTATTCTACAATATTTTGTCTTATGGCCATACTTATTACATTTAGAACATTGATCGGGAGCAGAGTTATAGTTCTGATTTTCTCTATTTCTACATTGCCTAGCCATGTGACCAAATTTATTACAAATAAAGCATCTACCATTAAATTTATAAGCATTAAGTTGCCTTACTGGTGCCTTCTGATTTTGATCTTTATTAGCAGTACCGGAGATCTGGCCTTGTTCAAATCCAAGTCCATTGGAATCTCCATTTTGTCTTTGAATTTTCAATAACTCGTCAACTTGTGCTAAACTAACCTTGAATTTGTCTTTGTACTCACTTGCAACAGTCAGATCATCTCTCAGAATTATCATTTGTCTCTCAAGTTCTTGTTCGTTACTTTTGGATTGCATTAGGTCTATTCTCAAAATATCATTTTCATGAACCAACCGAAGCATTCTTCAGATCTATCTTTCAGATATCTCCCAAGATTTTCTTCATTCATCTTTCGGTCTTCAATCTCCTTTGACATCATCATAGTTAGTGCTTGCATTTAATTCCTCATGACCATGTTCTCCTGACTCAGCTTTTGACATCTTTCATTAAGGGCATCTTTCTCATCATTATCCTGATTTTGCAGAAGTTCCTTCCTCCTAGATTGAACAGATGACAACCTCTCATGTAGAATAAGAATGATTTCTTGAGCAGAATTCAATTCATCTTGTAACTTCAAGTTCTTCATCCTTTCAACATCATAATCTTCAAGTGCTACCTCAAGTTGCTTCTCCAAACTCATATCCATGGATTCTAGATTTAGGATCTTCCTCAAGCTATTAAACTTCCTCCGAGGCACAAATCTCTGATACCAATTGTTGGAATCCAAGAACACTGAGAGGGGGGATGAATCAGTGTTCTATCGGAATGATCAATTTTAACCTTATTAAAACATGCATTCACCAATTGGTAAACTAGTACATATATAAATGAAAGAAGTAAAGCAATCAATAATCCAATCACACAAATGAATACCATAAAATAGAGAATTATACATGGAAAACCTCAAAGAGGAAAAACCATGGTGGGATTTGTGACCCACAATATCAATCCACTGGCCATATGAAAATATATTACAAAATATGGGGGCCTGCACATGCAGGAAGGCTTACAATCTAGAGCACACTGATCATCACAAAAAAGTCTCACTGACTACAGTCACTTTGAATAAGAAAACATAAAATTGAACTCATATAATGCATCTTCTCTACCTGATAAAGTTCTGGTTCAAGATCTGTATGTTCCAGTTCTGCTACCCTAAACCCTTACCAGAATAACCTCTTACATAATCAACATTCCTCGCATTACAAATATCACTCTCATATATCTCATAACCTCACATATCTCTCATATCACAAAAATATCTAATCAACTAACCTATATACCCTTACAATCCTTCATGCCTTATGTCGGCTTACATAGATAATTACAAAAATGAATATACATGTCGGCTCAATTATATATATATATAAATATCAAAATTAATTTCCGATTGTCGTTTCTCCCAAATGATGTCAACCTCCAATACTTGTAACCCGATGAAGTCATGTTGGCCTGCATTGTCGGTAACCATAGAATTCCTCCTACCGGTGAAGATACATGTCAATGTCGGTGTCGGTGCCAGTGAAGTGTCTGTCAGTAAACAACCAAACCAAAATATGAAAGCCGAAATATGTTGCCATCAATGACAATATATTGAAACCAATCAAATGAGTTTCAATTGCCAACAAGTTCCCAAGTAACATGTTGACTAAAAAGGTTGAGATGATAAGGAATTGAGTGTTCCACGTTGAATGAAGAATGAAAAGAAAGTAAACTCATCTATACTGACATGGGATGGCATCTAAGGGATGGAAACCTTCATTTCAAGGAATTAAGTGTACTTAAGAATAAGGATATAATAAGAGGGTTCCATTATTGAGGAGATAACCACTTTATGTGAAAGTTATATTTGTGAAAAAACAATACTGGAAAAGTCTTCTAAAAGAGATGTCTTATAGGGTAAGGGTACCATTTGAACTTGTGTACACTAGTTTATGTGGTTCAACACAAATGCTATCATTAGGAAAAGCATTTATTTTCTAAATTAAATTAATGATTTGAGAAGGAAGTTATGGATTTATCTTTTTAAGAAGAATTTTAAATCATTTTTTACTTTCAAGGATTTCAAAGGATTCATTTGGAAGAAAAATAGATTATACATCAAGGTACTAAGGTTAGATAGAGGTGGAGAATACAAAGTAAATCAGTTCTAATATATATTTAAAGGTTGCATGGAATTTATAAGGAATTCACTATAATCCATATATAACACAATAAAATAGTATCATAAAAAGGAAGAATAACACATTCTTAGATATAGCTAGGATCATGTTGCGGGCCAAGCATTTTTCTATTGAGTATTGGGTAAAATTAGTAGCATATGTGATAAGATTCTTAGTGGTTGTCCACTAAATATTGTGAAGTACAAGATTTTGTGGAGGCATGGAGTGGTAAGAATCATAATGTATATCTTTAAAAAAATTGACTATGTGATATTTGTATACATACCAAAAGAAATAAAAAGTAAATTGGATGATAGAGGTGAAAAATACATCTTTATTGGTTACTCAAAATAGTTAAAAGCCTACAAGTTATATAACCTATCACTAAGAAGGTATTCCTTAGTAATGATGTTGTTGTTGGAATAAAAAGGTTCTTTACTTAATTAATTAAATCACATTAATTTATTAATTAAGTCACATTTTAGTTTATTTTCACTTAAGCTAAATTTAGGAAGCTAAACTTAGGCCCATTAATAATTAATTCATTATTAATTATTAATTGCTTTTAGGGTTTATGTTTTTAGGTTTTGATCTCCTTTTATAAGGATTGATCCCTTGTAATATTTACACTGATTATTATTATTGCATATTTTTTCTCTAGGGTTTCAAAGCAACTTTTGTGTTTTGTGTGAATCTTCCATTGTTGTGATAGGTCATTTGCATACAGGCGTTCACTATTTTCTGTGAGGTTGTATTTCACAACTTTAACATGGTATCAAAACTTCAGACCTGAGGCTTTCCTGATCATTTGATTGGAAGATTCTACTTATAGAAGGTTTTATGTGCAATTTGGGTTGATTTGGACCTCACCATTGAATCTGGCATGTGCAAAATAGTCAAGATTGACCTCTTGTTTGTCATTTTTTGATTCATGGGGCCAGATCTGTGAGGGTTTGAAGAACCAGCTTTTTTTCTTATCCAAGGGGGCACCTAATTTATTGGAGCAATTTGGGCAAAAAAGGACCTCATGGTTGGATTCAAGAGGCTGATTCCATGAATTTTGATATAGAATTCGTCCTATTTGGCCATCAGAGGCGAATTTTTTTTTATCTTTCTGGGCCATATGACCCTTTGTATGGATCTGCATTTTTTCGTCAAAAAATAATTTGGCATTTAAATGATGTCGATAGAACCTACCCATTGCGGTTAGTAAACCACTAGCGGGGTAGCTTCCAGCAACCCCACCAAGCCATTGCAGCCTTCCTGCAGCAGTCCCCTTAGTCGGCGGTGACTGTCGTCGGTAGTTACCGCTAGCAATCAGTAGATCGCCCGACCGCCAACCACCAATTTAAGCTGCTCAGCCTGCAACTCTACTAGACCATACCACTTCTCCAGACCTCTGCCACTTTGCTAGAAAAGTGCCACCCATGCACCATCAGTGGGTTGTGAGGCCCCTTTTTTGTATTTTTAAGACCTATTGGCCATTTTTTTGCGATATCTTGAGCAAACAGAGGTATTTTTTGACAAACCATATATTGTCGGAAGGCTCTTTCCAAGCCAGATCCATTTTAGGAGGTAATTTTCTCTGATTTTTTTGTTTTTCTTTATTTATTTCTAGTCAAAGTCAGAACTTCTTTTTTGCGCTTCTGGGGGCATATCTTTTGCATACGAACTCCATTTTTTGCAAACGAATAGGCATTGGAAAGGTGTTGGAATTCTCTTTCCAGATATACAGTTTATTTCATCATAAAATTCATTAGGTACATAGAGAATAGTCATAATTTTATTCTATTTTTCACACTTTCTAGCTTTCACAATTATACTAAGGTTTGGTTTTTGTGTTGTGGGGGGTGTTTTTTTCTTGCTTTCTGTATATTCACGTCAAAAATTAGAAACCTCTCTCTTTAAACACATTTCAAAACCATACACATCATGGAGGATACCTCTTCATATGATCATCTTACTCCACATAATTATTGTACCTGGAAAGCAAAAATGACTAGACTTCTCATGTCTAAGGGGTTATGGTCCTATTTGGATGAGGTTTACCCTCTATTGACACGTCCCTTTAAGGTTCTACAACACAGGAACATAATGGATGAGGCCATGGGTTTGATGTCTTTACATGTTACATATAGTCTTCTTTTTCATGTGGAGGGTTGCACAACTCCTTAGGCTATATGGATTAAGTTTCATGATCTTTTTGGCACCATTAATCCGTTCAGGGCACTTCAGATTGAGGTAGAATTGACCACCTTGGCACTTGATTCTTTTCCATCTATTGAGGATTTTTTGATGAAATTCAAATCACTGTGATCATTATTATAGGGTTGTGGTAAGACCAAAATAGATACCGAGTGTATACACCTGATTCTATCTAAGCTTTGAGGTTCCTTTCAGGTATTCTCTTCTACCTTATATTCCACCATGGAAGCTTTGGGTCCACAATTTACCATGCCTACATTTGAGATATTTTGTGATCAGTTGACATGAGAGCAGTCCCACCTCACATAGTTGGATGCTCTCCTAGGATCTAAGAACCAATTATTGGTAGCTCAGCCATCTCAAGAGAAGAAGAAGGAGAAACTGAAGCCAAAGAAAGACTCTGAAGGCAGTGAGAGTTCCTCCAAGCCACCACCAAAGTTTACTTCAAATCCACAATCCAACCCAAAGCAAGGTAATTCTTCTAAGTCTGGTGAGTCTTCCTCTAAGACTAAGAAGAAATTAGGTGATCCTTGTAGTTTCTATGGAAAGGAAGGACATCTAGTTTCCAGGTGTTGGAAACAATTAGAGGCTTTAGAGGAGGCCATGCAGCAGCATCAAATCACCTCACCTCAGTCAGCTTCCCCATCCATAGGGAAAGGTCATGCTCTTTATGTACAAGTATTTCCTTTAGGATCTACTTGGATCCTAGATTCTAGTGATTCTCACCATATGACACACACTTAAAAGTTTGTCACTTCACTTGCCCATTGTGACACTTCATAGATTGCAGTTGGTGACTCTACACAACTTTTTGTTATGGGTTCAGGTCTTATTCCTTTGGATGCTGGTTGTCTTCAAGAAGTCCTTGTTGTTCCTAATATTTTGACAAACCTCATTTCCATCTATCATATTAGTCACTCTAGCACTAGTAAGATAGTTGAGTTCTCACCACATGATGTGGTTATTAAAGACCTTTATGATCCTTATTTGGTTGTGGCTACTGGGAGTGTTGATCTTGCATCCCGCTTATATAGATTTGATGGATTTTACATGAAATATGGTATAGGTTCATGTATTATAGAACATGCAGACATAGTGAGAAGACTTTGGCATGAGTGTTTTGGCCATGTCAATTACAGATATCTACAACAGATAAGTACACATGCACTAGTGATTGGGCTCCCATAGATCTCTTGTACTGATGGTGTTCGTCAAGGTTGTGTACATGGAAAAATTACTGGGATTCTTTTCCTATGGGTAGAGCTACATGTACTATGGCTTTGTTGGAGTTGGTTCATAGTGACCTCATGTCATTTCCAACTCCTTTTTTAGGGGCTAGATATGTGCTCACTTTTATTGATGACTTCTCCAGACATATATGAGTGTACTTTATTAAGTACAAGTATGATGTCTTTGATTCATTCTAGATCTTTAAGAAATTTGTAAAGAAGTCTAGACTATCTATTAGGTGGATATGCACAAATAATGGAGGAGAATATGTGAATCAGGCCTTCAGGGATTTTTGCATTGAGCATGGTTTGTAGCATCATTTTACAGTACCCTACACCCCTCAGCATAATGATGCTTCTGAGAGAAAGAAGAAGACTTTATGAGAGATGGCCAAATGTATTATTCAGTCATGAACTATGGATTCTTGTTTTTCGATTGAGGCACCCAATTGTGCCACTTATATTCAGATTTAGATGCCTCATAAGGCATTACAACATATGACTCTTGAGGAGGCTTGGACCCATGTCAAGCCCGATGTTTCTACATTCTGAGTATTTGGTTGTGAGGCTTGGGCATTTATTCCATATGCTTAGTGAAAAGCCATGGAGAGGAAGAGATGACCACAAATATTTATTGGCTATTGTGAGGATGTTAAGGCATATAGGTTGTTTGATCTTCACTCCAAAGAAGTCTTAATTTGACATGATGTCCAGTTTGATGAGCGCTTTCCTCAGGTGGATTCACCATCTCTGACTTCTCCCTCACTACCTACTCCTCCCTCTTCATCTCTTGAGGATTTTTTATCTCTTGAGGATGATGCAGATGTTGATCCACAACCCCCACCACCACTAGATTCACTGCATTTTCCCAAGTGGGCCCGCTTTACTATAGAGGAAATTGGATCTATGGTGGGTGACCCTTCAAATTCTCGTTGTACATGAGTACATACTTCAAAAGCTAGTCTCTTGAGTCACATCATTTCAGATGATCCTCAAAGGTTTTTAAAGGCAACAAGATGACTTGAGTGGGATAGGGCTATGGAGGAGGAGTATTCTTCTTTGTTGAAGAATAATACTTGGGATCTTTGTACTCTTCCTAAGGCAAGAAACTTAGTTCGGTGCAAGTGGGTGTACCATACCAAGTATGATAAAGATGGTTCAATAGATAAGTACAAAGCACATCTTGTTGCAAAGGGGTTTTCTTAGGTTGAGGGTATTGATTACCCCGAGACCTTTTCTCCTGTTGCCAAGATGAATTTGGCCATTCGCTTTGTACTATCCCTAGTAGCTTCACAAAGACGGCCAGTTTTTTAGATGGATGTGAAAAGTGCTTTCTTGCATGGAGACCTACATGAGGATATCTATATGGAGCAGCCTCACGGATTTGTGTAGGACACTTCTTTGGTTTGCAGACTTTGGCGTTCATTATATGGTCTCAAGCAAGCCCCTTGGGATTGGTATGAGAAGATAAACTCTTTTTGTCTCTCCTCTCACTTCACACGCTATCATTCCAATCCCATAGTATACATTTAGCATCTAGAGGGTGATCTTTTGATTCTTTCACTATATATTGATGATCTCATTATTATAGGTAGCTCATGCTCTATGATCCAAAGTGTTCATAGATCTTTGATGGACCAGTTTGAGATGACAGATCTCAGTCTTCTACACTATTTTCTTGGTCTACAAGTTGTTTAGTCTTTAAATGGGATTTTCATATATCAGCAAAAGTATGCTCTTGACATGCTCCAGAGATTTGGCATGCTTGATTGCAAGCCTGGCCCCACACCATTTTAGTCAGGTGTTGTTCTATCTTCCACTTTCTCTACTCCTTCAGTAGATTCTACATTATAGAGGCAGTTGGTTGGCAACTTGTTGATGTGATGCATTCACATCCTGACATTTCCTTTGTAGTTGGCCTTGTCTCTAGGTTCTCACGTGATTCACATGAGAGCCATTGGCAAGTTGCTAAACTTATCTTGAGGTACATTTAGGGGACTACACAGTATGTCATTCACTACACTTTAGGGGCTCCTCACATTGTTAGCTTCATTGACTCAGATTGGGCTAGTGATGTCGACGATCAGAAGTCTACTTCTGGATTTCTATTATGCCTTGGTTCTATTCCTATCACATGGTCTTACAAGAAGAAATCTACTATTTTATTATCATCTACAGAGGCTACCTACCGAGCAGCGGTGTTAGCCAGCCAGGAGAATTTGGGCTTCAACAATTGATGATAGAGTTTGGGTTTCCTCTTGATAGTACCACACTTCTTTGGTTTGACAATCAGAGTGTTATACATATTTCCCACAATCCAGTGGAGCATCAATAGACAAAGCACATTGAGATCCACATGCACTTCATCAGGAAGTTCATGATTCAAGATGGTTCACTCATCTTGGAGTACATTCCTACAGAGAAGAAGGTTGTTGACATCTTCATGAAACCTTTGGCGTCGCCGCACTATCTTCCTTCATGTTTTTGTTAGCATGCTTTCATCTCTTTTGGGAGAGGAGTTTTTTTCCCACTTTGTTTTCTCCTTTTCTCCACTTTACAGGTATTTCATTATACTTGAGTACCTCATCAGGATTTGTTGTCGGGGCCCATTTTTTTCTTTCATGCATCTAGTCCTTAGTTTTTTAGCTTCTCCCTAAGTTAATCTTAATGTGGGGTGTTGGAGTAATAAGGTTCTTTACTTAATTAATTAAATCATATTGATTTATTAATTAAGTCACCTTTTACTTCATTTTCACTTAAGATAAATTTAGGAAGCTAAACAAAGGCCCATTAATAATTAATTGATTATTAATTATTAATTGCTTTTAGGGTTTATGTTTTTTAGGTTTTGATCTCCTTTTATAAGGGTTGATCCCTTTGTAATCTTTACACTGATTATTATTATTATTGCATATTTTTTCTCTAGGGTTTCAAAGAAACTTTTGTGTTTTGTGTGAATCTTCCATTGTTGTGACAGGGTATTTGCATAGAGGTGTTCGCTGGGTTTTGTGAGGTTGTATTTCACAACTTTAATAGTTGTACTCAAGGAAAAAAGAGCATATGATGAAAGTATGGTTATAATAGGCACAAAATCAAATGAAGAAGAAACAGAAAGTATGGTTATAATAATTATAGTTATAATAGGAATAAAATCAAACAAAGAAGAATTAGAAGATCAAAGTATGTAACATGATTGAATCAAGTCCACAATAAGGGACTCTATCAAGAAATTCTCAAGGAGACAATTTTAAAAAATCAAGAATTCAAATGAACTCTGGACAAGATGAATCATTGAACTATCCTCCTCCTAACACACAATAAAGTGATGAATCCAATCTATCACATGCTTCATTAAGATTAATAATTAGAGGCAAAAAATAGAATTTTGGAAGATATTTACAATTAGGGGAAAAATATAGATTTACATTAAAAAATAAAATGATCATACATACTTTGATGATGCAATAAAGTAACAATATGATTTTAAGGTCATGGATGAAGATATAGATTCTATTTAAATGAATGTCTCAAGGATTTATTACATTTAGTTAAAGGTAAAGAACACGTGGGAGTCAAATGGTAAGTGTATGTCTAAATAGTGTGAAAAAAATTTAAACAAAACATAAATGAGACAAGTATTGAAATAGAAAGCAAATTAGGATTTATAAATGCAAACTTTTCTCTCTTTGTGATGTCCCATCTTCCTCTCATCCCAAGGATTTTAAAGATCAATAGGTGTGGCTCTCGGCAAGAAACGTGACCATCAAAATGACTACTTAAGATGTGACTAGCTACATGATTTATGATAAATGCAAGATTGATGTGATATGATACCAAGATGCTATGATATTCCTATGATAATTGCTAATCTATTCAAATGATAAGATGCAAAATGCAAGAGAGTAACAATGAAAATTAAGCTAAGTGCTAGGTCGTGATTGATTGAGAATGAGGTGCTTTTATAAGATTTCCAAGGCCAAAGTTGAGGTGGTAGGAATCGACAATCAGGATCTGATCTGGAGATATCAAGGGCTAAGGATGGAGAAGTTGGAAAAGAGGTTGGAAGGAGAGACACATGTCATCCCTGGGGTGACAAGTGTCCAATAATTTTCAACAAATTTCCCACAAGAATGCAAGTGTTAAGGGATAAAAGACATGTGGCAAAGATGCCACGTGTCCTCAAGAGAAGGTGGACACTCCAAAGAGGTTGGAAAGAGGTTAAGATGAGGAAGTTAGAAGGGATAGGGTTAGTTAGACCCAAGGTTAGACTGAATGGGTTAGGTTAGAATATGGTTAGGATAAGTGGTCAAGATTAGGAGCCATATGCTCATTTGAATTAAAAATTCAAATAATTGGGAATGGATAATTAAATTCAACAAATGATTTAATTTGTTTATTTAATTATAAGAATAGGATAAATGAATTTAATGAGGGGAATTAATTAATGGAGATTGATTAATCAAGGAGGATTATTGAAATGAACTATATAAATAAATCCTTAGATTTATTTACAAGCAGAAGAATAAAAGGGGAATTAATCAAATCACTTTGCATTTAATTAATTAGAAAGGTTTATTAATTAAATCACTCTTTATTTAATTAATTATCTCCAGATTGATTTTGAGTGTATACATTTTGCCCCTCATTGAAGCAATGCGTGATGATCCATTGATTCAAAAAAAATTTCAATTTGATGTTGATTTGATTTTGATATATTGCCCCAAACGTTGATTGTCAAATGACGATATGAAGATGTCCCCTCGGGAGGTGAATCACAAAATTTTTTGAATTTTGATTTTTTTGGAATTTTTAGATTTTTATCCGATTAATCTCCCGATAAATTTTTTGAAATGATGCCCTACAAGTTGATTAATTAGATTTTTTTTAAATGATAAAATATCCCACTTAAATGAACTTTTAACCACCCTTTTAATTTAAAAAGTGTCATTTTCACCACTCATTTGTCATTTTCACACTTGGTTTCTTTAAAAAAAAATTGAACTCTAGAGAGAAAATGGTGATCCCTTGGCGAAATAATCAATTTGAGTGTGTCAGGCAATATCAGCGGCCTCCAGAGTATGGTCCTCTGATAAGTACCCACAAGAAACACTTCTTTGTACGAATTTGCATTTTTAGTAATTTTTGGCATTTATAGTAAATTGCTTAGTGTTTTTGTTTTGTTGATATCAATTAAGCATTTTAATCTTGTCGCCTGGCATTATTGGTATGTCGCCTAGCATTTTCAAGCTAGGGTTTCTATTTTAGCATGTTTGGTGAGTCACCCGACATATTTGGCTAGGGTTTTAGGATTACCACAAGTTTAGCATTTTGATTCATCGATTCAATGTTTTTGGTTATGTGGATAGCATTTTGCATAATTTAGCTCTCTCAATATTTTTGTTGGCATTCTGGGTGCATGTTTCGATGCTTCGAATGATTTAGTGCTACAGGTCAATAATTTAGCATTTTGAGTTAATACTTTAGTGCTCTATGAGTTTTAGCACGACGATGCTCATTTATGGTGCTTTCATAGTGCATTTTAGCACTCTACCTAATTTGGTGTTTTGATACCATATGCTAGTGTTTCGATAATGCAGTTTAGTGTTTAGGGTATTTTGGCTTTTTAAAGCCAAATTTTAACATTTTTAATGCCGCAATTTTGGTGTTTTGAGTTGAGTTTGGAATTTTAATGTTAGATTGATTGAAATTTGATTTGAATTGTCTATTTTTTATTAGTTGTTGATTGGTTTCCAATTATCTTTGTTTGAATCCTAATAGCATAGATGATAATGACCTTGTGATGAATGAGATTCAATGATAGATGCTCAATGAGATTTGATAGAAATCTCACATGAGCAAGATAGGTTGATAGATTGACTGACAGATAGATTGATAAAATGAATAATGATACTATTATATGATGTGCTTATAGGCGGACCTAGGTGTTCTAAAGTCTTGGGAGAGATTCTAGAAGACTTGGAGTCTAATACCTCAACTTAGACAGCTTGAGCTTGACAATATTGATCATTGTGGATATCTTCATTGATCGATATGCCTCGATATACAATCAATCGGGGTTGGTTGACTGCATTGGTTGAGAGATGGCACAACAACCATAAAACCTTTCACCTAGCGAGCGATGAGATGATAGTGACGTTGAAGGATGTCTATAGGATTCTACGGATTCCTGTCATTGGAGATCTTATTTATTATGATTTGAGCAAGCAAGGTGGGACAGATGTACTTAGGCAGATATTGCATAATGACTATATTTGTGGGTACGACATTGCATGGAAAGAGATTCTCGATTTAGGTTATGCTCCACTTCCTTCAGTGTTCATCATATTTGTCAGAGGATTCCTTTGTCCTGACCATAGGTGGAAGGGATTATTAGTTGGTTGGGGTCGGCTATTAGAGAAGATGATCACACAGGGAACACGGTTTGCCTAGGGTTTTGTGAGATTTTGCCAAGATCAAGAGCTCAATGAAATGTACAAATAGAGAGACAAAATATAGGACAAGAATAAACTGTATTCTCATCAATAGATAGATGATGAAAATATCAATAGTTGTTACATACAAAGAATATAAGCCTACATATATAGGCAAGGCAATATGGATATGTGAGCACACAAACATGACATGTGGCTAAATAAGAAATAAGGGTAGGTAGGAAATAGGTGTGGTAGGTAGGAGAAACAATAAAATATTCCACATGAGGTGGATCACCCATCGAAGGTGGAATTATCACTCCACAATAAGTGGATATGATAGAGTAGTAACAAGATCACACCATAAAAGGTGGAAATTCTCCTACACACACTATCCCAATGTGGCACAATCACCCAAGTGTCTCATACCCAAACTACTATGAAATGAATTATCCTAAGTAAACTTAAGTAACATGTAATAATATACATGATGAGTAATTATTTACACCAACACCCCCCCTTAAGTGTAACCTAGGGGAATGCACTTAATTCTACAATGCAACTAAGCAATGCAAGATGGGTCTCGCCTACGAGGCCATGTTAGGTACCCATGTACATATGCAAATGCATGCAAACTAATGCAATGAAATCTCTCACAAAGAGGGGAAAGAGAGAAAAACCCAATGGGAAAAAACCCTCCCCCAAAAGAGAGATGAAAGCTATACAAGAGAACTCTCATAGAACTATGTGAGGAACAAAGCCCCATGTGAGGAAAAAGTCCCCCCATATGAGAGAAGAAGAGAAGCTAGGAAGGCCCCCCTCAATGTGTAATTTGCACCAATGATAGAAGCTCAATGATGAATGAAGAAACTACTCCATGAATGTCGAACAACATTCCTCCCCTTAGGAAGAAACAAAACCAAAGGTGTATCCATGAAGTCTCCCCAATCATAAAGGGAAGATGTATGAAAAAAACTCATGATGACTGAAGTCTCTAAAAACTGCTCAAGTATCCCCATGTTGATGTTGAAAGATACCCCCTCCAAAAGTGGTAAACTGATCCACACTTCTGAAAAAGGTACTCCAAGATCTAGTGTAGATGAATGTAGAACAATGTCCAAAGACTCACATGTCTCCTCTAAGGATAAAGAGACCTCCTCCAACTATTGTACATAAGTATCCACAATCATGTCAACTTCAAAAGAATGATCGTGTAGAGAATGAACAAGAGGGTTAGAGTGTTCCCTCGCAACAATCGAAGAAGGGTCATCTTCATCAAAGAGAATATGAATATCATCAATGATGTCTCCCAAATCTGCAATGTAGGATTCCACAAACAAACTTGCAATGTCTGTCAAGTACTCATCCCATGAAACTGAAGCTGGAAGACATGAAATATCCTGCTACACTGAATCACAACAAGGCAAAATTGTTGCTCTAGGTGCATCATAAGGTGCAATAGGTGGTGTGATATCAAGAGGAGGAGATGAAATAGAGGGCTCAAGAATGGAGTCACATTTGGGAATCCCCAAGTTCAAGTACCCAAAGTTCTCCTCAAAATAAGAATCAGCACAAGAAGTGTGATCATCATGTGAAGAATCATCATATGTGAAATCATCATCATCAACAAAATCTGAAAAGGAGTATAACCGAGATGCATGATCAACCAACCCAGTAGCAATGATAGCTATAGTCTCCAAGTCTCTAATGAAAACTGACTCAAATGTGAACTCCAAAATTCTCTTAGCTGCCCCATGTGTGATTTGATAGATGGAAAGCAGATTGTTTGTCAAGTGGGGTACACACAACACATCATTTAAGGAGTTATCTCCAATGGCAATAGTTCCTTTCCCAATCACATCCATGTATGTATGATTGCCCACCAAAATATACAGCATGGTGCAAGGTTAAAATGAAGAGAACGTAGACTGCGAAGATGCCATATGATGAGAAGCCCCTGAATCTACAAGCCATCTCCCTGAATCATGACTTGTAGAAGCACAAAGAGATTTTCCTTTTCTTGTCCCAAAAGAGTGATTCTTCCCACTTGTAGAAGCCATGAATGCTTTCCCTTTCCCTTTTGAATGTGTGGAAGTGGAAGTTGATGAATCATCCTTCTTGTAGGCATTAGGAAAATCAATGTTATAATTTTTGAGGATATGTGTGAGTTCATCTATCTTCTTAGAATGGCAACGACACTCCTCACGAACAAAATTTTTACAATAGGCACAAGTAGGTCTCTCCCTCTTTGGTGAATTGTCCCTCTTGGAAGAGGATGAATCTCCTTGTTGTGGAGAAGGTGATGCTTTGTCCTTAGGCTTTGATTGTCATTTCTTCTTGTTGGAGTTGTCCTTTCCTTGATTTCCTTTGTTCCCTTGATTTCCCACTAATGCTTGAGACTTAGAAGTCTTAAGAATGCCCATGCTTATCAACTTAGTTTGTTCCATCATCAACATTTCAGCGAAAGCATCAAATGTAGGCATTGTGTAGCTTGAACCCATTGTCATCCTATGGGTTTGGAAACTAGAAACAAATGTTGCATATTCTTGTGGAAGCTTGCCCATCAAATTGAAGATCAATTGAGTATCCTTCTTATCAAATCCACAATCCTTGCATTGTGCCCTCAACTCTTTTGCCTTAGTGACATAATCTTGTATAGTATCAAAGTTCTTGGGATCTGAAATGGTGAGATCACTATCAATCTGATATCCCCTAATCTCATCAACTTGACCATACAAGTCTTGAAACTTTTGCCAAGCATCCTTAATTAGAGTACATTTCTCAATATGAAAAATGAGATCCTTTGATACATACTTTCTTAAGGTACCAATTGCCATGATATTTTTAGTGAGCCAATCCAAGTGACCAACTGGATCAACCTTAGGATCAACGGGAGCAACAATAGTTCCATCAATATAATGAGTTAGTCCTTTTTCCATAAGTTTACTCCATGCATCAATTTTCCAAGTAGCATAATTATGAGTTAAGATAGGAAACTTAGAAGAACCCATAGCAACAAAAAAGGAAGGAACGCAAGAGCACAAAAGCATAAGAGACACCCCACCCAAAATGATGATTTTGGCACTTTATATGTAGTGCATGTATAATAGGCCACTTGCAAACAATGGAAAGGTGGACTTTTGATTTTGTTTTACAACTACCCCAATAGGCTGAGAACTACAAAGAAAAAGACCAAGAAGATAGATCTATGCAATACAAGTGCCAAATTGGCCAAAAAGACCATATGCTAAAAGTACATTTCTACCCAATTTTTTTGCAAATTGATAGCATATTATGAGAGTAGATGAAAAATCATGCACTTTCAAAAAAAAAGGCACCTGAAAAGGAGTTCGTATGAGCCCAAACGGAGTCCCAGAAGTTGCTGAAATGGGGATTGGACTGGTACAGTCACCAAAAATTGAGATTTATTAAAAACTTTGTCCATCAAAATGAGAAAATAATTCCACCACAAGAAATAACATGAAATTCTAGCCCATGGCAAAAACAATTGTACCAAAAAAGGAGAAAACATGACCAAGATATGGCCATTTGAAGTTAAACTACAAAATCAAAAAGTTTAATGAGGAGGGCCTACAAAAAAAATTTAAAATGATGACGTCAACAAATTGTGAGTCTAAATTTGACGATTTTCTAGCTGTCACAAAAACTTCACTTCCTCGCCTATGTGGCATCCGTACTGTACGGATGGATGATGTGGCGACATGTGTCAGGTGATTTAGCAAATGGCATGGCACTTGACATGGAACATTGCGTGGTTGTACGGTCGCTGATGTGTGCAATCATGGCAGGTCACGTAGAAAAGCAAGCATTCCACGTGGCGGAGGGGCCCGACTAGTGATGTGGCGATGTGGCAGACAGGGGGCCCGGCAGTGGTCGCGTGGGGCCCATTAGGGAGGCCGACGACGGTGGAGGTAGCTATCAAAATGAGGTAGAAGGGCCGATAGGGAGGTTGTGGAGGATAGCTCGACGACGACCATGAGGGTGGAAAACGGTGAGGCTGTTGGAAGGTTGTGGGGGGCCAGCTGGTGTCGAGAGGTGTCGGCAACAGGGAGTAGCACACGGGGCCCAGGATGTGCAAACACCAAGGAGATGTCGGGAGGTGCCAGTGGGAGTAGCACACGGGAGGACACAGAGATCACAGCGAGAGGACACCTACACGGAGATCA
The DNA here is from genome assembly GCF_030272615.1 of Cryptomeria japonica. NCBI lineage: Eukaryota > Viridiplantae > Streptophyta > Pinopsida > Cupressales > Cupressaceae > Cryptomeria > Cryptomeria japonica. The sequence continues at coordinate 451,615,809 of NC_081411.1, read as the reverse complement.
CGACACCTGCAGTACGACGGGGTCACAGGGGGGGTCTGCGGACCCACCAAAAAAGTTTCTTTGATTTTTTTATTTTTTTTGAGTTTTTTTTTTAAACAAAAATATTTCAAAAAAACCTTTCCAAAATTTTTCAAAAACAAAATTTCAAAATTTTTTTGCGGATGATGAAATTTTTTTTTTTTGCATAAATTTTTAATTTTTTTTTTTCGAAATTCATACAAATATAGCAAAATTGGCGAAAATTTTTCTCACCAAAATAGGTCGACTTTATAGTCAAAATTCATGGAAACGGCCACCCGAACGCAATGGTGGGGTCGGATCTAGTCTAGGATGCCTCCAAAAGATGGTGCTCCTCAGATCTGCCTCTTGACATAGCAATAATGCCTCTCAAGGATGAATCAATGACGCTCTAATGGCTCTAATACCATGTGAGATTTTGCCAAGATCAAGAGCTCAATGAAATGTACAAATAGAGAGACAAAATATAGGACAAGAATAAACTGTATTCTCATCAATAGATAGATGATCAAAAGATCAATAGTTGTTACATACAAAAAATATGAGCCTACATATATAGGCAAGTCAATATGGATATGTGAGCACACAAACATGACATGTGGCTCAATAAGAAACAAGGGTAGGTAGGAAATATGTGTGGTAGGTAGGAGATGATAGTTCTGATACTTAATATAAGTACAGATCCAATAGCCAACAAGATGAGGTGGGGGGGGTGAATCATACAAACTTAATCATTCATAATAACATCAGATTCAACCTCAATAACATATACTTTAGTAATATAACCAAAATTGTCAAACATGCAAACTCAAAAGCATATGAACAATATAAACCTCATAACACCAGATTTAAAATGGAAACCCAAATAGGGAAAAACCACTGTGGGATTTCGGACCCACTAAGAAATATACTCTTCTAGAGTATGCTCGGTTAAAAGAAAATCCTGTTAAAGATTACAAACACATTGCTAGATGTGACCCGGTTAAGGGATTTCCCTCAGATCTGTTAGGATCTTCACTTTGTTAGAAGTGACCTTGTTAAAGGATTTCAAACATTCAATCAGAATGTCACCTTGCTAGAGGATTTTACATATAAGACTGTTAAGTCCACACGGTTAAGAGATTTTCTGTCACTTTCACAAAATAACAGTAATAAAAATCTATCTGCAACTTCACATCTAAAATGCTAAAGCAGATTCCTATTTGTTCAATACAATCTAGACATAGAACTAATCTTGTCTATCTGCTGGGCTTCTATACTCTGTTATTATAACAGGTCTTCAAGCTTCTGTGCTCAATAATCACTATGTAGCATCCTTGTGCATACACTTGCCCGCATACATTGTTTATCAACAGTTTTCTATTTATAAACAATTAGGTAACTGCTTAATCTCCTTGATCACATTTCCCATGATCAAACATAGCCATCAGATCTTCAATCTTGTCCAGGTTCAATGCATCTTTCAATCTAAAAACATTTTACCCCACCTTGGAACTTGCATAATAGTCTTGGAACTTGTGCCAGGGTATTGCGGTGCAATATGAGTTGTAGATCTTAATGCCAACTTTCCTTTGCCTTAGATTCATTAACAAACTTCATTCATGGCTCACCAATCATTTAATCCGCTCTAGCTCATCAGCTTCCTTCATTAAATACTGCATGTAAACATTTAATACATTCTATTATAGCTCGGTTACAACTCAGTAACAACTCGGTGAATACTAAACTTCACTCGGTACACATTCCGCCTTCATTAACCGATCGTGATAACCTTAGGGTTTACCGACTAGGTTCCTTAGGGTTTACCGACTAGGTTCTTTGCTTGATAACATAGTGTAGTATTAACCTTTACATTTTACAACATATGTATGATGTTAAAACAGTCTAAAACATCATGATCTCATCATTGTCTGACTCAGTAGCAGTTGCCCATTGAATACCTTATTCATCCCCTTATTCATCATATCCTTTCCTGTGTCTTTCACCGACATCTTTATAATCTTCATATCATACTTCTCAAGATATGGAAACATCATACTGAATTAGAAAATCAATTTCTTGACATCAATGACAAAATAATAATATCAAGACAGTAAACATCTTTAATCAGTTATATTCATAATCATCAACAACCTTCTCAATATCCTTAAGAAATGCCAACAATCTTTCATTGTCTGTTATAATGCAATATTGCCAACAGGAGAAACAATAAAATATTCCACATTAGGTGGATCACCCATCGAAGGTGGAATTATCACTCCACAATAAGTGGATATGATAAAGTAGTAACAAGATCACACCATAAAAGGTGGAAATTATCTTACACACACTATCCCAATGTGGCACAAACACCCAAGTGTCTCATACCCAAACTACTATGAAATGCATTATCCTAAGTAAACTTAAGTAAGGTGTAATAATATCCATGATGAATAATTATTTACACCAACAGTTCTTGTATGCTAGTGCACCTATATCATGATCTACACAAAGTTGTGTATCTTGGAGCCACCAATTTGTCGGCAGGAGTTACATTGTTACAGATATGGGCCTGGGAGAACTTGGCCATTACACGCCCTTTGGCAGATAGGGATCATTTAGCTGGGAGACCCTATGTCTATGGTTATACAAGTGTGGTTGTTCAGTGAAAGCTGGGAAAACTTGAGTACCGGCGGCGGGTATTGGATGAGCTTGATGCAGTTATCTGGATGCCATACCATGTCTTCGAGCCATGGCCAAAGGATTTTCTCAAGATTCCATATGTGTTTACATCCCAATATCTTATTGGGTCCACTCCATATGCTATTGTGTACTTTATTGTTACCTGAGTGTTGAGATAGTATGGTAGAGTATAGGGACCTCTGCAAGGTACAACTCTATATGCATGAAGATGGCAAGATGTGGCTGATTGGGGGCCTACCATTTCAGTTGAGGTAGGGTATGCAGAGTACCTATCACTTGAGGTACATGATTGGGATTATCTATGAGGTACTATTAATGTAGGGATGACCACCTAGCATGCATATTACTTTGCTACTTAGCCCTTCCCTCGATTGTCATGTCTAGATGAAACTATGCCAGCATTTCATGATGATGAGGACAGACCACCTCAACTATTGTTTAGAGGGAGGATCAGTGCAGACGACAAAGGATAGGGAGGTGGAGATGGAGGTGGAGGAGATGGTGGTGGAGGAGATGGTGGTGATGGGGGACAGGGAGGTGGTGGTTCGGTAGCAGCGTATACAACAGCGGCTAGCAGCTCTAGCACTCCTAGAGGATTATCTAGTGACTGGGAGACACCAGTGGTCCGCAGGAGGAGGTCAGGGGGATAGGATGGATAGGTGCAACAGAAGCAGGCACCTCAACAAGCTTGACATATAAAGATTAGAGTGCCCTCCCACTAGCAAGAGGTACAACTAAAAGGCCTAGAGAGATCAGTGCAGGGGTTACAGGGGCAAGTTAGTCAGCTACAAGCACAGGCACAAGAGGTACAGATGCAGGGACAAATTGCCACACTACATGCAGGGATGACCACCTAGCATGCATAGTACTTTACTACTCACCCCTTCCCTCGATTGTCATGTTTGAATGAAACTATGACAGCATTTCATGATGATGAGGATAGACCACCTCAGCTATTGTTCAGAGGGAGGAGGAGTGCAGATGGTAGAGGATAGGGAGGTGGAGGAGATGGTGGTGGAGGAGATGTGGTGATGGGGGACAGGGAGGTGGTGGTGCGGTAGTAGCGTGTACAACAGGGGCTAGCAGCTCTAGGGGTCCTAGAGGTTTATCTAGTGACTAGGACACATGAGTGGTCCGTAGGAGGAGGTCTGGGGGATAGGGTGGATAGGTGTAGCAGAAGTAGGCACCTTAGAAGGCTCGACATATATAGATTAGAATGCCCTCCCACTAGCAAGAGGCACAACTCAAAGGCCTAGAGAGATCAATCCAGGGGTTAAAGGGGTGGGTTAGTCAGCTACAGGCACAGGCATAGGTGGTACAGATGTCAGGACATATTGCCACATTGATAACTGAGAGGGATACTGCCATAGAGAGACATCGACATGCTCAGGAGTTGATACAAACCATGCAATAGACAACTGTGTAGGGATTGATCCGGGATACTTTGAGGGACCTCGCCTATTATTATGGATGGGTGGATTACTATAGGACTCTCTACTTCCAAGTTATGCCCCCAGAGAGATAGACACAATCATATGCATAGAGCACTAGGCCTGGGGGATATCAACAGGGTACTGAGAGTTTGGGTGTTTTAGGTCCTAGGAGAGATCTGGTTGGAGATGGAGAAGCAATTCCCTCAAGTGATGTCACAGTAGGTATAGGTGTAGCCAAACCCATAGATTCTGGGGAAAGTTCAGCGCATCGCCCTGCTTGACACATTGATATGAGTCATTTGATTTTGTATAAACTTTTTGACAACACATTCATGATTCACGTGATTCTTTTTTGTGATGTATCTCTGATATTTTTATGATATCATTGTACATTGGACCTTGATTCTTTTTTATTATATATGAGATGTGGCCAAGATTATTTCTCTATATGTTTCATGATGGATGCACTTATTTACATGGTTATGTATTTATTTTCTATACGGCGATGCATTTTCTTCTAATGACGGTATGTATGCATTTATATATGATTATGTCGTTCTTGATTTTTATTGATGTTAATGAATCTATATGCACTATTTTATTATGCTTATGATTGATGCAATGGTTCCTAATGAATATGCAGTGATTCTATATGTGATGGTGTATGTATGCTTATGGTTAATGATTTTAGTACTTTGTGATGCATATGTGATAAAATGAGATGTTATCTATATGATATGATTTATACATGATGCAATGTGATGATATGAGATGTCTATTGATATGACTTCTTTTTATCATTTTTATGATTTCCTCCATGTAATGGATCATGATGTGAAATGAAATGATTGCAATCAAAATGACACAATGTTAATGAAATCCAATATGAAATGTATGGATGAACTAAATGATTGAATGATTTATTGTATAATGATGAAACGCGATGCAATGAAATGCCATGAATTGACCTAAAATGTCGGATGGATGAATTGTTTATTTTTGTTTCTATCCAATGTACTCAATCACTTAATAAGAGAGATAACACCTATTTGAAGCCTTCAGCATTGGAAAAGTGAGAACCTAGCATGCTTATGCAAAATGAAATGCAATCTATTTTTTATATGTAAATATTGATTAAATGCAATGTTGTGATTAGACCAATCATGTGATCATGCTTGTTATCATGATTGAGCATTTAAAATATGGCAAGTGAGTGAAAAAATCGATGGTATAATTAAACCATGATGACCTGAGCATTGCTTCCCTAGGTTTTGATGTTGCAAGTTAGCACAAGCATTGAGGTATAATTTGAACCAAGATGACTTGAGTGTTGCTTGCATAAAACACACAAGAATTAACCATTTTTATGTGCAAATCCTAAACATCCTCGATGATCCCTTGTGGATAATTTCTTGAGACAAATTTGTATTATTAATTAAATAGTAGACAAATAAAATATCATGTTCCTTCCTCGTTCCTCTAGTTTGATACATCCTAGAGTCACTCAGGAAACATGATAACAAAAATCAAGAATACTGCAGTTGAAAAATCATGCTAAAGTATTTAAACCATTATTCAGAAGATATCATCCATTGATACTTTTTTTGAAATGTGACATTTGACAGTTGGCTTTTAAGGTTTCGATCTTGTGTTCAATGTTGGATGTCATTGTTTTCATTGTACAAGCATTGTCTCACTAGTGTTTTGCCTGATTTATTTTAGTTCAATGTGGATTTTTCCCTTAGCTAGATTCAGGGTTTTTCCCCATTCTAGAAACAAGTTATTATCGATATACACAATGATCCAAGCCATGGTAAGATGTTGATGCCTGATTAGGTACAAAAGGCCCTTTATTATGGATATGTACAAATGTGATGGATGGATGCAGAAAGAAGCGTGAACTCATAGACGGAAGAGCCAACTGACAAATAGCGCATGTTACCAGGTTTTCACTATCTATTTTTATTGCACTTTTCTCATATTTGATTTTTCACTGTTTTCGTTGTTTTTTGAATTTTTTGGCTTTTTCACTATTTTCGGATATTTTGCTTTTTGACTATTTTTGGATTGTCTGCTTTTTGACTATTTTTGGATTTTCTGCTTTTTGTCAAACATAGAAGTTCTACAAATGCATAGTATTGATGGGTTCATTGAACTAGTCACCTTCTGGCATTGGCAATTACATACGTTGGACCCATATGCAGCAACCACAACAAAAAAAAAAACTAACTAGTTTGGTTTTAATTTCCCCTTTTTCTCACGATCCTGTTGGTTGTGTGGATTTTTCCTTAGAAATATATCTCCCAGTTGGAACACTATAGGTTTGAATTTGTGATTGTAACTCCTCCCCATCCTTTGTTGATATGCCTTCAACTGATCAAAAGCATTCTGGTGATGCTCTTGTAGCAACTCTAGTTCTTCCAACCTGGATACTCATTGTTCCTCATCTGGAATAAGCCCTTTGAGTGACACCCATAAAGAAGGTATTTCTACTTCGATTGGTAAGATTGCTTGAGATCCGTACACAAGACAATATCGTATTTCCCCAGTGGGTGTACAAATACCTATGTGATAAGCCCATAAAGAAATATTTAGCTGAACATGCCAATCTCTACCAGCTTCATTAACTGTCTTCTTTAGAATATTCATGATAGCTTTATTAGATGCTTCGGCCTGACCATTCCCCTGAGCATAATATGGCATAGAAAATCGGAATTTTTTCACAAAGCTCTTGGACATCTTGATTTTTGAATGGTCACCCATTATCAATGATGATGGAAGTAGGAATGCTATAGCGAAAAATAATATAGTTTAGGATAAAAGAAGCAATATGTTTCCCTCTAAGTATTGTGAGAGGAAATGCTTCGATCCATTTTATAAATTATTATGTGGCTATCAGAATGAACTTATGTTTGTTAGATGAAGGATTGAATTTTTCCTACCAAGTTAAAACCCCATTGACAAAAAGGCCATGAGCTCTCTAGAGGATGGATCTCATGTGTTGGTGCACGTATTAGATTGCTATGAATCTGGCATTGTTTGCATATTTTAGCATATTGAAATGAATCTTTTTTTATAGTAGGCCAATATTTACCCAATCGTAAGAGTTTCGTAGCCAGCATGAGACCACTTGAATGAGTGCCACAAATACCTTCATGTAAGGCCTTCTCAAATTCATCATGTTTGAGGCACCTAAGGAGAGTTCTATCTAGGACTTGTCTATAAAGAGTGTCAGTGATGATAGTGTAGCGGGCGGATTGATGGGTCAGAAGGAAGGATATTAGCTTTTAAGCAGGTGTAATTCTTTCCATAAAGGCAGAAATCAGGTTTGGCTATATGACAAATGATTTGGGTATTGGGAGAGTCATGGGATGGGTAGAACAGTTCTTCCACCAAGAATTCATAACGATCTTGATTTTCTTGTGTTTGCAAGAGAAGCGATTGGAGCCATCGCGTCTTTTTCTTTGTTCTCATTCCTCGAAACTTGTGTAAAGGTGATCTCAATAAAGTACCTTTTGAATTCATCAACCAACTTCTTATAAGGCATGAGTTTATCATCCTTTGTATGATATTCATAGTTTATTTGATTCATCACTAACTGAGAATCTCCATAGATATGTAGCTTTGTGATGTTCCATTCTATAGCCTCTTGATTCCAATGACTAATGCTTCATACTCTATCATATTATTGGTGCATGGAAAGCTTAATCTGTATGATTTTGGGATGGTATGACCTTAAGGTTTTATGAATAGTATCCCTACACCTAATCCATGTTGTGTGTAGGAGCCATCAAAATATAGTTCCCAAGTTTTCTTAGTGACTGTGAGAACATCCACATCAGGAAACTCAAGATGCAATGGACTATCATTATGTAGAGGTGCTTCTGCTAGTTGATATGCAATCACTTGTCCTTTGATAGTCTTTCTGTCGACATACTCGATATCAAACTTTCTCAATACCATGACCCATTTCGCTAATCTACCTATCAATGTCATCTTGCCAAGGAGATATTTCAAAGGGTCTATTTTTGCTATCAACTTGATTGAATGAGTGATCATATATGTTACAATTTTTGGGATGCGAACACTACTGCTAAACATGTTTTCTCAATTGATATATAGTTAAGCTTGTAGCCAAATAAGGTCATGCTAATATAATAAATGGCTCATTCTTTCCTTCACGATCTTGTTGTCCTAGAAGAGCTCCTAATAATACTTTTGTGGCGAAATTGTAGAGTAACAAAGGCTTGCCTTCGATTGGCGATGCTAAGACAGGTGGAGTTACCAAATATTCTTTTATTTTTCCAAAGGCCTGTTCACATTTATCATCCCATCAGATTGAAACATTATTGTGCAATAAGTGCATGAATTGATGACACTTGTCAATCAACTAAGCTATGAATCTTCTTATAGACTGCAATCTTCCTTGGAGAGATCGTAGTTGACTAATGTTCTTAGGTGATTTTATTTCCATGATAGTCTTCACCTTAGCCAGATCCACTTCTATTCTTCGAGCTAAAATGATGTATCCCAAAATTTTACCTTATGTGACCCCAAAAGCACACTTCTTTGGATTTAGCCTCAACTTGTATTGCTCCAGTCTTTGAAATATCTTATCCAGGATCTTCAGATGTCCTTCTCTCATGTGTGATTTTGCCAGTATGTCATCTACATAATCTTACATGTATGTATGCATCATGTCATGGAAAATAGTCATCATAGCTCTTTGATACATAGAACCTACATTCTTGAGTCCAAATGGCATGATTTTCCAACAGAAAGTACCCCAGGGGCATGTGAAAGTTTTTTTTCTTCTGATCTTCAGATGCTATTTTGATTTGGCTATACCCAGAGAATCCTTCCATTATAGAAAACATTTCATGTCTAGTTGTTAGATCTACAATTATGTTGATGCTTGGTAGTGGAAAATTATCTTTTGGACATGCTTTATTCAGGTCTCTAAATTTTATGCACACTCTGATACTTTTGTTTGGTTTGGCAATAGGTACAATATTGGACACCTAGTCTAGATATGTGATTGGTCTTATGAATCCTATGTCCAACAACTTCTTCAGTTTTGCTTTAGCGATAAGAGCTATGTGAGGATGCATCTTTCTAAGTTTTTGTTTTATGGGTTTTGCTCCTCGAGTGACATTTAGGTGATGGATTATGAGTTCTGGATATAACCCTGGCATGTCTACATATGACCAAACAAAGTTGATTTGTCTCTTCTTGAAGAACTCATTGTAGTCCTGCCTCTCTTTCTCAGATAGTGATGCTATTGAATATAGGATCTTAGGATTTTCTGAGGTACCAATGTTAAATGCTTTTGTCATCTCAATCAATATGGAATATCTCACTTGAAAATTTTTAGTTAGAGTGTCAAATCTCCCATCCTCAAGTGCCTCAAGGAGGTATCCATGTGTGTGAAAAGTGGATCTGTATTTGTATCTAGAATACACAACACTTCAATAAATCATTAGATGCATGGTTAGTAAATCAATAATCAATAATGAACAATAAACCATTACAAAGCAACCTATTTCCTTCTAGTAGATGCGAGTTTAGATTACTCTTAGATTGCTAAGTTATCCAATGACTAGACAACACCTAAACGAAGGATTTTAATCTATACGAGCATGGATTTAAGCTAGATGAATGCAAGATTTAAGCTAAATGAATGCAATATTTGCAAGATTTAATCTAGCATGATTTAAGCAATATATGAATATTTAAGCTAACTGATTTAATGAATATGAAATAACTAATATGCAATATCTCAATGCAAATTCTCAATGAACCTAGAGAAAAAATAACAAAATAACAATATATTCTCTAGGATCCTTGAATGAGAGATGAGAGCCTGAATTTATAGAAAATTCAAAAAGAAACCAATGGTTAAGATCAAATGATGATGAACGGTCAAGATTTTCCAAGAGGAAGCACAATCCACGTGAATTGATGTAATTGGCTGCTTTTCTCAGTTTTAAATGAAATTGAACTAAAATTAAGATAAAATCAGAAAAAAATGATTTATTCTCTATTTCATTCAATTTTAAAGTTTAAATATTTTAATTGCTTTCTCTGAGATTATTTATCAATTTTTAATTTGTTTTTTGTCAATTAATTCCTTTTTTGAAGATTTGATGGCAAGTTGATTTATTTCATTAAAATATGCTAGGATATTTAATAAAATAAATAAGATAATTGTTTAAAAATGATTTACTTGGAATGATCGATTAATTAAATAAATATTTAATTAATTCAAAGTGATGTATTTGCCATGTGACATTTGATGATTTTAGAAATTAATTGTGTGCTCAAGATTAATTTTAATTGCCTTTGGTTAGGACCTTGTTGATGTTGTCGAGATTAGGGGCTCATGGTTTAGATGACCATTTTTAGGGTATTACTTTTGCCCCTCTTTGAATTAATGTGCGGACAACGCGTTTGTTCAAAGAATAGTTGATGTCTAGGAAATACCCATTCTGAACTTGATTGATCATGAACCAGGTGAAGAGTGGGGTATTCGGTTTTTTTTGAAGTGATGAAACTGAACAGAGTTGACTAAAGCAAAACCAATCCTAAACTTGATTGAATTAGGACTGATGGAGAGAAAAGATACTGAACTTGAACTTGATTGATCAAGAAGCGGATCTTACTAATCTAGAACTTGATTGAACTAGACACAGTGAGTGAAGAGAAAACTGATCTTGAACTTGATTGATCAAGATACGATGAGCGAAGATAAATTGTTCAACTTGATTCGATGTGATGAGACTAAACACCTGCTTAGATTGAGCATGATCAAAGAAACTCTTTAAACCCTTGATTGAGTTTAAACGAATAATCAGCTTGATGAAAAGCGATGAAACTGATTAACATTAAGAGACTAATTCAGACAAAGACAATATCAGCTTGATATGAAGTGATGAAAATGATATGCCCCTAGAGATTGACTTGATGAAGCTTAGCTGCTTGACTTGTAACGAAGATTTTTGAAAGAAAAACTCAACTCTGAGGTCATGAGTATACCCCCTCGGGAGCAAAATCAAAAGATAGCGAGGGTTGCATAGTGATTTTAAGAAATTATTTTGAGCGATTATAAGTTATTTGAGCACAAAGATTAATGTTGATGATTAACATTAGAGTTGATTTGAGAATTAAATTGAGATTTAGCGATAAATTGAGCACAAATTGAAGAAGAGAATGAGTAGGTGATGAAAGCACTAAGTGGTCTTAGTTGTGCGAAATTGAATAGGAAGATGATCTCAAATTCTAATTTCGATCTTGAAAATGGAATCAGGACAATCGATTTAGTTTAGGGTACAATTTTCATGTCCATCGGAGCAAGTTGAAAAATTAGGGTTTTGGCTATATAAGGGTTCCATGTGTCATTTTCAATTCATTTTCACCTTTCCAAGCTTAAAATTTTAAAATCCCTCTACGAAGAAAAATGGCCATTCCGATCCAAGAGCATCGTTTTGAGCACCAGAGATGTCACAATCGACCGTGGAACTACGAGCCAGTGGTAAGTGATCAATCTTAAGCCTTTGCATTTCATCAATTTTGAAATTTTGTTGAATTTTTTGTTTTTTAAACTCGTTAAAAATCGTTCAATATCGTTTTGTCATGCGATAAGACACTGTCTGTCGTATGAAAAATTGTCCCTCTTATGGTTTGTTGTTTTATGCTATATGTTTTGTCATATGGTATTGTCTCATGTATCGTACGAGATTTTTCTTCATAGCCCATATTATCATGTGAAAGAATACCACATGTTGTATGAGAATGTTTTATTGTTCGGCATGTATTCCTGACTCGTACGAGTTTCTACTACACTGTGAAAACTCGTATGGAAAATAGTGACCATTTTTAATGGTTAAAACATGAAATTTTGATTTGGCATTTGGTGTATTTGGATTTGCATGATGTTTAACATGTGTTGTCGCGCAATTTGGATGACTTGTTGATGCTTTTTTTTTTTTTTTTTTGTAGGTTCGATTGCTAGATATCCTATTTCGGTGTGTCTATCCTCCTACTATGGGATTAGTTTGGAATTTGTCAGATGTAGATAGAGCACATATTGATTTGTGCGGCTTTACTCACCTTTTAGAGATGCCTGATATCCATGTGAATCACAAGATGCTTACTACGCTAGCTGAGCATTTCCATTTAGAGCATAACACCTTCCATCTACCAGTTGGAGAGATGACCATTACACTAGAGGATGTGTACAGGATTTTGAGGATTTTGTTTGCTGGGGATAAGGTTGACTATGATTATGCTCAACAACCTGGTATCTTAGCCTTGAGATGCATATTTAATGATGAGACTATCCTTGAGTGGGCTATCACTTGGGATGTTATGATGGCTAGGTATAGTGCGAAGTTTCTGCTAGCATGTGTATTAGTGGGTATGATAGGTTGTTTTGTCATGTCAGACAAGGGACAGCAAGGCTTTCTATGTGGCTGGACTAGGATGTTCGAGAGACTATTGACACAGCCTGAGAGATTAGGATGGGGATCTTTCTTATTAGCCCACATGTATCATGAGATGCATGAGATTGCATATAGGGATGGGAAGAGTATGGCAGCAAGAGTCTTGCTTCTTTAGATATGGGCATGGGAGCACATCATAGTGTGTAGACCGATAGTAGATGACGCCAGAGATCCACACTAGCCGATCGTATGTAGATATTTTGGATATGTTACTCAACCCCTTCTGGGAAAGACAGAGTATTGGAGATGATAGCTCGATGATCTGATCATTGTAGTATGGAGACCATATAGGGGTAGGGAGCTATGGGATGACTGGAGAGCTCAACGGAGAGATGTGTTCATGACTCGTCCTCTTATTGGCATATTAGTATCGATTATTGAGCGGTTCGTCATTTTGAGAGTTATGAGGCAGTATGGCAGACCACATGGTATGTCACAGGATCATACCACCTTCGCTCGATATGGTGATGAGGAGAAACGAGGATGGGCCCCTAGGTTGTCATATGCGTTGAGCATGTAGGAGATAGTCGGGTTATAGTGACTGCGATGGGACTATCTAGAGGATATTGTAGATGTGAGGGTATTGCCCCAGTATAGGGATTGGTTTTAGAGACATACCTTCCCTAGATTTATAGATCCTGTGGAGCATTGGCCTCTCATAGATGAGGCTGAGGATGAGGCCCCTGCACAGGAACAGGTACTGGGATAGGCATAGGGACAGAGAGCAGAGGTTCCTAGGTGTGCAGGAGATGGTCTCGGTGCTAGCAGCAACAGGGTACCAGCTGGGGGGAGAAAGAGGCAGAGAGGGGAGGGTGGATCCCTTGGAGCTGTTGGTGTGGGGGCTAGTGGTGCCAAGCCAGTGGAGGGTAGAGGCTAGGAGGAGAGAGAAGTTCCTTGACAAGTGTGGCAGCAGAGGGATGACCAGGAGGGCGGAGAGTAGGGGATACCTAATGTAGCATGGTCTATGAGAGCTAGATTAGCAATTTTGCAGTCACAATTGACAGTGGCTCAGACACAACTTGCAGAGAGAGACCAATAGTTGGTGGAGGTCAGAGCTAAGAGAGATCGACATCTGGCTAAGGTGAGGACATAATGAGATGCTCTTCAATAGGAGGTGTTGCATCAAACTAGCCGAGAAGCTTATTATGTTGTGGCATATAGAATTGCAGTTCCAGTAGCACAATAGGTTGTCCCATATTCTCAGTATATGGCTCGATCTGAGGGAGCTCGAGAACCTAGGCAAGATGCTGGTCAGAAGGATCCACCTCCTCCACCTAGTGATGAGGAAGAGGTAGAGAGATAGATTTTTATATAGCTCTTATATTTTGTTATATACCCCATTTTTTGTAGCCTTATTCAATTCTTGCTCTGATGAGACATTTGTATATGACAGTTGATATCATTTGTACACTGAGACACTAAGATTATGATATATACGAGATCTTGATTTGATTTCATCGTACTTGTGTTGATTGATTATGAGATGTATTTCTATATTCTTTATTCTATATGTATGCATATATTTTTTTCTAGTATGGATGTAATATGGATGTTTATTTTTGTTTCTTTTCATATGCAAATAAATGATGATGCAACTAAATGATTAGAATGAGCAACTAGTAATGCTAATGTTTAGTTTTCATGCAATAATATGAATGGAATTAAATATATAATGAAATGTATGGATTTATATGAGATACTTATGTATGCAACTAACATCTCAATACACAAATGCTCGATCAGAGAAATGATGATGAAACAGAGACCACTTAGCAAAGAAATAATGATGCTTCAAATGCTCATTCACAAGATAAAGAGATCATTGTTATTATGTTGAAATCACTTTTAAATGCATAAAATTTAGAATAAATGCAACCTAAACCTAGTCATTGGATTTGAAATGCTTAATTTTCATCACTGAGCATTTTACAAACACAACAAGCAGAAAAGAGTTCATTTCTTTGCATATGCAATATTAACTATCTTGTCTGCAATGACCCTTTGTTCATTCATATCCTTGGACATATTATGCATGCATCTGGATTGCACATTAAACAAATTCCCTCAAATAGACAAATAAATCACTCCAACCTCCCTATAGCATACAAATAAGCAGATTCAAGGTATGTGTGGTGATTTCACCTTGATGTGAAGGAACTTATCATAGACAACCAGCTGATTAGATATTTCCAGATCATCGGATTCATTCCTACAAGCCGAAAGAAAAGAAAAGTATTATGCCCCCAATCCTTGCTCCTCTTAGTCAAGATTGACTTCCTCGAGTTACTCAAAGGGAATAATAAGCAAAATCCAATGTAAAAGAAAACACACAAAGAAAATTTCATGCATATCTCAAACAGTTTAGTGATTGTTTCCAGTAGTCTTGTTTTTCTTGTGTACTCAGTGATAAAACTCTTTAGTAGTTAGGAGATAGGTGACTGACTTAGAGTGGATGACCAGGTATAAATGAGTGAAAGATGACTTGGGTGATACTGCTTAGGACATGTAAATTTCTCAGTCGATTACCCTCTAAGACTAGGACATTGATCGGTTTCAAGCCATGAGGGTTCTAAAAGAACCAAGATGTCATGAAAGTGACTTAAATATGTGTACAAGTGAAAGCAAAGATGCAAAACTTTAGTACAAGACATAAGACCAACCTGGACAAAATCCAACAGCCATACTGATCTATGTCATTGTTTTGATTTGTGTGATTATTGATAGGAATGTCTAGTTTCAATGAGTAAGTACCTCTTATAAGACCGATCTATCTAGTTTTGAGTTTACCTTTCTTTGTATAAGACATGTTGATGTTTAATAGAGTTTTATAGATTGGTCTATGCTTTCTTTCTTTGATTTTTTAGTTTTGTTTTGTTTTTTTGATTTTGTGAGTTTTTTATTTTTAGGATTTTCTTCAGGACATTTTATGATTTTTAGGAGTTTGTTCAGGACATTTTAGGATTTTTAGGATTTTTTCAGCTATGCCCCCAGTATGTAGACCTATATGACATGATGATGTTTAGAATGCATATGGAGACAATGATTTTTGATCTGGTCTATGTTAATGCAATATGCATGACGAAGATGCATTTCCTATTCGAACAAGGATGATCGTGTTTGTTTAGCACTTTGTAATACACCAATTGAGTTGGAGGTACAAAACATTTCATAGATAAGCGGTCAATCGATCCTTAAGGTCCCTTGGAACATCCAAATCAACACACTTAGTGACTAGGATTTACAAATGGAGACACAAAAACTTCCCCATTGATTCTTGAAACTTTGATCTTCTTTTGCCCATGTGAGTGAAAATGAGTTAATTCCTTCTCTTGTATTCACAAAAGATCCTTAGCATCCTATATGACTAGCTATGTGGATTATCCTAACTTCAAAAGCATCCCGAATAGAACCTCGCTGCAAGCAAGTATTTAGAGCTCTGATGAGGTTATAGACTGTAATTTCTCAAATATTGCTCCATTTCCAACAGGCGTTCATAGCCCTGATGGAGTTACTCGCATGTTCCCATAGTCAATCTTTTTGTCACATTTGTATGCATGATATTTCAGTTATATATCATTGCTCTTTTGCCTTGAGATGAATATTTGGCATAACACTTTTTTTTTTTTGCCTTGACTTGTAAGTAATGAAACCTACTTGGGTGTGATAATTACAGTGGTGCTAAAGTAGAATTTTAGATATTTCACTAGTCATATGATCAACTAGGTGTCTAGAATGAATTAGAGATTTTGTTAATGTGTTTGAGATATAGCAATTGATAGATTTTGAGTTACCAAGTCTCAAATAGTGAAATCGCTACCCAACCATAAGTAAAGCGTCGTCATGGGGTAATGTTGAAAATGATTGACCTTAGGACATCAAAGACTTCATGTCTGAATATCTAAGAAAGGAGATGGCCCTTTTTTCTCTTGAATGAAAACAAATGATATACTTGGATAGTTACCTTGTTTGATTGATGTTGCTATATGCAAATGCAGAAATTTTGCAAATGCGATGAATTTGAAAAAGAAACTATATGCAATGCAATGCTTTTAAGAAAATGATATGTAGTGTAGAAAGCAAATGCTAAACTAACCAAACCCTTAGATATAATATCATTTAAGGTGCATGTTATTCATAGGGTCAGAAATTTTTGTGTAGATAGTTCATTGGTCTTTGTTTGAAGAGTCGGATAAAGATGTATTTTCCAATAGGATATAAGGACTCAACTAAGTGTACATATTCAACATCTCCAATGTTGATTTCCTTAGTTTTTGGATTTTGTGATGAAAATAGGGTAAAGTTTTATGCGAAGGATTGGATAGGGGGTATGGAAGGATGCAAAGGAGGTGTTGGATAATGGATTAGATATTGAAATTTTGGTGCATGAGCGAATGAAAACATTTGTGGTATCGCCATTGACACACATCTTGAGGGATGGTGGATTGATGGAGGAAAAGTGGATCTCACATTTTGAGATTTGGATGGAGGAACAATTAGGGATTTTGGGACATAAGGATCTAAAATAGATGAAGGAGGTGATGGTGACATAGATTTGGAAGGTTTGGATGGAGGAACAACAATCTTGGTTGTTGATTTGGATTTTTCTTTAGACTGTTGTGCTTCAAGGAGATGCTTAGGGATGCACATGATTTTTTATTTTTCATGCTTTTGCATTTTCTTGGAATGCATTGCTTCTACAAGTTCCTTAGAAACACATATAGCTTTTCATTTTGCTTTCTATTGCTTAGTGAACCTTTTTGTCCTTTTAGATGGATAAAAGGTATGTGAAGATGTACGCCTTTGTTGATCTTGCACAAGGGATGGAGGAATATAGGGTCCTAAAATGGATGGAAGAAATGAAGGGGAAGGTGTTTATTTGGATTTTGGTTTAATAGGGATACCACCATCTTGAGGAATGTCACTGAGGCCATGACCCTTGATATTGTCTTTAACATGGAGGGGTTCTTGCTTGTGAAGGTCTACCCCTTTGCATTTATAAATATTTTGACTTGTAGGAGCATGAGAGGATTTTGTAAGCATGACAGATCCTTGAGGTGAATGTGGAGGATTATGACAAGAAGATGAAGGAATACTTTGATCTTGACATGGAAGAGGACCATTGGATAGAGTAGGAAGGGTGTTTGACTCTTCATTTTGAATAGGATCATTTGAAAAGGTGGAAGAGGCATCATGATCTTGTTTAGGAAGGATTCTTTTCTCTTGAGATGAAAGGGGATCATCTTAAAAGAAATGGAAAGGTATAATGGGATCATCATGGGATTCTAGGGAGGTAAGATCCTTTTCAACCATAGGATGGGATGGCACTTGAGATAGCCCTTGAGGGTCAACATGAAAAGTTTCATCATTAGGTTAATTATTTGAGGGATATGATATGGATTGTTGTTGAGAAGCTTTAGGAGATGGAGGCATCATGGAAGAGATGGAGTCTACATGTGGGTCATTTCTAGACATAGGTTCATGATTTTGATCATGCTTAGAAGTAGTTCCTTCTTTTTCTTTAAGTGAGTCATTAGGATCTTCAATTTCAATGACACCATTATCAATCAGATCTTGAATATTATGTTTTAATTCCATGCAATTTGAAGTCTTATGCCTATTATGTCTATGGTATGCACAGTATTTACTCAAAATTTCACATCCCCTTGTGGTATTTTTAGGTAATATGATAAGATTGTTCTTAAGAAGCTCTTCCAAAGCTGACTCAATAGATTGCCCCAAAGGTGTAAACTATCTATGTAGGGGATAGATGTCCTTTTGTCTTGGTGAAGATGTCTTGTGATCTTGTATGAGATTTAGCTTTTGATTTTCAATTAATTTTTGTTCCATCTTATGTAATTGTTTTAGCATTTCTTGAAGTCTAGTGTTCTTAATATCATGAATTTTTATCTCTAGAGGTGTCATTGAATCTTTTTGTTGAGCTTGAATGTCATATATTTCTCTCTTGAGATCTTAAATTTGTTGCGCCAAGGTAGCCATGGGCTTCTTACTTTTGTCAGAATTTTTAGAAGAGCTTCTGGTTTGAACAAGCATTTACAACTGACGAGACTGAGAGCTAGATGTGATGCAGAAGTCAAGATCAAATTCAAGCTAGTTGTTCGTTTAACGTAGTGATTGAGAGAAGTAACTAAGATCTAGTTTGGTTTTGGGAATGATCTATCCTATGTAAGACATTATCTAAGTTAACTTAGGTTTGATAAGATGTTGATTGAACTAGCTTGAAGATGATCAACAAAATCGTGCAACGCAACGGAAGGGGTACACTATCAAGAATGTTTATGCTCAGAATTATGATAACCAGGTTTATACGTTTATGCTCGTTATAGACTGATCTAGGCAAGTTTGACTATTTTAACTAACAAGAACAGGAATTTGTACTATAGGGTTTACAGAACCAGATGATAATTTAACAGTTTCAGGACTATGGAAACAATATTTCGTATGAGTTACTGCCTAGATTTGTATGACAGGTGGGAAGACTTCAGACAATAAATTGATGGATATGATGATTTTTCGTACAACACAAGACAGAGGATCAGATGACACTTCCCTAACCAAGACGACAATTTCTCAGACCTCATATGACAATTGATAAAGGGCAAAATGACAAACTGTGAGGATTAATGGTATTTCGTATGAAAATAAATATGTAGTAGGATTATATTTCAACAGGCTCGTATGACAATTTACTAGACAAAGACGAGATTCTGACAGACAAAGTTTTTACGACTGCTGAGGACCAGTTTTTGATAAGGGCTAAGTTTTTTGATGATTGACGGGGACCAACTTTTGACACGGATAGAGTTTTGGTCACTGAGTTGTGGATTTGATTGATTTGTTTTCTCCAGTTTCAGTATTTCATTTTTTAGGTTCAGTTTTTTCAGTTTCAGGGGTGAAAACACAGAAAACATGCAAGATGTATAATAATTCCAATCACAGCATGCTAACCCTACAGAAGTTGTCTTAGAGAAGAAAACCTTTTCTTTCTGACTTAGGTACACACCCAATAGCTAATCAAAATATGACTGCTAAGTCTCATGCAATAGATTCTCAATGTTGTATTAGCTAACTCCAAATGCTAATGGGGGCACGATATGGCAAGTGTCTTGGAAGAGTTACTATCTCTCTTGCACAAATATTATCCCCCTTTTGGGAGGTGAACCGGGTAGCTTCCATCTTATAGTTCTTAGTCAAAAGTTTCATTTGAAATTACCCCTTGAAGTCACGCAAGCATGATTGAGGCTTATAGCCTGACAAGGTACCAAAACAAGTTGTAGTCACGTAAACGTGATTGAGACCACAAGGCCTTATAAAATGCTCGATATGAGAGATCTCAAAGAGAAAACTCAAATAATCCAATCCTCTGAGACTTTAATCACTAGAGGCCTATTTATTATAGTGAGTTGGAATGCTCAGGTCCAGCTGTACTCACTTGGGTCATTCTCACAAGGTGATTACTTTTTCCCACTATGACAGGCCCACTAAAGGTATACAAATCTCAAAATTTAGAAAAAGCCTCGAGCGTCTAGATTTTTGATTGTCTGTAAAAGACAAGAGCATACTCTCCTACCTCTCTGATTTTTCCAAAAACACAAAAGATAGATTTGTTCTTTAACCAAATAGCAATTTAAGTGCCTAAGAAAATACTAAATGAATACACAATGTTTAGTTGATTCTCTTTAGGCAACCTGCAAAACCAATCCATTAGTAGTCATGTGTTTTTGATTCTTTGACAGGCATATGTTTGATTGATAAATTCTTTGTCAAGCATCCTGCAAGAAACTGGTTAGGCTATAAAAATCTCAGGCAAACAAAAGACAGACCAAGGTTAGCATCAGCGCTAGTAAAATAGAAATTCAATTCATGAAAAAACCCTAGCAAGTAGACTATTTTTGAAATGATAAAATAGAACTTTGTACAACAGAGTATACCTTCCTATATGAGTATTATCACAGGCCCGAACAACAAAACACAGAGCCAAATTATCAGACCAGAAACTCGTACGAGCTCCTTTCCTGATCCATACGATAAAATAGAGACCTTGACAGAATGTCGTACAATGGAGGAATAACACTCGTACGATATTTAGCAGAGACAATAGGGACGAGACCTATTGGATAGAAAAAAAAGTGATTTTGATGCCAAAGTATTGAATTTTGTGCCCCACAGTAGGCGCCAAAAATGTGTGTGTGAAAAGTCGATATGTATTTGTATCTGGAATACACAACACTTCAAAAAATCATTAGATGCATGGTTAGTAAATCAATAATCAATAATAAACAATAAACCATTACAAAGCAACCTATTGCCTTCTAGTAGATGTGAGTTTAGATTGCTCTCAGATTGCTAAGCTATCCAGTGACTAGACAACACCTAAACAAAGAATTTTAATCTATATGAGCATGAATTTAAGCTAGATGAATGCAAGATTTGCAATATTTAATCTAACATGATTTAAGCAATATATGAATATTTAAGCTAAATGTTTTAATGAATATGAAATAACTAATATGCAATATCTCAATGCAAATTCTCAATGAACCTAGAGCAAAAACAACATAATAACAAAATATTCTCCAGGATCCTTGAATGACAGATGTGTTCGCATTTTGAGTTTGTTGACATTTTGCATAGAGATTGCATTAATGATATGTTGTCATTGATGTCAATTAAACCGGTAATGGTATTCATGTTATTGTTGATATTGTTGTTTTTTATATTGGCTAGTAACCAGTAAGAAGAGCTTTGTGGAAGATGTTGTAAACCGTTATGTAAAGTTTGTGAGTTGAACCGGTGAACCGGTGTAAAGGGTTAAACCTTTCTATGTAATGTAACTGGTAAACCCTATCAATTGTTAAACCCTAACCGATCAAGTTTGATGGTTTATTATTTGATAAGTGGTAATGATGAAGACACGTGTGATCATTGTATGAGGATATGTTCAAATTGTTTTGGCGTGTTTGTTTTTATCTAGGGAAGGAGCAAAGTGGATTGCATCTAATGCACAGCGCATGATGAGTTACAAAGTCCGATGAAGCGGTGATCATGGAGCGGTTGGAAATTTCTTGAAGAATGTGAAGAGATTGTCATGATTTCTAACAATCAAGATTGTACCAACTTGTTTATAATCTCGATGATGAGAATTAGTTTTTTGTTGAGTTACCGACCTAATTGATTTGTATTTAAGGTCAATGAAGTTGTTTGTAAAGGTTGTTGGCAAGCTTGATTGAAACCTATTGAGTGTGTAGTTGCCTAACCAGTGAATGGATCTGTACTTTGAGTGAAGGCAGATTGAAGCTTAGAACGATCAGATCAAGCAAATCTAGTGCTACTCAGACATATCAAGAAAACCTGTTGTTTTCTAACAATTGTAGCAAAAGTGAAATCCCTTAACCGAGTAAGCTCTAACAATCTTGGTTACTCATTAATTCCACTAACAAGGTGGTCCATTAGCTTGGATTCTTAAATCCTCAAACAAGGTTACTCCTAACAGGCTAACAGGGTATTGTGCTTTTCATCAAGGCATATTTGTAAATCCCTTAACTGGGTGATTCCTAACCAGAATTAGTTCTTAACAGGACTTATTGTAAAGCTTTAATAGGCTTGGCTCCTAATAGGGTGAACTTCAGAAGAGTTCAGATAGCTATCCTTGTGAGTCTCATCTCACCATGGTTTTTACCTATTTGGGTTTTCCATGTATAAACATTTGTGTCAAATCATGAATGCTTTTGTGGTTGTGATCTTATTTGTTGATTTGGTTAACTTCTAATAAGGCATGATAAGTAGAAGCATTGAGAAATGAATATGTTGGGTTATGATTAAGCATTTTTGATGTTTACAACATTGAAGTTGTTTACTTTTAAGTTGTCATAACAGTTAAACCGGTTGATGTTAAGTATTCTTATGAATATTGATCTTGACTGAGATATGTTTACATTATGTGATTGAATTTGTGTTTGGGAACTTTGTATCAGTTTTTCAATATACTGATTCACCCCCCACCCCTTCTTAGCATTCTACCAGATACTTATTATTTCATCATACCATCAATTGGTATCAGAGCATCTCAGGTCCTCTTAATCTAAAAGCCTAACAGCTTGAGGAAAAGATCTTGTAGATCATGATGAAGAAAGAAGGTACTATGTTCAACAAAGATAACTATAGAATATGGAGTGACAAAATGAAGATTTATATTAAGACTCTTGGTAGTCAGTATTGGGATCATATAGAAAATAAGTATATTACACCTATTGGACCCTTGACTAGTGATCAGAAGAAAGAATAGCAAGAAAATCACCAAGCATTAGAGGCTATTATCAGTTCCCTGTCTGATGCTGAATATGTAGATGTTCATGGTCTTGAAACTACAAATTAAGTATGGAAGACATTAGAAGAGATTTATAGCGGTGATGAACATGTTAAGATTGCCAAAGAGGAGAGTTTAAGAGGAAACTTTGATGACATGAGAATGTTTGAAGGTGAGAATATCCAACAGTATGGTCAAAGGATTAAAGAGATAATTGGTGAGATAAAGAGTGCAGGAGGGAAAGTGGAAGATGTCACAGTAATCAGTAAGGTACTGAGAACCCTACTATCGGTCTATGCTATCTGAGTTGCAGCTATTCAAGAGCTGAAATCCATTGACAAGACAAAGGTAACTCTTGACTCTATTATTAGCAAACTTACTGATTTTGAACTAAATGGCTATGATGATAGTGTACAAAGATTAGAACCTGCATTCAGATCTTCTATCTCTAACCCATCTGTGAGAAGAAGTAGAGATATCGTCCATAGCTATGAATATAGATCCAACAAAGATTCGGAAGAGGAAGACAACTTAGTGGAACTTGAAGCATTGTTGGCAAAACAACTATCTAGAGGCACTGGTAAATATAGAGGTAAGCTACCTTTAAAATGTTTTGCATGCAACAAGATTGGTCATATAGAAAAAAAATGCCCTAATGGTGAAAATAAATACAAGAGAGACAAATTTAAGAAGTATAAGGGTAAAGGCAAGAGAGATTGTCTTGTAGTTATTGATAGTGGTATTACTGATGAAGGATCTGATGATGATGCTAGTGAAGATATTGTATTTGTAGTTGTTAAGGAAGAAATATCATATCAGAAGGCACTAATATCCAGAATGGACAACTCTAATGATTGGATCATTGATAGTAGTTGTTCACATCACATGACCGGTGATCAGAGCAAATTTCTTTCCCTGAAGGAATTTGATGGTGGCGTTGTCAGATTTGGCAATGACTCACCCTATATGGTTAAAGGTAAGGGAGTTATTTCTCTTAATTGGAAGAGCAGTGCTGACAATGTCTATTGGGTTGAAGGCCTAAAGCATAATCTTTTAAGTGTGGCACAACTTAATGATAGAGGATACCCACTGGAGTTTAGAAATAGAATGTGCAAAATCTTTGACAACAAAGGTGAATTGATTGTAACCGGGAAACAGACCAGAGGTAATCTATTTTGTCTCAATCCTAAAGTTAGCAACTATTTGATTGCAAAAATAGATGATAGCTGGCTTTGGCATAGGAGATTTTGTCATATAAATTTTCACAATATTGTTAAAGTAAGCGATTCTAAGACAGTAAGAGGTATGCCTCAGCTAGACAAACCGGATAATGCTCTTTGTAAAGAATGTCAGCTAGGAAAGATGACTTCTTCAACTTTGAAGAGCAAGTCCTTCTCAGCAGAGCACTTGTTAGATTTGGTTCATACAGATCTATGTGGACCAATAATAACAAGAAGCATTCAAGGTGACAGATACTTCATGATCTTCACTGATGATTGTTCAAGGATGATGTGGGTCACATTCATGAAGGATAAGAATGAAGATTTTGGTAAATTCAAGGCATTCAGAGCCTTAGTTGAGAAAGAGAGTGGCAAAAAGATAAAATTTCTAAGAATAGATCAAGGCGGTGAATTCACTTCTATGGAGTTCCCTAAGTATTGTGATGATAATGGTATCAAGCAGCAGCTTTCTGCACCATGGACACCATAGCAGAATGGTATAGCAAAGAGAAACAACCGGTCAGTGGTTGAAGCCCCTAAGACTGTGTTGGTACAAGGAGGTGTAGCAAAAACATTTTGGAAAGAAGCTCTAAGTACATCTATCTACACAATGAACCAAGTTCTGGTGAAAAGAGGTAAGGACAAGACCCCATATGAGTATTGGTATGGGAGATCACCTGATGTTAGCTATTTTAAGATATTTGGAAGAAAATGTTTTATTAAAAGAGGTGATTACATAAGCAAGTTTGAAGCTAAGAGTGGTGAAGGAATATTTCTTGGCTATTCCACCAAGAGTAAGGCCTATAAATGCTTTAATAACCAGACACAGAGAATTGTTGAGAGTGTTGATGTTCATGTAGATGAATGTCTTGAAGTTGCAGAAGGAACCAGTTCAGACAAAAAGGATGAAGATCATTGTATTTTTCTTTTGGAACCTGAAACTGTTAAATCATAAACTGGTAAAGAAAATCCTAATGTACTTGTTCAACCGGAACAAATATATTCAGTGGAAGATGATAATGATGAAGTTGGACTTGAAGAGAATGATCATGTCATTCTCGAGTATGTGAGACTGAATCATAGTCTTGAACAAATAATTAGGGATAAGGATGTCGATATATTAACTAGAAGGAGAATAAGAGAGAACTCTTTCATGATCTCAAGCTTTGAACCTAGAAGTGCTAAGGAGGCATTTGGTGATGATCATTAGCTGAAAGCTATGGAGGAGGAGTTGGATCAAATTGAGAAGAACAAGAATATTATAGGTACTAAATGGGTGTTCAGAAACAAATTAAATGAATATGGTGTTGTAGTTCACAATAAGGCAAGATTAGTATGCAAAGGTTATGTGCAAGGAGAAGGAGAAGATTATGGAGAAAATTTTGCACCAGTAGCAAGACTGGAAGGTGTCAGAACATTACTTGCATTTTTAGCTCATAAGAAGTTCAAGGTATACCAGATCAATGTTAAGTCTACATTCTTGAATGGTACTAGAAGAAGAGGTTTATATAGAGTGGCCTGATGGTTATGCATTGACAGATAAGGAAGACATGGTATGCAAATTGCATAAATCTTTGTATGGATTAAAGTAGGCACCCAGAGCATGGTATGAGCGGCTTCCTACTCATCTGATGAAGATAGGATTTGCTAGAACTAGTGATGATAGCAAGATTTATCTCAAGTCTGAAGGAGATAAAATACTGGTCAGTGAAGTATTTGTAGATGACATTATATTTGGAGGTAATGATGACATGAGTAATTGCTTTGCAGATGAAATGAAGAATGAATTTGAGATATCATTAGTAGGGGAAATAAAAAAATTCATAGGCTTAGAGATACAGCAAATGAAGAATAGTATTTCCATTACTCAATCCAAGTATGTGAAAGAGGTTTTGAAGACTTTAGGTATGAGCGACTATAAACCAATTGGAACCCCAATGGTTACAGGTTGTAAATTATCCAAGGAAGATGCATCTAAGTCTGTAGATGAAAAGGAATACAGGTCAATGATTGGCAAATTACACTATGTTGTTCACAGTTGACCGGATATTGCCCATGTAGTTGGTATTGTTGCTAGATTTCATAAGAATCCAAAGGAGGCACATCTGATGGCAACCAAGAGAATTTTTAGATATCTGAAAGGTATTGTTGACTATGGGTTATGGTATCCATATGGTGGAAATTTTGATTTGGAAGCATACATAGATGTGGATTGGGAAGGAAATATTGATGACCAGAAGAGTACTACCGGTGGAGTATTCTTTCTAGGAGGAAGCCTAGTTTCATGGAGTAGTAAAAAGTACAGTTGTACTTCACAATCTACTGCTGAAGCTGAGTATGTAGCAGCTTATATGAATTGCACACAAGCTATTTGGATGAGGCACATTTTGGAAGGTTTGAAGATGGAAATCTCAGAACCAATAAAGATTTTGTGTGATAATACAAGTGCAATAAACATTTCTAAAAATCCTATCTTGCATGCAAGGACTAAGTACATTGAATTGAAATATCACTTCTTGAGGGAAAAATTTCAAAGTAAAGATGTTATCTTGGAGCATGTTTCTACCAAGGAGTAGCTTGCAGATATCTTTACCAAACCTCTACCTAAGACCACTTTCAAGTATCTTAGAAGTCAATTGGGGGTTGCCCCTCTTCATGAAGTTAGTTGAGCATGATTTTGACTGCATCAGTCCCTAAACCACTTGCATAATTTTACAAGGATTGATGAACAAGTGGATGTATTCCACAGGGGGAGCATCAAGTTGCAGAATGATGTTGATGCACAGTGAGAGAAGAATTACATGTTTTACTTTCCATTTGGCATTCTTGTCAAAGGGGGAGAAGAATTATGTGTCTGATTAGGTGAACCAGCATTAGGACAGAAGATAGACAGAGCAAGGTGAATACTTGGTAATGTAAACCAGGATTCCTATTCACCAATCTCAACAGCAATCAGAGTCATTGATATTTGTATTGCCATCAATACCAAAGGGGGAGATTGTTGGCATTTTAAGTTTGTTGGCATTTTGCATAGAGATTGCATTAATGATATGTTGTCATTGATGTCAATTGAACCGGTAATAGTATTCATGTTATTGTTGATATTGTTGTTTTTGATATTGGCTAGTAACCGGTAAGAAGAGATTTGTGGAAGATTTTGTAAACCGGTATGTAAAGTTTGTGAGTTGAACCGGTGAACTAGTGTAAAGGGTTAAACCTTTATGTCTAATATAACTGGTAAACCCTAACCAATCAAGTTTGACGGTTTATTATCTGATAGGCTATAATTATGAAGACACGTGTGATCATTGTATGAGGATATGTTCAAATTGTTTTGGTGCGTTTTTTTTTCTCTAGCGAAGGAGCAAAGTGGATTGCATCTAATGCACAAGGCGTGATGAGTTACAAAGTCCGATGAAGAGTTGATCATGGAGTGGTTGGAATTTTTATTGAAGAATGTGAAGAGATTGTCATGATTTCTAACGGTCAAGATTGTACCGACTTGTTTGTAATCTTGATGATGAGAATTAGGTTTTTGTTGTGTTACCGACCTAATTGATTTGTATTTAAGGTCGATGAAGTTGTTTTTAAAGGTTGTGGCAAGATTGATTGAAACCTATTGAGTGTGTAGTTGCCTAACCAGTGAATGGATATGCACTTTGAGTGAAGGTAGATTGAAGCTTAGAAGGATTTGATTAAGCAAATGTAGTGCTACTCAGACAGATCAAGAAAACCTATTGTTTTCTAACAATTATAGCATAAGTGAAATCCCTTAACTGGGTAAGCTCTAACAATCTTGGTTACTCATTAAATCCTCTAACAAGGTGGTCCATTAGCTTGCATTCTTAAATCCTCCACTGAGGTTACTCCTAATAGGGTATTGTTCTTTTCATCAAGGCATATTTGTAAATCCCTTAACCAGGTGATTCCTAACTCAAGTTAGTTCTTAACAGGACTTATTGTAAAGCTTTAACAGGCTTGGCTCCTAACAGGGCAAACTTTAAAAGAGTTCAGATAGCTATCCTGGTGAATGCTTTTGTGGTTGTGATCTTATTTGTTGATTTGGTTAACTTTTGATAAGGCATGATAAGTAGAAGCATTCAGAGATGAATATGTTGGGTTATGATTAAGCATCGTTGATGTTTACAAGATTGAAGTTGTTTACTGTTAAGTTGTCATAACAGTTAAACCAGTTGATGCTAACTATTCTTATGAACATTGATCTTGACTGAGATATGTTTACTTTGTGTGATTGAATTTGAGTTTGGGAACTTTGTATCAGTTTTTCAATATACTGATTCACACCCCCCCCCCCCCCCCCCGCCCTCTCAGTATCTACTGGATACTTATTCTTTCATCATGACATCAAGATGAGAGCCTAAATTTATAGAAAATTAAAAAAGAAACCAATGGCTGAGATCAAATGATGATGAGTGGTAAAGATTTTCCAAGAGGAAGCACAATCCAACTGAATTGATGTGATTGGTTGTTTTTCTCAATTTTAAAGGAAATTGAACTAAAATTAAGATAAAATAAATAAAAATTGATTTATTCTCTATTTCATTCAATTTTAATATTTAAATGTTTTAATTTCTTTCTCTGAGATTATTTATAAATTTTTAATTTGTTTTTTGTCAATTAATTCCTTTTTTGAAGATTTGATGGCAAATTGATTTATTGCATTAAAATATGCTAGGATATTTAATAAAATAATTAGGATAATTGTCTAAAAATTATTTACTTGGAATGATCGATTAATTAAATAAATATTTAATTAATTCAGAGTGATTTATTTGCCATGTGACATTTGATGATTTTAGAAATTAATTGTGTGCTCAAGATTAATTTTAATTGCCTTTGGTTAGGACCCTGCTAATGTTGTCGAGATTAGGGGCTCATGGTTTAGATGACCATTTTTAGGGTATTACAGTTTCTACCATCAGATATGCCCTTTCTTTTTAATTTTTCTCGATCTAATATTTCCATTAAATGGTTTTCAGCAATAGATCTAATTGTTTTCTTATTTATCTTAGTTTTGTGACCGAAAGATTTGACACCTCCCTTACTAGAAGAAGAGTTATCGAATTCCCTGGTGGAAGTCATATTTGGTGCTATAGGCTCAATAGCATTGAGATATGAAGTAGTGGCATGATCGTTCGGGAAGGTTTCTATCTCAATAGATCTATTATTTTCCCAATCAATAAGCTTTGGGTGGATTAAAGGTAAAGGATCATCGGATTGGCTAGTTTCAAAAGTATTGAGGGTCATGACAGAATTGTCAGCGGTTTCAATGATTTTTTTCAAGGTCAAGATATTACTCTCCTCGAGATATACTCTCTTGATCACTCTTCGATCGTCCTCAGTGAAGTTAGACTCAATAAGTTGTGACTCTAATTCTAATGGTCTATATTCTAACTTTTGTCCCTGATGTGAATGAATTACATCAATGGCATCATCTTTTGTATAGAAAGATCCTTCAGAAGATTTTTCAGAGCCTATGTCCCACTGCCACTCATTAGAGTCAGTCTCACTAGAGGCTTGCAATTTCAGAATTTTCTCATAGAGATTATGTGTTACTTCTTCTCTTTTGATAACAAGCTCTTCTTGTCTTATCTCATTTTATTCCTTATTGACTGGAGGTTGCTTCTTCTTGTCTTCTATCAATTTCCCCTTCTTGTTGATTGGAGGTTGCTTCTCCTTTTTTTGGAAGATCTTTCCCAAAACCTAATCCTAACTTGTTCTTTACATTTTGAGATTGAGGTTGTATGGGTTCTGCAATGCCTTCTTTTCTTTTACCCATTGGACCTATGCCAGAATATCCCATTCTCTATAGGATGTGGAAGCCTTTTCCATAAAACATCTTTGTCCTCCATCTCTTCAGATAGGGTTCTTGCTTTAACAAATGCTCAATCAAACATCTTGAGAGATTTTGCTACGGGTTGTTGTTTTGAAGTTGACAGTTTACCATAAGACCTAGGAGAGAGTGGTAAATATTGTAAAGAATATTCTCCCATTCCATTAGCATTCAGTTGTATCTTTTTCCTAAAACTTTCCAAATTTGTTGTGAACAAGTTCTCCTTAGGTGATGGTTTAGCAGAAAAAGACTCTTTGTTATGGGGAGTTGTTACCTCCTGAGCTAGTCTCAGAATACTGCAATGTTGAAAGGGATTTGAATCTACTAAAATAGTGATCTCTTGTCCATCATAGGGGAAATTTACACACTAGTGGTATGTTGAAGGAATTGTCTACATATCATGGATCCAAGGTCTACCTAGAAATAAGTTGTAGGATAAATTCAGGTCTAACACTTGACAAACCATGTCCCTCTATACGGCTCTTATTCTGAGAGGTAATATCACTATTCCTTTAGAAGAGAACTCCTCTTCATCATACTCTTTTATGGTGATCTTCTTCCTGGGATCCACTGCTTCTTTAGAAAAGCCTAAGGCACAAACTAGACTTAATATGCAGTGGAGCATTATAAGGATGTTGCAAGGACATGTTTAATGCGTGTTTTGTGGATAAGCACTTCAATATGAAGTGGAGCAAATATGAGGATGTTGCAAGGACATGTCATCATTTTCTGTGAAGGATAAGCAATTAGGTGTTGTTAGATGTCCTACCCTAGCTTGGAATTGGTCAATATCCAAATCCTTAGAGACAGTGATCTCTACTAAAGCTTTTTCCAAAATCTCTTTGTGTGTTGGTGAAAGTTTTAAAATCTCTAGTATATATACTAGCACAGGAGTCTTTTGCAATTGATCTACTAGGTTATATTGTCTAGAAGTAGATGTTGTGTTAGTTTTTGGACCCAAGAATGTCACTTTAGCTTTGCTTCTGGTGATAGCATGTGTTGGTTCTGGTTGTGCTTTTTCTTTAAAAATGATGGCGTTAACCACATTGTCATGGGCATGAGCAAAGTTAACTTTTTCTTTTCATTTCCCATCACGTGTGTTTGATGGATCGCTCTTCTCATAGTTTGGAAGTAGAGTTTTGAATGTTGTGTGTGATTCATTTGTCTTATGCCCATCCTTTGTTATGACCTCATTGCCAATCAAATCTTGAATGACATGTTTGAGTCTTTGACAATGATTTGTTTGATGTCCTTTGTTTTGATGATAATCACAAAAATGGTTGTCATTCCACCATAAAGGTTTTACTTTAGGTTCAAATTCCCTTTCTTCTAGCAATGTGATCAATTTATTTGTAAGAAGTGTCTTTAATGTTGATTGTAATGGTTCACCAATGTTGGTAAATTTCCTACGAAAGTTAGGAAAAGATGGTTTTGGTTTGTTGTTATCTTGGTTAACCACTGGTGGAAACTTGATAGATTAAATATGGGTTGCTTTGGTTGTGAGTTGTTAGCATTTACCCCTCCATTATTGACAATGTTTCTATTCCTGGTCCAAAATTTGGGTTATGATTGCTACTGTTGTTGTTATTGTTGAAAGAATTATTTCCTTCTTTGTAAAGTTTTAATTCTCCTTTTTTAACCATAGCATCTTATATCTTGATTGCATTTTCAACCATTTTATTAAAACTGGGAGGACACTATAACTTTAGCCTATAGCTCATTTCGCTTGTGAGATTATCAATGAAGATATCCATTTTTTCATTATCTAGCATAGGTTTAGAATATCAGGCAAACAAACATCTCCATCTTTGTAAGAAGGTCATAAAAGGTTCTCCATTTTTTTGTTTTATGTTGCACAGGTCAAGCATGGTGATCTCATGTTGTTTGTTATAGGAGTATTGTGATATGAATTTATATAGAAGTTCCTCAAATGATCTAATTCCTGGTGGTAGTTTTGAGAACCACTCCATAGATTTTCCGCTCAGACTTCTTGGTAAAAAATGCATGAGATATGTTTCACTATATGCAAACTCCATGCTCATGGTGCAAAATTATCAGATATGATCTTGGGATCCATTTTTTCGTCATATTTGTCATACTTTGGGATCTCACAATTTTGTGGAAAAGGCACCATTTTTAAACTCCTATCGAAAGGGTATGGACAAATGTCCTCTAATGAATATCTTTTGACGGTGCCTCTTTGCAAATATTGTATTTGTTGTTTGAGTGTTTGCATTTGTTGAGTAAGTATCAAAATAGCATTATCAACATTATTTATTATTTCATGGTGGTTTCTTGTCCCATCATTGGTTTCATTACAAGTGCAATATAGTGTATCCTTAGGTCGATCATTAGTATTTCGGATACCACTTGATTCTACATTTTATCTTAAGTTTGTTATGTCAAATTTTTGAGGTAGTTTAGCACTTGAATTAGCTAGCATCAAGAAATATTTCTACTTTTTGGTTTCTAACATCTTTTCCATAAATTTCCCAAATTTGGGATCTTGTTGTATTTCTCTAAGTGATTTATCAATCATCTCTTCCTCCTCATCTTCATGTCCAAATCAATGGGAGAAAGTATTCTCATCTACCATTGTAGGTGTTTTTCTTCCCTTTCTTTTGAGTTTTTGTCTATGAGACTTGGTTAATATGGGTATACAAGTGATCCAAAAGTTTCAAAAGGTTTAATTTTTGAAATTGTGACTCAATAGGTGATTATTTGTTGAGGTAAATAGGACAAGTTGATTCAACCACCTCTATTGAGATATTGGGATAATCTTGATCTTTGTTCCAAGGCACGCGTTCTCAGAGGTTCTTCCTCAAACTCGTTTCCATGACCGCACAAATAATTACGATGACGGCGTAGGAATATGCAATGTTTCAATAAGAGTTTTCAGTTTATGTAGAGGAATATTCTTTTTTTCAAGATTGTCTTTTGACTAAGCATCTTCTTTTTCAAATGGCAAGAAATGGTCATACAAGTATTTGAGAATTTGTAAGTTTTTTATCCTTGTTTTGAGTGCCAAATTTTGCTATGATTTGACCAAGTCTAATTGGAAAGATATATCCTATTTAGAGAACTAGGTTAATCTGATCTAGCGTTATACTTTTATGATGAAGGATGATAAATCCTGATGAGAAACTATGTCTGAGAGATCAGTTATCAAAGATTTTTTATTATGCACTTGAGATATTTGGATCCTAAACTTGTTTGAGATGTATACTTGTAAAACCTGTTGTGCCTAGTTTCAAATTTGCCTTGATAGAGATAACCTGAGAAGTGCTTGGAAAAGAGGCACCAAAACTATGTTTAAATTTCTAAAAAGGGGTGTGTTTGTTATTTGTCTTGATGAATTTTCTCAGATTGCTAGGCAATTTAAGCAGAATTCTAGAAAGCCAGCTGAAAATGCTAAACTGCCCTTTTAAAACACTAAACCTGTCCTTTGAAAACACTAAATCCTGAACTATAAAACACTAACTTTGCAGACTGAGAATGTTGTTGTTTTGACCTAAAATGCTAACTCTTAAACTAATAACATTGGAGTTTAGACACAGACATTATAGTTTAGACAAATAACGCTATAGTTTGGTCTTAAAACGCTATGTTTTGAGTCTGGAACGCTACATTTTTTCCTATCAATGCTGAACTACTATGAAACATGTGATACCAATAGTTTGAAGTTTGTGTTTGAATTTTTTTAAGTCTCAATGGATGATATTCTGATTTGACTTAAAAATACAGAAGCTCGATTGTCAACAAATTGTCTTTGTCTCAAAATATAACATCAAGTGTATGTATGAGGCTTTGAATAAATCCCAAGTCTCCATGAGTATATAACAAAGTTACACAACAAGCAGTTATATCATAAGGAAATTTGGCTTCACTATTATTTCTCAGCGCACATCTTGGTACCCTTTCAGCTCACACAACCTTGTCACTATTGGCAGTGAGCTTCCCCCTAGTCAGTTAGGCGTTTAATGTTGACCTCGAGATTTGTGACATGTGCTTCCTCCCACCTCCCATCGATTCTTGTCTCTGGCCATTGTGGTATTCGTTGATCACTCAAACTTTTGGTGTAATGATAGTGGTGTCTATTTTGAAACTCGTATCAAAGCACTAGGTTACAGGTTTGAATCTCGTGAATCACATTGAGGGGGGATTGTTGGCAGTGAGTTTCCCTCCTATTTAGTGAGGCATTCAATGTTGACCTTAGGATTTGTGATATATGCTTCCTCCTACCTCCTGTTGATCCTTATCTTTGGTCGTTGTGGCATTCGTTGATGAATCAAGCTTTTGGCATAATGGCAACAGTGTCTGGTCTAAAACAATTGTTGGTATTGAAGTTGTCATTGATGTCAACATGTATGTATGTAGAAATGATAAGTTCCATAGAGAACATGTGTAGAATGACAAAGAATGTGCAATGTGATTGCTCCACAACCACTAGGCTATGATGAAAGAGCAGAATGGATCAAAATGCAAAGGCATGAAGGACAATAGGTTGGCTAAGTACAACGATGCAGTTGGATGAGGTCTCAAAGGAAGATCATATTGGCATATATGGTGTTGCATCAGGATAGCAGAGTTGTGTAGGTGCATAAGTGTTGTAGCATTAGGGTATGTGCAGGATCATGGGGGTCCAAAAAGTGGCGATATAAAAAATAGCCTTCTCCACTCACCTAAAAACGTAAAAAATTTATGCTGAATTTTTGCTTGGCTTGGATGTCCTGATTTATAATGCCAATTAGAAAGATTATCCAGAGGTGAAGGTAGGGAAATAAGGAATGTTCGATCAAATGACCATCACTACTATCTATAACTGCTACAATCAGTTCATTTGTAGAAAGGAACACTATGCTATAATATATTATATTATATATAATATATTATATTATATATAATATATTATATTTATATAATGCATATTATATAATATATTATGTAATATATATTATATATGACATATAATATTTTTAATGCATAAAAATCTAAAGAAATTAGATATCCAATTTTTGTAGGTATTTTTATACCCAGTGTGATAGCCCATGGGTCATTTTTCACCCGCGGGATACATGAAAGGCATAGAAATCCTATATCGGATTATCTCGAATATCCGATTTTAGGCAAAAAAAATTGTTATTTTCTCATCTGAGGTATGATTTCTTGCCATTTTGTTGTTTTTTATCAATTTTTTTGCATTTTTTATTTGTTTTGGGTTTTTTTAATTGAAACTAGGTTTTTTTGATTGAAATACAATCTTCTTTCAAATTTGTTGATTAAATTCAAATAATCAGGTTAAAAGGGGGATAACAATGAAAATCATGAACAACCACAACCACCAAACCCTCCTTTAGCAAACCCTCCATTGCCAAACCCCCCCTATTTAATTGCTCAAAATATGAACCAATTGAGGGGCATTGCAGACGTTTATAGTAGAATCCCTCATCTAGCCCCAATGTTAGATCCCCTCAATGCCATAATAAACAATGTACAAATCGTCACCGAGGAGCACAATGTCACTCTTTTGTGATGAGATTACATGAGGGCTAAATATGAGAATGGATTGACCTATGAGCAAGTCAAAGAGCTTGATATATCAAAAGTTGATTATGTCACATTGTTCATCAATCCCTGCACTCGACAATCGGTAAACCCTAAAAAAAAACTTTCCATCAAATGGTGTAAAAATTATGATATTGTAAACAACTTTTGGGATCATTGGTGGATGGTTTTTGATAAAGTAGCCAACAACAATCTCGATGTCCCCTTTAACTTCATTAAAAAATTGTATGTTGAGTTTGTTTTGGGCAAGCATGTCAAGTACTTTGACATCAAGTCTTTCCAAGGTGTGTGTTTAGGTATCCCTCAAGAGAGACCTAGGGCAGTTCGAGTAGTACAAGGCCTATATGTCCCCCCTCCTCTCATTGATCCCCCACCTCCAATGCAGCATCCAAATATCATTGTTGAAGCAGCATCATAGACTATATCGACTATTCACTCTTTGAGTAGCTTTTTCATTTCTCAGGCTGTGGCACTAGCTCAACCTTTTAGTGATTGTAGCAATGGATCTGGTGGCACTAACACATCCTCTTTAGCTCCACATATTTGTGTGCCGCATAGTTGATCTATGTGTGGGCATCTATGCTTGGGTCCAATTAGAGATCTTGTTGATCCTCCCACTGACACTGTAGATAATGAGGTGCATGAAATGCACGATGCACTAGATGTTACGACAAGGACTGGAGGATAACCTGGAGAGTCCTCGCATGCTAGAGGTGAGGAGGTACCTTCATCATACACTAACGATCTAGTGGTAAGAGTTGTATTTTCACAGTGCATTTTATTTTAAATGAATATTTATAATCTAGATAGTATTAAGTATTGATTTTTATATACATGGTCTATTTAACAATTGATGACAGAGGATGAGTTGACACAAGTCCATGGTGGCACCTTGACGGCCATTTCATTTGGCCTTGATAGCTATAAGGTACATATATTATTGCACCTAGTCGTTTACATTTATATTGGCATTAATTAA
The DNA here is from genome assembly GCF_030272615.1 of Cryptomeria japonica. Taxonomy (NCBI): domain Eukaryota; kingdom Viridiplantae; phylum Streptophyta; class Pinopsida; order Cupressales; family Cupressaceae; genus Cryptomeria; species Cryptomeria japonica. Next base: position 451,579,233 of record NC_081411.1, on the reverse strand, counting down.
ATTTTAAAGTAACTTGCATGCTTATCTTATTTTACTCTTGTTGGACACAAGTAGCATGAGTGCGGTGTCGCATGATTCGGGCTCTGGTAGTGCAGTCAGAGATAAGGGAAAGGTAATTGAATGCAAACATGATTGGATTAAGAATTAAAATAACTTATAATAATTATTCATGTCTACATAGATTAATAGTTTCACATACTTGTTGTCTTTATGTACAAAAAAATATTGGCTTCACTTCCTTGTTGACTGCACCCACTATACCTAAAGAAGAAGAAGAGATGCGTCATGTACATGTGTTTATTTTATTTTGTGTTTAGTAGATACAATTCGTTCCTATCGGTGACAATTATATTCTAACTTGTATCAATGTTATGTTTGTGAACATATGTAGATTGTGTATGAAAATCTTGATGGCATACCTTCTCTACCAAAGACATATGTCAAGACTCCTCCAAAGATGAAGAAGAAACGTGAAGATGAGGTAAACAAGAATTCAATTTTAGAGTTCAATTATAGTTCAATGTATATATTGATTTTTATGTTAACTTTTTTAATGTAAATTATATAATCTAACTAATCTTAATTGTGGTTTGATTTTTCTTGTGCAAGATCCTTTAGAGATGAGTAGTGCGGTGAAGAGGATCAATTTTGATGATCCATTAGTAGTTTAGGATGTTATAGATTATTTTGGGATACTTACATGTCTAGTTGGCATGTATATTTTGTATATGGACATACATTTACATATATTGACATATATTTTATTTGAGTTGGCATTTATGCCATTTTTGTATATGGACATACACTTATAATTATTCGACATTTTGATATATATAGAAGGTGATATTTGATATAACTTGTTCCTCATGTTCATGGCATCATTATTTTAAACTTTAATCTTCAATCCAATAATTAACAATAGTTAATTAATGATCAATACAATGTTGTTTGTATAACCTTGAGATTGTATAAATTCATTTCATCTAAATCCTAAGTGTTAAACTTGGTTGCCTTTGGCAACTTCACCATATTTAATGACCATATTGGTATTGGTAATAATGATAACATGGATACTTAGTAATGACAAATAAAAAGTAGCAAAGCATCTTCTACAACGGAATGCAATTTTTTCATAATCGACTGGTTACATTTAGGAACAATCTGTCATCATTAAAGTCATCTCAGTAGGGAGATACTTTGAAGAGGTCCATTTCCAGATGTTTCCCGTTAAAATTAAGACCCGAATATATGAACTCTAAAAATAAACTTTTTTTGATTGTCATTTAGCTATTGAAAGATACACTATCTCCTATTTTACCTGTTGATGATATAGCGTTGGTAGTAATCCTATAGGCTAACTAACTAAGACCAAATATGTGAATGGCCTATCAGCCTTACATATTTGGTGATCCAATTTACAATATCTATTAATACATCACATATATCATTATTGTGTTTTGGGTTGTTAAATAATCATTGGGCAAACAAATTATATTATTATGAATTGGTTCATGTATAACTGATTGTGATGATTGTAATAAGATGACTTGTCTTGTATTGAAACTTCATGACCTCTCTTGGAAAGACATTGGTTTGAGTATATTTATGAAGATAATGTATCTCCCCCTTTGACTATTTTGGACATACGCAAAAGTTCAGATACCATACTTGCTCAAGCAGATCGACATTCTTCACCATATCGTGTAACTACATACAAGAAGAGTGAAGATATGCTTAGATAGATGGTAACACACATAGAGTGGATCGATACTTGGGATGCAATCAACATTACTTCCCCCCCCACTCGATCAAATGCTTAGGGCCATACCCTACCAACGTCATCCCTTGAGCGCCCTAAGTGCAAAAAGTTGTCAAACTTTGACAGGTTGTATCTTAGAATCTGCAACACCTATGAGTGATTTGTTCAAACCTAGAAGGTTGCATGAGGGCTTCCTATAAAAGTATGTCTTAGATTTTCAATATTCGGAGCGATTTTCTTTGGGTAGCATTTTTTCAGTTGGTGAAAAAATTGTTAGTTTCATTCAACGAAAAGTTGTCATGGGGCTAATTTCTCAATTTTCTCATCATGACCATGAACCGTTGGCTACATCACATCTATTAGGCATTCTTACCCTAGGCATGCTCCTGTTCGCACCCCCCCCCCCACTCAATTGAATGCTCAGGGCCATACCCTACTGACCTTGTCCCTTGAGCACCTTAAGTGCGAAAAATTGTCAAAATTTGATAGGTCGTATCTTGGAAAATGTGGCACCTACAAATGATCTAGAACCTATAGGATCATGTGAGGAATGCCTACAATATTTTGTCTCAGATTTTCAATATCTAGAGTGGTTTTCGTAGGGAAACATTTTTTCAATTGACAAAAAATCGTCAGTTTCATTCAATGAACAATTGCCATGGAGTGAACTTCTTGTTCTGCTCATCGTGGGTGTGAACTGTCAGTCCTAACATGTCTAGTTAGGTATTCTTACCCTAGGTATGCTCTTTTTTTATCCCCCCACTCGGTCGAATGCTCAAGGCCATACCCTACCAACGTCATCCCTTGAGCGCCCTAAGTGCGAAAAATTGTCAAACTTTGACAGGTTGTATCTTAGAATTTGCGACACTTGAAAATGATCTATTTAAACCTACAAGATTGTGTGAGGGCTTGCTACAAAATCCTATCTCGTATTTTCAAGATTCAAAGTTGTTTCTTAGGGCAACATTTTTTCAGTTGGTGAAAAAATCGCCAGTTTCATTCAATGAAAAGTTGTGATGGGGCTAATTTCTAGTTTTGCTCATCATGACCACAAACCATTGATTCCAACACGTCTGGTTAGGTAGTCTTACCTTAGGAATGCTCCTATTTTATGCCCCCACTCAGTCTAACACCTAAGGCCATGCCCTACCAACATTGTCCCTTGAGTGCCCTAAGTGTGAAAAATTATCAAAATTTGACAGGCCATATCTCAAAAACCATGGCACCCGTGAATTATCCGTTTGAACCTACAGGGTCATGTGAGGGCTTCCTACAATAGGCTATCTCATATTTTCAAGATTCAGAGTAGTTTTTGTAGGGCAGCATTTTTTCAGTTGATGAAAAAATCGTCAGTTTCATTCAATGAAAAGTTGCCACGGAGCGAATTTCCCATTATGCTCATCGTGGGTGCGAATCATTAGTCCCATCACATTTGGTAAAGTATTCTTACCCTAGGAATTATCTTATTTTTCCCCCTCCACTCGATCGAATGCTCAATGCTATACCCTATCGATGTCGTCCCTTGAGCGCCCTAAGTTTTGAAAAATTATCAACCTTTGACAGGTTGTATCTCGAAATCCACAACACCTACAAATGATTTGTTTGAACCTACAAGGTTGCATGAGGGCTTCCTAGAAAAACCTATCTCCGATTTTGAATATTCAAAACGGTTTTCTTAAGGCAACATTTTTTTCAATTGGCAAAAAAATTGGCAGTTTCATTCAATGAAAAGTTGCCATGGGGCTAATTTATTATTTTTCTCATCGTGACCAAGAACCATTAGTTCCAACATATCTAATTAGGCATTCTTACCCTATTCATGCTCCTATTTTACCCCCCCCCCCTACTCCCACTTGATCAAATGCTCGGGGTCATACCCTACCAACGTCATCCCCTGAGTGTCCTAAGTGCGAAAAATTGTCAAAATTTAACAAGTTGTATCTCAGAAACCATGACACCTATGAATGATCCATTTGAACCTACAAGGTCATGTGAGGGCTTCCTACAATATCCTATCTTAGATTTTCAAGATTTGGAACTATTTTCGGAGGGCAATGTTTTATCAGTTGATGAAAAAATCATCAGTTTCATTCAATGAAAAGTTGCCACGGAGAGAATTTTTTGTTCTTCTCATCATGGGCGTGAATCATCAATCCCAACACATCTGATTAGGAATTCTTACCCTAGGCATTCTCTTTTGTTACCCCCCATTCGGTCGAATGCTTAGGGCCATACCCTAACGATGTCATCCCTTGAGTGCCCGAAGTGCGAAAAATTGTCAAACTTTGATAGGTTGTATCTCAAAATCCGCAACACCTGTGATTGATCCATTTGAACCTAAAAGGTCTTGTGAGGGCTTCCTACAAAATCCTGTCTCGTATTTTCAAGATTTGGAGTGGTTTTCTTAGGGCAGCATTTTTTCAGTTGGCAAAACAATTGTCAGTTTCATTCAATGAAAAGTTGCCACGGAGCTAATTTCTTATGCTACTCATCATGAGCATGAACCGTCAATTCCACCACATCTAGTTAGGCATTTTTACTTTAGGAAGGCTCCTATTTTACCCCCCCACTCAGTCGAATGCCTAGGGCCATACCCTATCAGTGTCATCCATTGAGCACCCTAAGTGCAAAAAATTGTCAAAATTGGACAGGTCGTATCTTGGAAACCGTGGAACCTATGAATGATCTGTTTAAACCTACATGGTCATGTAAGGACTTCCTACAATATCCTATCTCAAATTTTCAAGATTCAGAGCGGTTTTCATAGGGAAACATTTTTTAGTTGATGAAAGAATCGCCATGGGTGCAAATTGTCCATCCCAACAGTCTACTTAGGCATTCTTACCCTAGGAATGCTCTTGTTTTACCCCCCCCCCCCCCACTCAGTCGAATGCTTAAGGCCATACCCTATCGACACCATCCCTTAAGCGCCCTAAGTGCAAAAAATTATCAAAATTTGACAAGTCGTATCTCACCATTGGGAATGCTATCGGCAGCCCAACCTCCCATACTTGTAGCCATGTTTTTTTGATATAGGAGGATGTTAGTTACACCTACCTAGTGAGTTCATTTAGAATTTTTTTTATCTAAAGATTTCAACAAAAAATTGAAATAACTATATAAATTCCCTAATAAGGATGCAATACCAGCTCGGTAAGTGCAGGCTTGTTTGCGATTAATCCATTCAAAATTATCTATATGATGTTGTTGAGGTGGGTGATTGTATGAAGCAGAGGCGCTTCTAAGAGTTATGCTACCCAAATGACTGAAGAGGATTTTCACTGGCTTGGAACCAATTATTGTCTCATCCAAGGCCTCTCAAGGTCGACAGGCATCTCGTCCATGGCCTCTTAGGCTTGACAGGTGTCCCATCCAAGAATGTAAACCCTAATTTTGAAAGCTTTGGCATAGATGAATGGTTCCAAGTGGCCACGTTGTCAGTTCTTTTCTTTTGTTCATATATCGGAACTTCAGCCCTCGATGCTTTAAGCGATAAAAGAAACGCAATCTGTCACATTGAATTAAGCATGATGAGGATAAACAGAGAAGAGGAATGCAAAGAGGGTTGAATTGGGGTTGAAGTGAGAGGTGAAGAACAATCCCATTCTCAGAATTGGAAATGTAAACACTCCTATGTGGCATAGATCAGAATTGCAATAAAACTTCCCCAGACTATTGCATATGGCCTGTAATCAATCAGTAGTCTATTGCCCATAGATTGATTCAAACTGCACATATTGTAAGAAGGGTGTCTTTTATTTGAATGAATGTTTGATTTTCCAAAATGGCAAGCATTCATATTTTTAACACATCTAGATCTTCCGAAGATTTCAACCTTCAAATTAGACTTCGCTATGTGCTTAAACACAACAGATGGAAAAGCCTGCAAAAATGGCCAAATTAAATATTGGATTACATACAAACCAGAATATAATAAATAATTTTTAGATTGAATGAATTTATTTTCTCAATTGATAATTGATAGCCCCCAGAATTGAGGTGAACAAAATAATACAACTAGAGCAATGTACTCATGTTTGAATAAAATGTATATCATCAATACAACTAAACCAATTTACTCATGTACAAATATAATAATATATCAACAATACAACTACACCAATGTGATCATGTGTAAATACATTGTATATATTTGTACTCGTGTACAAATTCATCGTATATCATCATAACAAAGTTACATCAATGTACTCATATACAAATACAACATCCCACTTCATGTGCATCAGACATCCTTGTGTCCTAAGAGAAAAGCTTGCATAGAGAAATGTCTGCATATAAATGAATACCAACAAGCAACGTGAACAACATAAAAAATACCTACATTTTTAAGAGTTGTTAATCTACACATAAAAAAAATGATAATAAATCGGGAGGTGGAATTATATCGAGTGTACCCACTATGTTGATGCAAAAATCACAATGCAATAGGTATTGAATCAAAAAGACCTACATTAGCAGAAAGGTTTTATGATCATCATTTTAAATGAAATGCATGATAATAAACCAAGATGTCAGATTAACAAAGAGGTATGATTATACAAATTATATCGAGTGTACCCACTATGCGCATGCAAAAATCGTGATGCAATAGTAATGTTCATCAAAGTAGACCTACATTTTTAACACATTCTTAATATAAATGTAACAAACTTAAACATTAAGGTTTTATTATCATTATTTGAGATTAAATGCATGATAAAAAAAATAAGAGATAATAAAGAGCTACTACTCAAGTGTACCTGAAGGGTCATCTCTTTGATTAAGAGTATCTAGTCATTGATGTCAACCGGTAATGGTGTCATTGATGTCACCGGTAAGTATGGGATGTCAACAGGTCATTGGAGTCACCAGTATACAAGTTAGTGTTGGAGACATAAGTTGATGTTGACTGGTGAATAGGCATTGGAGATAGTTGGCATTATGGCAATGTCAACTGGTGAATGATGAGTTGGCAGTGTGTTGTTGCCAACTGGTAACCATGGGACCAACAAGGAAGCAAGGTTAAGAAAATGGAGAAAGTGCAAGCAACCGGTATGCAATTTCATGACAATCAACAGGACTCCCCCCCGATGAAGGTGCTATCATAGGATGAAGAGAAGACTGACAGAGAGTGTTCTCAACTAGATCATATGTTTGGTCGAAGGTGTGTCTGCTCAAACAGGGAAGTCATTTTTGTGCAATGTGGAAAGAAGACTGAGCAATCTAATGTCAACTGGTTTCTATTAGATGGTTTCCAGCAGGTAACATAGATCCACTTCTACCAGTAAGTGGTAATACTTAGCTTGTCTCACATCATGCATGGATTGCATCACAACCCTTTTGGGATAAGACAAAGAAGTTAAAGACAGGTGGCTGAAGGAACACACCAGATGAACAAAGTGAAACATAATGATGCCTCAGGTGTGTGAAACCAGAGATGAGCACCGGATCAGCAAGAGTAAGCATGATGAGCTACCAGGGTAGTTAAGGAGTGATGAGTTTGTCACTTTGACAAACCAATTGAGAGTAGAACCGATCAAATGAAGAAGAAGATAAGTGTTACAATTTGTGGACATGGATTTACTCTAGGTTGCTAATATCAATAGAGATGCTTGTTGATGATTGATGTCTAAGTTTATCATGCAACCAGTATGACAAGAGTGCATTAGAGACTATTGACATGTCAATGTCAACCGATTAGAGAGCAAGGAGGGAAAACAAAAAGCTCTTATCAGATGGACATGTGTATAGTGACTCACTCTAGATACATGTTATGGATTGGCAAGTGTGGTGATCGGGAAAATGTGATCCAATCGGAAAAATAGAGAAAAGCATGGCATGAAGAATGACTGGTTAGAGCATAACCAACAAGGTAAGATGAACTGGTAGTATAAGGTATACATTGGTTGTGTGTTGTGGTTGGTGACCATGCCTGAATCGACACAATGAGTTGAGGTGGATGGCGATAGAGATGACATGTAGATATCAGGTGGCAAGCATGCAAAGGTCGGTGAAGAGTGCTTCAGCTAGGTAGCTGCAGAGTTGGTCGACATTAAATAGACCCCAAAAATCACAGGTTAGATGTAGAGGTTTGTGGCTCAAGACAGATCAGAGGATAAAGATCTAATTCATTGGCATCATGATCGATGCAAAGTGTCAAGGTGCAGATCGGATTTGGTGAAGAAGACCATGAATTCATTTATGGCGATTGATCGAGAAGTAAAGTTGATAGACAAGTTGTATGTTGCTAAGTATAGCAAACATGTACTGGAAGGAAGAAGAATGGCAGTGTTCCATGATTTGTTGAAAGTTGTCAATCTTAGAGACATGATCTGATCTGATTTGATACGCCTCATGGTTGGTGGAGAAAACCCTAGCGTGCCAAGTTTGAATGTTCAGCTTGGTGGGAAAGCTTGGCTATAAATATGTAGACAAAATATTGAAGAGGATTGATGCTACTAGATGATGTGATGTCGGATGTAGGAGAATTGAGCGTGAAGAATCAGTCAAAGTGCAAGCTAATGAAGATCATAGTGACTGTGTGTTGGAAGGAGAACTGGTAAGGAACGGAGTAACCAGTGAATTGTCTTGAAGTTGACAGTGAATCAGAAATGGTTGAATTGGTAAGAAGGTAGTAGCAGTGAGCAAAGGTGAACAAAGTATCTGTGGTGAAAAGTAGCAGTGGGTTAGAGTGATTAGACAACCGACAGAGAATAGAAGCAGCAAGATTGAGAAGAGTGAAACCAGTAAAGAGATAGTGTGAGTAAGAGGAGATCTGGAAAATAAAAAGTAGAGTAGGAGGAGAATTAGAAAGTTAGAGTGAGCAAAGAACAAAGAAGGGTTGAACAAAAAGAGAAGAGTTGAACCGGAAGAGAGATTGCAGAGGTTACAGAACTCATTTGTAACCAAGATATTACTATTGTATTGTTTACAGTCATTGTAATCATTGAGTTGGTGCCCTAAATCAGGGGTTGGTTCTCCTTGGATTGGTGCCCTAAATCAGGGGTTGGTATTCCTTGGGTTGGTGCCCTAAAATCAAGTGTTGGTGCTCCTTAGGTTGGTGCCCTAAACTTTGTATTTAGTTTTATATTGTGAGGCTGGATTGGAGTAGTAGACTCCAACAATATTTCTCATCAAGGTTTTTCCCATAGTGGGTTTTCTTTGTATATCCGGTGTTATGTGATTTGTCATGGTGTCTGCTTGCATATTTATCTCTTCCCTTATCTCATGGATATGTTTACTTGGTCTTTGATATGTTAACCGATACTCGCATTTAGGATTAAAAGGTTTAAGTTTGGAAACCATTGATTCACCCCCTCTCTTAGTGGTATCTTGTGTTCTACATTTGTGTGGTTCAAAAATTGGATATCTGATCAGATATCCAATTTTTATTCATATTTTTCCTAGAGCTACAAAAAATTCTTGTTGGTGCCCATTTTTGGAATGTTGATGTCCTAATGCAAATCCAATTTGTTTACATATAAGAAAATTGAGAGAGATACTTGAGGGAGATGGAGAGAGGAATAGTGAGAGAGAGACAGAGAGACAGAGACAGAGAGACAGAGAGATAGAGAGAGACAGAGAGAGAGATAGATAGACAGACAGACAGACAGACAGACAAACAGACAGACAGACAGATAGATAGACAAAGAGATAGAGAGACAGAGAGGGAGACATAGAGAGACACAGAGAGACATAGAGAGAGAGAGAGACACACACACACACACATAGAGATAAATATATAGAGAAGGGGAGAGGGATAGAGAGAGAGAGAAGGGGGGACAGGGAGAGAGAGAGGGGTTGAGGACATAAATAAGGAGAGAGGGATAGAAAGAAGGAGAGTGAGTGAGGGACAAACAAATGGGGAGGGAGAGAGAGAGAGAGAGAGAGAAGGGGGGGATGGGAAAGGGATCAGGGAGGGAGAGAAAGGGAGCATACTGGTTTATTATTTTCATCCTTGAACCTCATGCTCGCTCTCAGGGGGTGATATGAACTTATTTTTGTAAGCAGTATTGGCACTGCTTTTTATATTGTAATAATGGTTCATCTTTCCACCTTACGACACCATATGACCCATTAGGACACCATATGACCCCTTTTAACATCATAGTACACAACATGACCCCTTCGGAGACCATGTGACCCCTTAGGACACCATATGTTGTTGTTGGGGGTCATATAGTATCCTAAGAGGTCATATGGTGTCTTAAGGGGTAATATGGTGTTATATGACCCCTTAGGACACCATCTGACCCCTTAGGACATGGGATCACATGGTGTCCTAAGGGGTCATAAGGTGTCTTAAGGGGTAATGGTGTTCTATGACCCCTTACAACACCATATGACCCCTTAGGACACCATATGACCCCTGACAACACCACATGACCTCTTAGGTGTCATTAGGGGTCATATGGTGTCTTATGACCCCTTAGGACACCATATGGTGTTTTTAGGGGTTTTATGATGTCTTAAGGAGTCATATGGTGTCCTATGACCCATAGGACACCATATGACCCCTTAGATGTCATTAGGGGTCATATTGTGTCCTAAGGGGTCATATGGTGTTCTACAACCCCTTAGGACACCATATGACACCTTAGGACACCATACGGTGTTGTTAGGGGTCGTATGGTGTCCTAAGAGGTCATATGGTGTTCTATGACCCCTTAGGACACCATATGGTGTCGTATGGTGTCCTAAGCGGTCATATGGTGTTTTATGACCCCTTAGGACACCATATGGTGTCGTTAGGGGTTCTATAGTGTGCTAAAGGGTCATATGGTGTCCTAAGACCTCTTAGGATACCATATGACCCCTTACATGTTCTTAAGGGTCATATTGTGTTAGGACACCATATGACCCCTTAGGTGTCATTAGGGGTCATATTGTGTCCTGACGAGTCATTGGTGTCCTATGACCCCTTAGGAGACCATATGGTGTCGTTAGGAGTTGTATGGTGTCCTAAGGGCTCATATTGTGTCCTAAGGGATCATAGGACATCATATAACCCCTTAGGACAACATATGACCCCTTAGGTGTCGTTAGGGGTCATATTGTGTCCTAAGGGGTCATATGGTGTCCACTGACCCCTTAAGACACCATATGACCCCTTAGGACACCATATGGTGTCATTATGGGTCATATGGTGTAACCCCTTAGGTCACTATATGACCTCTTAGGACACCATATGGTATTGTTAGGGGTCGTATGGTCTCCTAAGGGGTCATATGGTGTCCTATGACCCCTTAGGACACCATATGACCCTTTAGGTGTTGTTAGGAGTCATATTGTGTCCTACATGGTCATATGATGTCCAGTGACCCCTTAGGACACCATATGACCCATTAGGGCACCATACAGTGTCGTTAGGGGTCATATGGTGTCCTAAGGGGTCATATGGTGTCCTATAACTCCTTAGGATATCATATGACCCTTAATGACACCATATGATCCCTTAGATGTCGTTAGGGGTCACATTGTGTCCCCATGGGTCATATATTGTCCTATGACCCCTTAGGATACCATATCATGTTGTTAGTGGTCATATGATGTCCCATGACACCATATGACCTCTTCGGTGTTGTTAGGGATCATATTGTGTCATATGGTGTTCTATGACCCCTTAGGACACCATACGGTGTCGTTAGGGGTCGTATGGTGTCTTATGACCCCTTAGGACATCATATGACACCTTAGGTGTTGTTAGTGGTCACATTGTGTCCTAAGGGGTCATATGGTGTTATATGACCCTTTAGGACACCATACAGTATTTTTAGGGGGTGTATGGTGTCCTAAGGGGTCACATGGTGTCCTATGACCCATTAGGACACCATATGACTCCTTAGGTGTCATCAGGGGTCATATTGTGTCCTGAGGGGTCATATGGTTTTCTTTGACCCCTTAGGACACAATATGGTGTCGTTAAGGGGTCATGTGGTGTTCTATCACCCCTTAGGATACCATATGACCCCTTAGAACATGATATGGTGTTATTAGGCATCCTATGGTATGCTAAGGGGTCATATGGTGTCCTATGACCCCTTAGGATACCATATGACCCATTAGGTGTTGTTAGGGGTCATTTTGTATCCTAAGGGGTCATACGGTATCCTATGACACCTTAGGACACCATATGACCCCTTAGGACATCATACAATGTCGTTAGGGGTCATATTGTGTCCTAACAGGTCATATGGTGTCTTGTAACCCCTTAGGACACCATAAGATTTCGTTATAGGTCATACGATGTCCTAAGGGGTCATATGACACCATATTACCCCTTAGGACACCATATGGTGTTGTTAGGGGTCGTATGGTGTCCTATGACCCATTAGGACACCATAGGACCCCTTAAGTGTCGTTAGGGGTCATATTGTGTCCTAAGGGGTCATATGGTATCCTATGACCCCTTATTACACCATATAGCCCCTTAGGACACCATATAGTGTTGTTAGGGGTTGTATGGAGTCCTAAGGGGTCATATGGTGTTTTATGACCCCTACAGACACCATATGACCCCTTAAGTGTCGTTAGGGGTCATATTGTGTCCTGACTAGTCATATGGTATCCTATGACCCCTTAGGACACCATATGGTGTTGTTAGGAGTCGTATGGTGTTATAAGGTGTCTTATGACCCCTTAGGATACCATATGACCCCTTAGTTGTCGTTAGGGCTCATATTGTGTCCTAAGGGGTCATATGGTATTCTATGACCCCTTAGGACACCATACAATGTCGTTAAGGGTGGTATAGTGTCCTATGACCCCTTAGGACACTATATGACCCCTTAGGTGTCATTAGAGGTCATATTGTGTCCTAAGGGGTCATATGGTGTTCTATGATCCCTTAGGACACCATACAGTGTTGTTAGGGGTTAGAAGGTCTCCTAAGGGGTCATATGGTGTCCTATGACCCCTTAGGACACCATATGGTGTCGTTAGGGGTCGTATGGTGTGCTAAGGGGTTATATGGTATCCTATGACCCCTTACGACACCATATGACCCCTTAGGTGTCGTTAGTGGTCATATTGTGTCCTAACGGGTCATATGGTCTCCTATGACCCCTTAGCACACCATATGACCCCTTAGGACACCATACGGTGTCGTTAGGGATTGTATGGTGTCCTATGGGGTCATATGGTTTCCTTGACCCCTTAAGACACCATATGACCCTTAGGTGTTGTTAGGGGTCATATTGTGTCCTAACAGGTCATATGGTCTCCTATGACCTCTTATTACACCATATGGTGTCGTTAGGGTTCGTATGGTGTGCTAAGGGATCATATTGTGTTTTAAGGGGTCATAGGACATCATATGACCCCTTAGGTATCATTAGGGGTCATGTTGTGTCCTAAGGGGTCATATGTTATCTCGTGACCCCTTAGGACACCATATGACGCCTTAGGACACCGAATGGTATTGTTAGGAGTTGAATGGTGTTCTATGATGCCTTAGGACACCATATGGTGTTGTTAGGGGTTGTATGATGTGCTAAGGGGTCAATGGTGTCCTTTGACCCCTTACGACACCATTTGATCCCTTAGGTGTCGTTAAGTGTCATTAGGGGTCTTATTGTGTCCTAAGGGGTCATATGGTGTCCTATGACCCCTTAGGACACTATATGACCCCTTAGGACACCATACGGTGTTGTTAAGAATTGTATGGTGTCCTATGAGATCATATGATATCATATGACCCCTTAGGACATCATATGATCCCTTAGGTGTCGTTAAAGGTCATATTGTTTCCTAATAGGTCATATGGTGTCCTATGACCCCTTAGGACACCATATGGTGTCGTTAGAAATTGTACGGTACCCTAAGGGGTCATAGGACATCGTATGACCCCTTAGGACACCATATGGTGTCATTAGGAATCGCATGGTGTCCTAAGGGGTTATAGGACATCATATGACCCCTTAGGACACCATATGACACCATAGGTGTCGTTAGGGATCATTTGTGTCCTAAAAGGTCATATGGTATCCTATCACCCCTTAGGACACCATATGGTGTTGTTATGGGTCGTATGGTGTGCTAAGAGGTCATATGGTGTTGTATGACCCCTTAGAGCACCATATTGTGATGTTAGGGGTCATATAGTGTCTTATGACCCCTTAGTACACCATATGATATTGTTAGGGATCTTATTGTGTCCTAAGGGGTCATATGGTGTTCCATGAGCCCTTAGAACACCATATGACCCCTTAGGACACCATATGGTGTCATTAGGGGTCATATTGTGTCCTAAATAGTCATATGGTGTTTTATGACCCCTTAGAACACCAAATGGTGTCCTTAGGTGTCAAATGGTGTCCTAAGGGGTCATATGGTATCCTATGACTTCTTAGGACACCATATGACCCCTTTTAACATCCTAGTGCATGACATGACACTTTAGGACCATATGGTGTCCTAAGGGGGCATATGTTATTCTAACACATGTGTTGCCCCTTATGACCCCATATGACACACAACGTCACCATGCGACCCCTCATAATACCATATGACCCCTTACAACACTATATGACCACTAATGAAAATATTAATAATATATTTTAATATATACATTTATATTATAGTATTAATATATAACATTTTTATTATATATTAATATATTGAATATTATTATATTAATATATTGTACATATTAGTATATAAATATTGTATTAATATATTAATATCATAGCTTATTAAAATCAAATATCTGATTTCTCACACATAAATTTCAAATTTGGTTCGATAATGCTTTGGGATTTGGCTTGGAAATGACAAGCCCAGAAAGTCAACAAACAAACGTGTTTTTGAGTATTGTTTGATTTTTGAGACTTCGCACTGGTGGTTGATGACTTTCTTTTAGCCAAAATTGATAAAATGAAAAGGGTTTTTCAAGGACATTCTCAGATTTCCAACAATATAAGTTTTGTCTTATTTTGACTTTAATAAATACTTATTATTTATTTTCTAATTGAATTCTGACAAAAGTTCTGATTGATATGTTGATTGAAAAACACCCATAACTTTCAAATGGTATCACATTTTTTTAATCTAAAACATGTGTCACATTCTATGCTTCATCTACTATAGGAAAAAAATTGAATTTCATAAAATTTAGACCAAGTTAAGGTGGTCGGTCATACATAGGAGTTTTTCAATTTCTCAAAAGTTGTAGTAAAAAAATCATTATTAATTATTTACTCATAAAAAATTACAAAAAAATATGTGTCACATCTGGACATGAGTCTGCTACTTATATTATAAATCTTATAAAAAATATTATGATTTGATTGTGATTAGGGTGGTCAGACATACACCTACTTCTTATCTTTTTCCAGAAATCTTAGTACCATTGCATTGAAATTTCAAATTTTCATCAAACAATTTTTTTTTTCAAAAAACAACTAGTATCGTAGACACTACATTCAATTTGCTATAGATTCTCTTCTTACATATTTTAAAAATAATATTCATAACTTATTCAAATTTTCATGTCAAGTTGTATAACTCTGATTTTCTGAAATTACATTACCACTTAAGGGCCTGTTTTGGCCCACCATGATCCTGCGCATACCCATTATATAAAACATCGTGTTAGTCCCACATGGAGATATAGAAGGAAAACATGGGATGTGCTATTGAGCCTAGAAATTGGATGAAGAATTCATTAGCAATTGAGATGGAAGGGGATTATGAAATTTGATCTGACTCAGAAAAAGTATAGTTGTAGTTGTGTAAAACACACCATGTGATATTGAGTTGGAAGGGAATTGTGAAATCTTTGTGTATAACTCAAGGATCGGAGCTTATGAGAAGAAAAGAGTCAGGTCAATCTCAAGAGCAGAACATCTGTGAGTTACAAAACACCATTTGTAACAAGGTACTTAATTTTTTTTTAAATACGTGTTCATTGTAAATCTCTGAGTGGGTGCTCAAAGAAGGGGTAGGTGCTCCTTTCGGTTGGTGCCAATGAACTTCAGGGGTTGGTGCTCCTTTGGGTTGGTGTCCATAAATGTTGTAATCAATGATTTACTTGTGAGGCTGGATTGGAGTAGTAGACTCTAGCAGCATTCTCACCAAGGTTTTTTTCCCCACCATGGGTTTTCCTTGTACATCTTATGTTATGGGCTTGCATTTTGTGTGTGTGTGTGTTAATATGCTTGAATATCTCTACTTATAGTTTCATATCTTGATTGTTAATTTTTTAATCATATGTCATTTGGAATTCAAGAATGGAAGTTTATTTGTCCTCCTTGGGTTATGATGTCTAGATGTCAATCAAGAATGGTTACACCACCCCTGCCACTCTTCCTACTAGACCTAAAGCTAAAAGAGAATATGAATGTAATGCTAAAGCTAAGAAGGTTATTCTCAGTGGGTTGTCAGATACAGTGTCTTCAAAGGTCAAGAAATGTAAATCAGCAAAGAGAAAATGGGATAGACTAAAGAAAACATATGGAGAAGATCCTACCACAACTGGATCAGACTATGGAATGAAGAATAATAATGCTGCTAGAAATGTTGCAAATGAGAGATAAAGGGAGATCAATCAAATCTGGAGGAGAAAGTGCAACAAAGGAGGTGATAAATGCAAGAATGTATTCATGAGCAGGCACTGTGTATTTCATGAACAAGTGACATCTCCTCAAGTTTAAGGTGATGCAGGACCTTAGGGAGAGAAACATATTGATCACATCATCCACCCCCAAAATTTTGAAAAGGATTAGTATAAGGAGAGGATGCTGCATATATGAGGAAGACCAACTTTAAGAAGAAGACATGGAGGAAGAAGATAAGATGGCATATTTTATAGTTGTTGTTGAGTTAGTTTAAAGTGTTTGTAAATTTTCTCTAGTTGTTTGTGTTGCAGAAGTTTATGCCCTATAAATATGTCAAGCTTTAACATTGTTGACATATGGTTCACTATGAAAAAGGCATTTGATTGTAGTGCATACTTGCATATAAAAGGCTTAGTACAACTGCAAGTAGTTTAATTTTTGCAGCAAGACATTAAGGATTTGAGGAAAAATTGTCAAAAGAAAGAAGAAAGTATGCAAAGCAAAAAAGGTAGACTACATAGAGTGAGATGTGTATGTTTGATTCAGAAGAAATCAAATGCAGATGGAAGAAAACAAAGGTTAGGCCAGCAAGTGTGTTGTTTGGTTTAAGGCATAGAAGAAGATTTGCAGCAATTATGGAATTAAAAATAATAAATTTGATCAGTAATTTACAACAGAGAAAAGGAAGGAGATGTATAAAATATGCTTATGTACATTGAAATAGAGGTAGCCCAGTTATAAGGATGTCTAGATAATAGAAGCAGTGATGATCCAATAATAGACACATAGTTAGTTGTGAAAAGATAGTGACAAAAAACAACTATAGGCAAACAATCTTGAAAGGTCACAAGGCTGCAAGAAGTGAAGTTACAGGTCTGCATACAATCATGATACATGCATTGGATCAAAATAAGTAAGGTATGTGGTTCAAGGGGAGCTACAAGATATACATATCAGCTTCTTGCATACATGCACATTAGCAGGATCATCCAACATGGCAGTTGAAGTTCTCAGGGGGATATAAGAAATTTTTATAAGCAGTATGGGCACTACTTTTTATATTGTAATAATGGTTCATCTAACATACAGGAAGTGGAGGTGCATATCATCATACAAGTGATTTGGTTCAGGGGGAGCTTATTGATTATATTTTGTTCACCCTTGAAGATGTATGTGCTCCAAGGCAGATGGAGCATAGAGGTTATTGGTCTCGAAGGGAGATCATTAATCAACTACACAATAGAAAGATTGTGTGTGTAGCAGATGAGAAAATAATTGGGGGAGATTGTTCCTCGGAAAGGGTCGGCATATTGATAGTAGGTTCTACTATTGCTAAGGAGGAGAAGATGAAGTATAGTTGGTATCCATAAAGGTACAATGTAATTGTCACAGGGGAACTAATATATGTTTCTAGCTAAGTGAAAAAGGTCAACATAATGGTAGCAAGTATTGTAGATGTGTCATGACCAAAAATTGGAAGATCCATTCATTTCTATGCATTGGAAGGAGATATTCCTCACTTTACTTAAGGGTCAAGAGGATGACTATAGATAATCTTAATATAAAGGTGGTCTATTGCAGTAGGTGTTTCTGTTACACAATATAGGTTGGCTACAAAATGAATGTTTTCTAGCAGAATACATGGCCTAAGGGGAAGCATATTGATATCCATGGTTGGCAGTCAATCTAAAAATCAGATGAATTTTTGCAAGTAGTGAGGCCCCTTTTCCATTATTGTCAAAGGGGGAGAGTGATGATTGGTGTTGACATCAATGCCAAAGGGGGAGATTGTTGGCATTGAAGTTGTCATTGATGTCAACATGTGTGTATGCAGAAATGATAAGTTCCACACAGAACATGTGTAGCATGACAAAGAATGTGCAATGTGATTTTGCCACAACCACTCGGCTATGATGAAGAGATAAAAATGGATCGAAATGCAAAGGCATGCATGATAGCAAGTTGGCTAAGTACAGTGATGTAGGATGATGAGGTCTCAAAGGAAGATCAGATTAGCTGATATAGTGTTGCATCAGGATAGAAGAGTTGTGCAAGTGCATAAGTGTTGTTGCAGCATTATATAACACATCATGTTAGTCCAACATGGAGATATAGAAGGCAAGCATGGGATGTGCTATTGGGACTGGAAATTAGATGAAGAAGTCATCAACCATTGAGTTGGCATGGGATTGTGAAATCTAGTCTGACTCAAAAAAAGTATAGTTGCAGTTGTGTATAACACGCCCTGTTAGTCGCATGTAGTTACAAGGAATATCAGTCATATTTGTATATAACACGTTGTCTTAGTTACACAAATGTTACAAGAAGAGCACATAACACATAGGTTATTGCTAGTGCTATCTCGCGGTCAACTGTCTGCATTAACCAAAGGGTTGCTGAGAAACTACAATGGTGAAGTGCATAACATGATGGTTATGCAACAAAGTATGCCAATAATATGATGATTATACTACCCTGACCTCCCATAGCACGAAGGATGGAAGTAAAATAACACTACGGGGTAACATTTAAGTGTGGTGGATGATGTCAATAACATGATGGGTTAGTCGCCTTGCCTTCCCATAACAAGGAACACCTAAAGAAAAACACTCTATGGGCTAGTCTACAAACTGTGATAGGGAACATCAATAACACGATAGGTTAGTCGTCCCGCCACCCTACATCATGACAAATGGAAGAAAGTTAACCATGCAGGGTAAGGCTAATTGTGATAGGGGATGTGCATAATGTGATAGGCTATGTGTCCCCTCTATCCCATGGCCAAGGAACTTACTAGAAGACTTCCTTGTGGGATAATGAGAAGCTAGTAGCGGGAGGTTACCCTACCATCCCGTGACATGTTATACAGGAGTAAGATAACCCTATGAAGTTACACAAAAGCAAATCAAATAGAGTTTCCTGCTACCTCGTGATATTGAAAAGGGAGAAGTGATGGTCATGCAAGGTAAAAATACCAAAGAGGATAGATGCATCATTCCATCCCGCAAGGGTAAAAAGGTCTGAAAAGTGTTGAACACAATGTACCACTGAGAGAGAGGTGAATCAATGGTTCCTAAAATATTTTCTTTTTAAACCAAGCCTTGAGTATCAGTTAACAACCTAAACACTAAGCAATCAAACCTGTAAGATATGAGAAGATATTAAAAGAGGCAAACATATAAATGCATAACCCACAACACCAGATGTACGAGGAAAACCCAATATGGGAAAAACCTCAGTGAGAAATGTTGCTCGAGTCTACTGCTCCAATCCAGCCTCACAATGAAATAACAAATTACAATGATTTAGGGCACCAACCCAAGGAGCACCAACCCCTAGTGATTCAGGGCACCAACCCAAGGAGCACCAACTCGGTGTAAAGTGATGAATAACACCTAGTTGCAAATGAGTTCTGCAACACCTGATCAACTAATGTATGCTGGTTAACAACCTCCTCTTCTTCACTGGTTCTCACACTATTGGTTATCATATTACTCTCTTTGATCACTTACCGGTTACTCCTAGCCTTTCTTCTCTCTCTCTAAGCCTCACACTTCATAGTGTCACTCATGGATGCCTTCCTAACCAATCACTCCTTACCGGTATGCTTGACTATTAAGACTGTAACAGTTTACCAGTTACTTTGTCTCTACCAGTTAGACCCTCTCACCGATTCAGCCTGCTAACACACACTCTAACTCTCTGAGAAATAACTCTTAGTCAGATAGTCTTTCTTCTTGCTCAGGCTCTCTTTCCTCTCACACCTCGCATCTAGAATTAACAAATTTTAGTCTCGAGTTGACATATTTATTCGTGAGGTTCCCGCCAAAAGCAACATTCAAATGGTGTCATATTAGGTTTTACATTCACCAACTTGATCCATATTAGATCCAATCTGATCTTCTTTTCTGAAATGGTGATCTGCATCACACCAAATAGCAACGCCATCTCCTCACTTTTCAATGTGCATTTTTTTTAATTTTTGGATGTCTACGACATGCTTTTTTGCGTTGCTCTGTCAATCACCACTAATTGCTTGGATTTTTCCTTTGGCAAATGAGTACAAAGATCGGATCATCTTGCAAGGTCAGTTCAATCACCTTGCCACCTTTTCTTCCTCGAGCCACAACATTCTTTCATCCTCCCATGATTTTTGGGTTCTTCATTAATGTCGACCTACTAGTTAACTACTACGTCGATGAATACTTCACCGACCTTTGCATGATCGCCACCTGGTTTCCACCTATCATCCTTGTCGACATCAACCTATGCTCGGTTTGCAATGTCAATTTGGCATCATCTTCATTCTGCTATGTTGATTTAACATCCTTCACTGACTAAGACTAACTACCGGTTCAACTCACCTTAACAGTATAACTTAACTTCACCAGTGGACCTTCATACCTGTTGACCTCTTCTCTATTGGTGGATCAACATGGCCTTCCATCAAACATGCTGTTCCATCTACTAAGTCCATTTACCTTTAGCATTAAACTTCTCTATGTATACCAGTTCACATCCTTCTGTTCTTTTTTTCTTGCTTGCTTTGCCTTGTCGGTGGTCTTTCTTTACTAGTAGATGATGCATTTCATGTGTACCGATAACATACCTTTTTGTCTACTTACACACATATTGGTTGACATCATTATTTCTTACTTCACCCATATTGGTCACCACTACTTACTCACTGGTGACCATGCCATACCAGTTGACATCAATGATAACCTAATGCCAACCAGAAGAAACGACACGTGTTATTGAAAATGGTAGATGGTATGTTATCCCGCCAACTCATAGGAAGAAAGGTTTGGTTGTTTTGCAACATGTATAACACGTGTTATGCGACCTGCAAAACACATCAATGCAGCCCGTGAATCCAATGTAGATTTCCTTCACATGTGGACCTTTTTGTGTGCAGATGGTTATGTAGATGGGTTCCACCATTCACTAAGTAACAGAGTGACATGTGGATACTTTGTGGGAAAAATGTTTAATTGATTATTAAAGCCAAGAGCACACATATTGAAAGAAGATCTTTCAGATTGAGTTGCAAAAAAAAATGAAATAAATGTTGGGCAAATTTGCAATTTTATATATATATATATATATATATATATATATATATATATATATATATATATATATATATATATATATATATATATATATATATATATATATATATATATATATATATATATATATATATATATATATATATATATATATATATATATATATATATATATATATATATATATTTAGAATGTGCATTGTGTGCAATGTCAAACCAGATTGTAGAAGTAGCTGAAATAAGTAAGAAGACATTTAATTTAGACAGTTTCCAGATGAAATGAATAGACAAGGCAAATAATTTAGCAGTTCGAGAAACTTAGAAAGAAGATATCACCACCATGAAAAATATTTGAAATACCTCCAGTTGACAAGACATCACAGCTGCAGTTAGGTGAAGATTACTAAAGATAGTAATCTGAATCTAGAGATCATTATGAAGATGGTGCAATGAATGATGACATCCAATCAAACTACATGATAGATTTATTAGGAGCTAGAAAAGATTTTTCTAAATATTTGTTCGGAGGGAAAATCACATTTGTACATAGATTACCACTAAGTGAAGTTAGTGGATAGTTGAGAAGTGTCGAGAAGGAGAAAATGAGAGTGTTTTATGTGCATGAGTGTAGAAGCTCTGCAAAAATAGAGGTTATAGAATAGAGAGAACTGAAGAGGGCACAGAAAAGAATTTATGCAGGTGCGCATAACATGACGTTTGAGCAGTCAATAACATCACAAAAAAGATTGCATGTAGAGTAATCAGAAGGTGAAGAGGAGATAAGTGGGAGCTGAGATCCAGAGAAGAAAGTAGATAGAGAAGAGAACAAAGGTGGAGTGCAGGGATAAGAGATCAGAGAGTGTAGAGCTGAGGCAGATAACACAGTGGGTTATATACACTATGAGAGGCAAAGAAGAAAGAGTGATCAGTGCAGAAGACAAAGTGCAGAGAACAAAGATTGATAAAAAAGATCAGAGAACAAAGATCGGAGCTTATAAGTAAAAAAGAGTCAAGTCAATCTCAAGAGAAGAACATCTGTGTGTTACAAAACATCATTTGTAACAAGGTGCTTAATTTTTTTTCAAATACTTGTTCATTGTAAATCTCTTAGTGGGTTCTCAGAGCAGGGGTAGGTTCTCCTTTGGGTTGGTGCCCATAAAGCAGGGGTTGGTGCTCCTTTGGGTTGGTACCCATAAACTTTAGGGGTTGGTGCCCATTAATGTTGTAATCAGTGATTTACTTGAGAGGTTGGGTTGGAGCAGTAGACTCCAACAACATTCTCACAAAGGTTTTTTTTCGTACCGTGGGTTTTCCTCATACATCTTGTGTTATGGGCTTGCATTTTATGTGTGTGTGTTATTATGCTTGAATATCTCTACTCATAGGTTCATAATCTTGATTGTTAATGTTTTAATCATCTAGATTAATCAAGTTTTTTATTACCATTGATTCACCCCTTCTCTCAGTGGTCCAATTTGTGTTCATCAGTCACCCCCTAAAGGGCTCCCATGTTTTTGCCTTTGTGAGAGCTAGTGGAATCCGGTTAGGAGCCTCACAATAAGTAATCAAAAGGGGAGTCCACACATATGCTCAAGAGGGACATATGGTGAGTGTCTTTAGGAGATATTCTTCCCTCTCCCTGCACTAAAAGAATAAAAGTGTTTGGAGGTGAACCGTGTAGCTTCTAGCTAAAAGAGGTACTAGTAAGGGCACTATTTGGAACGACAAATGATAAACTACCTCAGAAGGCTTCCCAATCTTTACAACAAAGGCTTTACGTATCTCAAGGATACTAGGGGAAGGCTATCAATGCACACTATCGTTAACTCCAATTTTCATCAAAATTACCTTTATTTTATAGTGGGTTTGAGTACTTAGTGTGAGCCATTCCCACTTGGGTCGTTCCCTCTCACCCGACCTTATAGGCTACCCGAGAGGCAAGCCCGTTAAAGATATGCACTAATGAAATAAAAAAGATGAGTCTAGCTTTCTGATCACCCAAGGAAGGTGAGAGCATACTTGCCTATCATCAAAGACACAGAAGACATGTTTGTTCTTTTCTCTTTTAATAAGTCCATGTGCATATTTTAATCAAAAGAAATGCAATATCCCGGGCTGCAAAAAAAACGTTAGTAGTTTAGCATTCAGTCTTTGGCTATGAAATATTTATAACTTTGATCTTTGATAGCGTGGAAGGTACGTGAGAATCAGAAAGTTGCAGATTAGATTCTAGAATATAAAATTTTGTAGACATATCTCAAAATGCTAGAAAACTGCATTAAAATGTTGAACTTAGCACTTAGAACGCTAAAATATTAACTGAAAACGATGTATTGATACCTTAGAATGCTACTATTTAAACCTAGAATGTTAAATAATAGACTTAGAATGCTAGATAACAAACCTAGAATGCTAAATAACACTCAGAACGCTGGGAAATGAAACTAGAATGCTAGATTATGAAACTAAAACATTGAAACAGACAGAGAGATATATGAAATAGAATAGGTCCTCTGTTTTGCACTACACAAGTTCACTAAAACACCATTTAAAGTGACAGGAACACTAGAATGGGAACTCGGAATGCTAATCTTTAGCCTGAAGAGATAAACTCAATTACCAAAGCTCGACCTTGTGAATTTGTGAAAACCTGTCAATAAATTTCCTGCAAGCAAACTTGTTAAAAATCAATGGGGTCGGGCCCCACAGTGGGCATTAATTAATGTATGTCTAAATAGTGTGAAAAGCATTTAAACAGAATATAAATGAGACAAGTATCAAAATAGAAAGCAAATTAGGATTTAGAAATGCAAACTTTGCTCTCTTTGTGATGTCCCATCTTCCTCTAATCCCAAGGATTTTGAAGATCAATAGATGTGTCTCTCAGCAAGCAGCATGACCATCAAAATGACCAAGATGTGAGTAGCTACATGATTTATGATAAATGCAAGATTGATGTGATGTGATACCAAGATGCTATGATATTCCTATGATAATTGCTAATCTATTCAAATGAAAAGATGTAAAATGCAAGAGAGTAACAATGCAAAATTAAGCTAAGTGTCAGGTCTTGATTGATTGAGAATGAGGTGGCAGGAATTGATGGTCAAGATCTGATCTAGAGATATCAAGGGCTAAGGATTGGGAAGTTGGAAAAGAGTTTGGAAGGAGAGACACATGTGTCATCCCTAGGGTGACAAGTGTCCAAGAATTTTCAACAAATTTCCCACAAGAAGGTAAGTGTCAAGGGATAAAAAACATGTGGCAAAGTAGCCATGTGTCCTCAAGAGAAGGTGGACACTCCAAAGAGGTTGGAAAGAGGTTAAGATGAGGAATCTAGAAGGGATAGGGTTAGTTAGATGCAAGGTTAGACTAAATGGGTTAGGTTAGACTAAATGGGTTAGGTTAGAATATGGTTAAGAAAAGTGGTTAAGATTAGGAGCAATTTTCTCATTTGAATTAAAAATTTAAATTTTTGGGAATGGATAATTAAACTCAACAAATGATTTAATTTGTTTATTTAATTATAGAAATAGGAGAAATCAATTTAATGGGGGGAATAAATTAATTCAGATTAATTATTCAAGGAGGATAATTGAAATGAGCTATATAAATAAATCCTTAGATTTATTTACAAATAGAAGAATAAAAGGGGAATTAATTAAATCACTTTGCATTTAATTAATTAGGAAGGTTCATTAATTAAATCATTGCATATTTAATTAATTATCTCCACACCAATTTTGAGTGTATACAGTAAGGACTAATTTTAATGTAATTGGTGAAGTTGAAAACTATAATTCAAGGTTAGGAGCTAAATGGTTTACACAATATAGAGTTGATTCTAATGAAATATTTGCAGATGTGACAAGGCTTGATACACTAAGAATATTCTTAATGATTGTAGCTAAAAATAATTAGAAGGTTTATCAAATAAATTTATAGTTTTAAAATAAATTATTATATTATACTATTTTTATTTTAATTTATGTTATTTATGTTATATTATTTTAATTTTTATTTAATTTATAAATTTATTTATTTTTAAAAAGAAACAGGGCAGGGACCTCATAGCCCCACAGGGCTAGGGGGCCCCTCCCCAAATCTCCTTTGGGAGTGTGGGGGTTATCGCACTCCCACAGGGGATTTAAGGAGGGCAGCCCTCAGGCCCGTGGGGCTGCGAGCTCTCTACCCTCCTTCCCTTTTATCACTGGAGCCAACCTTTTTCACCACCTGCCACAACTTTTATGGTGCCCACAGTAGCAGCCTATCTACTAGTAGCACATGGGGAAGGCACATTTTTTGAGACTTCTCGGAAAGCCTGAGGTGTGGGGCACGGGTCCATCCGTGGAATGGAGGTCAGAGGCTATAGGAGTTAGTAGGGGCAAACTAGTGGCTGGGTAGCTAGTGCCTTCCTTATATAGACCAAAGTAGATAGCATTTAAGGTTGGAGGGTGAGATGGGAACGCTATTTATGGCAAAGAGTTGACCCATCCCTAGTCTTGAGGATTAGGAATGTGCAAGTGATTAGTGAGAGTAATTAGGTGGGATAATGGAGGATTAGGATGCAAGTGGATGCATTATGAGGATGTGACATGAAGAGAGAGAATGAGTGAAGGAATTTAAAATAGGAGAAAATGGTAATAAGGATTAGGTTAGAATTAATTAGGCTAGATGAGGGGATTAGAAGGGTGATTTGTAGGAATCAAGAGATTAGTGAATTAATTGGGATTAATTATCTAATTGATATTTAGAAGAGATATTACTAGGGTTGGGGATTGAAATTATTTTTTTTAAAATAGGATATAATTAATTTTGATAAATTAATTATAAGGCTAAGGTGATAAAATTGATTAAAATATAATTTAATTAATTTTAAGAAGAAGGAGGACTAACATAATTAATATAATTAATTATTTGAAAAGGTTAAATATTAATTTAATTAATTTTAGGTGTCTACACTTTGCACTCTTTTAGTTCTCCTAATTTTAGCATTAGGGTTTCCACCTAGGGTTTCATTAATCCTTTATAAGGATTCATTCATTCAATGTAATTGTACATCCAATATTGTATCTCCAATAGTATCGTCAATCATTCTTTGTGCATAATACAAAATTATTTGGTTGCTATAGGGTAAGTGCACAAAGATGGTGGTCAAAAAGGGGGGTATAAGTGGACACTTTTTTTTTTGAAATCGGGTGAACTTGAACTTGGAGGTAAAATTTGAAAGTTATCCACTCAAGGTATGAATATAATCAAAGAACAAATATTGTAGTACTCTGAATCTAGTTTCCAAACTACTAAAAAAATTTAAAATTGGATAAGATTAAGGGGGTCAAATCCTTCGTGCACAAAAAATAGACCCTGCTTTTTTCTGAAAAACATAACATAGTCTCTGATGTGCGCATCAAAAAATTCATAGTTAGATTTAGTATTTTGACAAATCCTTTAGCAGAAAAAGAGTTAAGAGTGAGCACTAGAAGATGTGTATTTTTTTGTAATTTTTTGTTGAGTATTTTTTTTTTTATGATTTTTCCAATCAAGCACATCCTGAAAATTAGGTACCTATTCGTGTGCGTGCATACGTTACACTAAACAAATCAAAAATACAAATTTTATTTCTTTTTAAACTATAAAGAATCAAGTGCACTATAATAATATATAAAGTTTTTAAAATTTGGATAAGTATATCAAAAGTTATTAAAAAAAATGGTGCACCTATGTCTGTGAGAACTAAGGAGACACTAGTAAAAGAAATTCAATAATAATATGTTATTGTTGTTTAAATTTTAAAAAATTTATATGGTTAGAAATCTTAGAAGATGGGTGAAAATATGGTGGCAATTTGAGAAATACCCACTTGATGAAGTGTAAACCTGATGATGACAAAGTCAAGAAACCAAGTTAATAAAATAAAACACGTCAAAAAGGAGGGAAATGGAGGGAAACCAAACTTCCAAATAGTAGTTTTGTCATCCAGGCCTATTTCCAAGCCTAAACAGTCAAAATGCATATGGGGTACTTATGGTATAAAAAGCACATACGGGGTACTTATGGTGTACGAAGTGCGTACGCTCTATCTTAACTATAAACAGCATGCATGAGCTATGTTTACTATAAACAGCGTGCACACGCTATGTTTACTATAAACAACGTGCACACGCTATGTTTACTATAAACAACGTGCATGCGCTATGTTTACTATAAACAACATGCATGCACTATGTTTCCTATAAAAAACATGCACACACTATGTTTACTATAAACAACGTGTACGTGCTACGTTTGTTTAAATTTTGGGTGTGTGTATAATATGATATTGTATATATAATGTGTATAAACATATAAAATATAATATTTATATATATGTATGTAATAATATATAATATATTAAGTATATATATACACACATATAAGTGTATTGTCTCCCCCTCTCAAGAACGTACAAGGTGCCTCTCTCTCTCTCTCTCTCTCTCTCTCTCTCTCTCTCTCTCTCTCTCTCTCTCTCTCTCTCTCCCTCTCTCCCCTTCTCCCTTCCTCCATATTGCATCCCTCTCTCTTCTTATCTCCCTCCCTCCCTCCAACCCCACTGCAACTGTGTCTGCACTTCTATAGAAGTAAGTGAATTTATTTCTTGTCTGCAACTTCCTCTTTTATTTTGATCATGTATGCTCTCCTAAGAAAATTGACTGATGGATTTGTGTGTGTATATTGAATAGGAGGAAGAAGGGTCTAAAATTGAACCACGGATGCATTACCATGACAAACAAGGAACCTGCAACAATATTCTTCTTGAATGTGTTTTTAATGAGGAGAGCAGATGTGGAAAATAGTGTCAACAAAGCAAAATGATGAGTCGGACTACTTGCAATATGTTTTTCAGAAGGAAACAACCGGTAGGAAGAAAAAGAGGGAGAGTAACACAGATGATGTCACAGAGAATGATAGTGGTGGGTATGCAAGAGTTTACATGTTGTTACACAATGCATGTCACCTAAAGAAATTAAAGTTTGTTGTAAGCATGGCAGCGGTAGTATATGATGATCATCACTTGTCAAAAGGCCTGGAAGGGTACATACCCATGAAAGAAATCAAGTGTGTAATTCCTATAGTCACAATCGAGATCAATCCTATAACCTTGCAAATTTAATAGCATCATGTGTTTTAGAAAGGCGGTACTCTTAGAGTTAGGTCAAGCTCTTACACTTGTGAAACCTCGTTGTTTGTTCACTTGGAGTCTCTCTTATGCTGATAATGGTCTAACTTAGCTATATCAAAACTAAACTACTGATGTTTTATTGTATGATGTTCTATTCATAACTTTAAATAATATATCATTTTATTAGCCTGCCATATGACCCCTTAGGTGTCATTAGAGGTCATATTGTTTCCTAAGAGGTCATATGGTGTCCTATGACCCCTTAGGACACCACATGACCCCTTAAGACACCATACAACCCATAACAACACCATATGGTGTCCTAAGGGGTCACAGGATGCCATATGACCCCTCAGGACTCCATACGACCCATAACAACACCATATGGTGTTCTAAAGGGTCATATGGTATTCTATGACCCCTTAGGACACTATTTGGTGTCGTTAAAAATCCTATGGTGTGCTAAGGGATCATATAGTGTCCTATGACCCCTTAGGACACCCTATGACCCCTTAGATGTTGTTAGGGGTCATATTGTGTTCTAAGGGTCATATAGTGTTCTATGACCCCTTATGACACCATATGATGTCGTTATGTGTCTTATGGTGTCCTATGACCCCTAGGACACCTTATGATCCCTTAAGACACCATATGGTGTCGTTAGGTGTCATATGGTATCCTAAGGGGTCATATGGTCTCCAACGACCCCTTAGGACACCATTTGACCCCTTAGGACTCTATATGGTTCCGTTATGGGTCATATGGTGTCCTAAAAGGTCATATAGTGTTCTATGACCACTTAGGACATCATTTGGTATCATTATGGGTCGTATGGTGTGCTAAGGGATCATATGGTGTCCTATGACCCCTTAGGACTCCATATGACCTATTATGTGTCATTATGGGTCATATGGTGTCCTAAGGAG
The DNA here is from genome assembly GCF_030272615.1 of Cryptomeria japonica. Taxonomy (NCBI): domain Eukaryota; kingdom Viridiplantae; phylum Streptophyta; class Pinopsida; order Cupressales; family Cupressaceae; genus Cryptomeria; species Cryptomeria japonica. The sequence continues at coordinate 451,549,760 of NC_081411.1, read as the reverse complement.
TCATATGGTGTCCTATGACCACTTAGAACACATGCATGGATCCCTAGGATACCATATGACCCATAACAATACCATATGACCCTAGAGAGGGAGAGAGGGGGAGGAGAGGGATGGAATGGGAGAGAGATACACCTAAGAGAGGAGGAGAGTCAGATAGATAGATAGAGACTGAGAGAGAGAGACAAGAGATAAATGAGAGAAAGAGAGATGGAGAGAGAGATAGAGAGGGAGACAGAGATAGAGAAAGGGAAGGGGAGAGAGAGATGGAGAGAGAGAGGGAAATAGAGGGAGAGATAGAGATAGAGAGTGACACAGAGAAGGGAGTGCCCCTACCCTAGTCAGCTTTGTAAAACCAGTTTGACCTTGGTTGACTTTTTATGTGGCATTCTTGAATGGTTGAATTACCATGAGGTAATGTTGTAGTCAGATATTATGATTATTGTGCATACCTGTTAATGTGCTTTCGCATCGATTCTTATGTAAGTTTAACTATCCTCCTGATTCTTGTTATTAATCTCGAGCTAACATCTTCATTAAATATATATATGTATGTATGTATGCTTGTGTGACTCTTGGTTGCAGGAGATTACAGGTACAATACCACCTAGGTGCGAGGTTTGTCTTCACCTAGATTTGCAGGGTTGAGTAGACCTTTTTTTTTCGTCCTTAGAATTTGGGTTAGGTGGTCGTAAAACCCTCAGTTTATCCTAGTCATGCTCAAGTGAGTGTCACCTGTGGTCCATCAGTTTCCTTTTCATTTGGGTTTGTGGGTCGGGTAATTGGTTGGCTTACTTGGTTTGCATGCTTTGCGTGTGGTAAAACTGAGTATTTAATCCTAAGTATTTATTTTGATTTAATGTGTTCATTTACGCATTAGTAATTAAGAAACTAAAGTAAATAGGTTTCTTTCATATAACTAATCATTAATTAAAAATTGCTCTATTCATGGTTGTAGCAAGTTTAATTTAATGGTTACTTTTAAATAATAAAGTTATTTAGTTTATGCATTTTGAAAGAGAATATTTAAATTTATTTGAAATAAAAATAATTTAATCCATTTTGCTTTTTGGAATAGAAAGGTTAATTTTAATTATTTAAGAAAATCAATTTTGATTAGAAAAGTAAGTTTTATTCATATATATTTTATATAGTGTGTAAGATTGATTTTGAGAATTTAATTTAATTAAAAATATTTTACCCTCATTAATATTGTGAAATACAACTATTAGCTTTGTTAATATTGAGAAAATTAAAATTAAATGAGGGAGAAAAGCATTTTGATTTTTAATTAGAACAACAAGTTTAGATTATTTTAATAGTTGAAAAGAATGATTTTTATTTTATTTTATTTTATTTATTTATTTTATTCTTTTTATTCAAAAGTTGTTTAAATTCTAAAATAAGGGATTAGGTCAAGGGATTCTTCTATTTAACCCTAGGTTTGGAAATATTTTCGGGGGTCATGGGAAAGAGGCAGGGATTTTGGTGAAGAAAAATTATTTGGAAGCTTGTTGAAGGATTGAATCTCTCCTACAAAGTTCTTCCAGGAAAGCTATACCAGGTTGGGTGGCTTCTTCTGGTTGTTTTTAAAGAAAATATTTTTATTTCTTTCCTCTTTCTGAATGATGTGTGTTAAAAATATTTGTCAAATTCAAAACCTATTCTGGTTATTTCTTGTTCTTGGCTAAAGTCCATTCTTGAAAATTAATTTTAGTTTATGGAAAGATGTTATTTCTTGGGTGTTTGTGGATTAAATTTTGTGAGGAAATTGGGAAAAGTTATTCTGGCCATTTTGCCAAGATTTTTGTTGTGCATGAAAATTGCAAGTTTTGGTAGAAAATGAGATTTACCAGAGAAAATATTCCCTCTTGTTTGGGTTTGGTTTCAATATTTGGCCATGGTTGTTCTGTCAATAATTGTGCATCTCTATGAAATTATTTAGTTACTATAGAAATATAAATTTAATTAAGTTAAAAGAAGTTATTAAATTAATTTTATTTTATTTATATTTGATGTATTTTTTGCATTGAGATTATAAATTTAATTAATTAAAAGAAGTTATTAAATTAAGTTGCGAGTTGCATGATATTAGAAATATATTTTATTTAAATTTTAGTGGAAAATAAATTAGATTAATTTCATTTATTGTTTCCTAGAATTTTAAATAAATAAAAGAATAAAAGAATAAATAAATGAATAAAAGAATAAAAGAATAAATTATAATTAAAGTATTGCTTTAATTTCTTTTTTAGGAAATTAATTAATTTGCATGAGAAAGAAAAGAAAAAAATGATTTTTGCTTATTGCATGTTAAGTTATCTCTTTATTAGAAATTAGAAAAGAAAATAAAATTGCTTTTATTACTAAAATTAAATATTAGGGTTTTTGGGAAAAATATATGCAACCTAAAATTTTAGTTTAAAAGGGGAATACATCTTTTTATTTTTGGGGAATATATCTTTTGGGGGTAACCACAGGTTTGGGGGCCACTATGTGGCAGTTTGTTTTTTCTAAAACAAAAAAAAATATTATAACATATTAAATTTAAAGTGGGTTTTAAAATGTTTAATTATTTTATTAAATATTAATTAATATATTTGATTATTATATGTTAATTATTAATTATTAATTAATGTATATTTTATATATATATACTTAATTCATTAATATTGTGTATTATTAAATTATTAATTGTTTATATTTTTTGGGATAAATAAATATATAATAATTAATATTTAATTTTGGTATCTGTTTTATTGAGGAAGTATCTTTTTGGGAAAAAGATAAAATATCATTTTAATTGGAAAATTATTCAAATAAAATATATTAATTAAATTGATAATTTTTAAATAATATTTTATTCAAGAATATATTATTTGAGAAATAAAAATAAATAAATAAAATTTATCATTGGATATTTTAAAAATTTAAACGATATACTATTGGAAATATTGGAAATTTAATAATGTATTGTTTGGAATATTGGTGAGTTAATATGATATTTTCAATTAGTAAAATAAATGGTTTAGTTTATATTTTTCCTCTGTATTGAGACATAGAGAAATGGATTATTGCCATTGTGGTATTGTATTCACCTTGTAATGGTGATTTTTTTGTTAATGTATTTTTTGAAAACTTAAATCATGTAGAAAACTTGATCGACTTTTATTGTTTAAACCAATAGGAAAGAAGATTGTCTTTTTCCAGTTATTGCCTTTGCAAGTTCTAATTTTTGTATTCGCTTTTATTTAAAGTAATGGCAAGGCCTTGGTATGTTTGTTTGGACCCTATCGTTTGGATGATTTGGGGTACATGTTTATGTCTTTTGTCTCTAGTTTGGTTGTTTCCTTGTGATGGTATTATAATTGGTCTTGTCCTTTATGCGGGTGTCGTGGGTTGATTTGTAGTTGACCATAGTGGGTCAGGTCTCTAGTTAGAGTATTGTCAGGCAATGGACCTTGTATTAGATTTTAATATGTTCAGTTTGGATCCATTTCTATGTAGGGATCATTTATGTAATTATTGACCGATGTGGTCGGTTGTTTATTGGTATGATTCGCCTTGATGGCAGGAATGTAAATGATGTGAAACTTATGTACCCTTAACTTATTTAAATGATCAAAGGGGTCTTGCAGTTGAGCAGACCCAGAGATGTAGCCCTTTAGGGGTGAACTCCGATATCAATTTGGTGTTACGTGTTGCTTTTGTTCTTATGTTTCATGTTTTAGTGTTAGCATGTATGGATGGCATTTTGATAGAATGTGTAAGTGGATTAGATGAAATTAATTGTAAATGCTTATATGCAATCATATTTTAAATGTAGTAAATTGGATCATGAAAGAATGTAGATTAGAGTAATGGAATATATTTAGTTATTGTTAAGGAAATTAAGTATGCATGGAGAGATCTCGTTAGTTTATGATGAAATTCAAGTGTGTTATTAAATTAGATGCATGACTCAAATTTTAATGAAAAGTATGAACGAAAGGTATGAATAAACCTTAATGGATGAACTTTATCTTGTGATCTATATTTTGTCTTACTAAAAGAAATTATCCTTGTTTAAGAATTATCTCGCTATTAAGACAATTGACTTATTGGATTTATTAGCGTGAGTTAAGTTAATTGTCTAACTAAGTAATCACGTTGGGAAACTCTTTAGGTGTTAGTTGATGTCTTCCGCTATCTAATTTGAACTTGGATATCTTGTTGTATCTTAATGTTGTGTTTAACCTTTTTTTTTAAAATATTGCACTCTATTCTTGTGTTTTAGCTTAATCCCTTCGGGGTTTCCTGACGAAGCATTACAAGGACTCAAATAGAGAGAGAGCAGGGGGGAGATATAGAGAGATCTAAGAGGTGGATGGAGGGATTGGGAGAAAAAGAGAGACCTAAGAGGTGGAGGGAGGGAATGAAAGAGAGGGTGAGAGATAGAGAGTCTGAGTGAGAGGGAGGAAGGGATGGAATGAGAATACAAGAGACTAGAGAGAGAGAGGTGCGAAGAGAGGGAGAGAGGGAGAAAGAGAGGTAATGATAAAGGGAGAGAGGGAGGGGGAGGAGAGAGGGAGAGAATGAGAGAGAGATACACCTGAGAGAAGGTTAGAGTGAGATAGAGAGATAGAGGATGAGAGGAAGAGACTTCAGAGATAAAGAGATGGGATGAGAGGAAGAGACTTCAGAGATAAATAATGAGAGAGAGAGAGACTTAAGTGAAAATAGAGACTTGATTCTCTCCCCTTCTCTCTTCCTCCATACCTCTTCTTCTCTCCCTCCTTCCCTCCCTCTCTCTCTCTCTCTCTCTCTCTCTCTCTCTCTCTCTCTCTCTCCATACCCCTTCTTCCCTCCCTCCCTCCCTCCCTCCCCCTCCTTCTCTCTCCCTCCCCCCTACTCTCCCCCTTCTCCCTCTCTCTCTCTCCCTCCTCCCTCCCTCCCTTTTCCTTCACATTTTCTCTACTACAAATAGCATGTATGAGGTATTAAACCTATTAGTTCACTACCTTGCCATAACATTTTTAAGGCATAGGAGCACATACGTAGTACTTATTACTTGTAAGCACGTATGGGGTACAGAGCCTATTAGTTCACTACCCTGCCATAACATTTTTAAGGCATAGGAGCACGTACGCGCTACTTATTAGTGCAGAGTGGAAAAAAATACCGTTGGGCTTGCCAACATTTTATGGACTAACAACACACACATGGTTATTAATATAGCGCGTACGGGGTACTTAGACATAGTTTTATTTTCCCAAGAGCTTCCAAAGAAGTTTTTGAGGTCGTTGAAGGCCCCACTGCAACTGTGTCTGCACTTCTATCACTGTTTTATACATAGAAGTAAGTGAATTTTTTGTTTTTGCATGATTTCAAATGATTGAATTGTTGTTCTTATTAGTTTTGTCAATATTATTGTGATTGTTTAATAGTTTTGATTCAAAGAAATAATGATAAGATGCATATTTATGGTTATTTGTTTGTTTATAAACTTTTTTTTACATATATATGTAATATGATTCTATTTAGGACAACCGATATCAACCATGGGAAATAACAAGCAAGGAACGATGGAACAACGAGAAGTTGAAAAGGAAAGACAAAGGTAGTGTATGAAGAAATTACGTGACATAAGAACAATGGGAGAAGAAGGTATGTCATCCTCAACATCTCAATTCGATTTACCAAATGAACATAATGCACCTAATGCAATTGAAGAAGAGACATTTTATTTAGTGTATGAACCTAATGTAATTGAAGAAGATACCACATTGAATAATCAATTAAATGATGAACATACACCTTCTCTATTTGATGAATTGAATGTACATAATGCACCGATGTTAACACCTCCTAGAATCACTCGTAGGAAACCAAAGTATCTAATTGACATTGATGAGAATATATTGAAGCCAATGCCTGATAAAATGAATGAACAAACTTGTAGGAGAATGGTTAAAAGAATATGGTGAAACTATTTTGAAAACTTAAACCAAACTGCAAGATGTCAATTAATTTTTCAAATGATTAAAAATTTGAATTTTAGAGAGAATGAAAATTCTAGGCCTAATATCATCTGAAAGTAACAGTGAAAGAACTATTGTGAGAGATCTATTTGATGCATATCAAGCTATTGGTTCAAAATCGCATACTAAATATTCTAATGCTACTTGATGTGTCATTACATCAACCATAATGAGCAAGAAAATAAAAAAAGATCATTTGATAAGAAAGACAAGTAAGTCATCAAACGTTAGTAGAACAACATTAAGTAAAGCATTAAAGAGGCAAAAAAAAATAGAGGAACCTAACAATAATTCTCTTTGGGAATTCTCAGTTAGACTACCACTCAAAGACAAGGTTGTTGTTGATGCACTAAGAACATTAATTGAAAAATTTTGGCATGACAACACAAGTTTCGCCCAACCAAAGAGATGTTGTTAGAAGGCTAATCAGGTCTACAAATTGTGAGCCACATGCCAAACACTATTTGGATATGACTCAAACTAAATTTTATGAAAGATTCCTTCAAAAGTTTCCTCAAATAAGAATTTCTCAAAGATTTTTTGAAATGGTAAAACCTTTTTATATTAAGATTAATCATGTACGCACCACGTGTTGTTGTAGGATGCATATTGAATTTTCCATGTACTATGATATTTTTCGTCGAATTTGTTCTACTTTGCACACTAATGATGTTTTGCAGGAATGCAATATACAAGAACCTCCTAAGGCGGTAAAAGAATTTATTTCAAGTGTGTTGTCTAATAGACATGATGGTTGTATTTATTATAAGATGCCTTGTTTGGAAGGTTTTTGTGCTATATGTGGTGGTTTGCAACATTTACCAAGATGCGTACATTTGGAGAACACACATGAAATTGGTAGGAGACTAGTTTCTTTTGGAAAATACAACATAGTCACATATGGAGTTAAAGATGGAAAAGATTTGAAGAGATGTCAGCTAGTGAAAAATTATATATGTGTAGCTAAATTTATGAAAATGTTTCAAGAGAAACTAGTTTATGAGTACATAATGCATACACATAGAGCTCGACGGTTAGATGAGCAATTCAAGTTATGTAAGGACACATTTCCTCTTGGTACCATTGTCTCTATCATTTATTTTTCTGAAAATTATACACTACAACCTCAAAATGAAGTGCAATCTATGTATTATCATCCTACACAAGTTTCTATTTTTGTACACATAGCATTCATGCATGCAGATGATAGCACAGAGGAGGATAGAAAGGTTGTAAGAGAGTATCACTTCTACATAAGTGATGATCGTACTCATTCATCAGAGTTTGTACAAGTATGATTTAAAGTTTTCTATGATAGTTTAAGGGAAAGGATCGAACACACAATACAACTGACACTTAATATGGTCCGATAATTGCACCGCACAATTCAAGAATGCAAGGATGTTTTATTGGTTGACAAGGATGCATAAGACAAGCAGTGTACAAAAATTTTGGAATTTCACTGAGCCTGGACATGGTAAGGGAGAGCACGCTGGTGCAGGAGCATGTGTAAAAAGAGCCCTAGCTAGAGAAGAATTGAAGTACGAAGGTGGTGCTGAGTTGATAGATGCAGAAACAATTGTGCGATGGTGTAACTCTACGTGGGTCTAGGTAATCCAGGTGTGTCAATGGTTCATAGATATTTTTGGTTGATCACTAAATCTAACAATGAAAACTATCTAGATTATTGTACAGTTGTAAGATCGAGTGACATGCACTTATTTATGAGTTCAAATTCAAGTTCACTAGTAATTTATACGAGATAGATGGTATGTCTTTTCTCTTCATGCATGTATTGTTTGTGGGAAGAATGTGAATCACAAGAGTGGGTTGACAAATGGTCTTGTAGACTGTTGGTTCCCATTGATACATATCAAATTCCTAAAGCACTACAATTGATCCAGATGGAGACATTAGTGGATTTTGACCATGTATCTGACCTAGTGGATTCAGGTGATTTTTTGAGTTAATTTTTTTGCAAGTATTCTTTTTGGTTCATTTTGTTGTACATCATACATTATTTTTGGTATTAATTAACACTTTATAAAATGCAGGTCATGTGTATGCAGTTGTTGCAGAAGAGAACAATGAAGAAGGAACAGATTGCTATTTGTGTCGTTGTGTTGAGCCAAAAAGAAAATTGACAACCACAATAATTGATGAAGAGGGTATTGAGTACCCAATAGGGTCTATTGTCATGACAGGAACATGGCTTAGGAGATACCCTATCAAGAATTCTGATGTTTGGTTGTTCAAGGACTTTGAAACACACAGAAATATTCTTCATTTCTCTAACCTTCTTGTTGCAAAAAATATTCATTTGATGAAGTATCGTGGTAGACCTCATAACAAGATTTTATGGAAAGTTCATGAATCTGACCACGAGGCAATACTTGACACAATACGGGTTAGAGTCGATCCTGAAGGCTCACTTGATTGATTCTACAGTTCAAAGTAGAATGATTTTGAGAATTTTGTATATATCGTCGATGAATTGTTCTATATTCATTTTATATATATATAAATGCCCATGAGCTGATTTTAACAAGTTTAGGGGCATAATTTTGTATATTTAAATAGAAATGAGTTGATTTGTACATATGTAGATGCCAAATTTTGTATATTAAAATGGCGATGAGTTGAATCGTACATATTGTAATACCAAATTTTGTATAAAAGCCCATGAGATGATTTCTAAGACATTTTTTTGTATATTCAAATAGCCAAGAGTTGATTTGATCATATTTAGAGCAAATTTTTGAATAATATGTGACAATGTTTTGTGACTATTTTTTGTGTCTATGTTTTGAGTTTATATGATGTGATAAGGTCAATCATGAGTATTCCTGATTTATGTATAATCATGGATAATTATTTGAGTTATTATTGAGTCATAAGGGTCATAGATTGAGTCTAGATACAATTTGAGCAAAAATTATCATTATTGTCAAAACAATTGTCAAAAAAGTTGTCAAGCAACTTGTACATCGTATCGGTAGGGTATGACTCTTGACATTTTGACGCTTTGGGATGCATGAGAGGGGCATGCCTAGCATAAACCTACCCACTTAGATGTGCTCATGACGTCGGTTTGTGCACACGGTGAACCAAATCAATTCGAGCCAATCCTGCAACTTTGCATTGCATGCAACTAATGATTTTTGCAGCAGGCGAAAAAATGCTACCAATTGAAAATGGCTTTGAGTTGTTAAAAACCAAGATAGACCATTATAGAGGAGGCTCACATGACCCCACGGGTTCAAACAGATCGATCATATGTGACCTGGATTGAAAGAAACAATTTGTCAAAGTTTGACAATTTTTTGGACTCTGGGCACTTGAGAGATCGCGTCAGTAGGGTATGACTCTCGATGTTTTGGCACTTTGGGATGCACAAGAGGGGAATGCCTAATATAGACATACCCACTTGAATGTGCTCGTGATGTCAGTTTGTGGACACGACGAACCAAATCAATTCTAGCCAATCCTGCAACTTTGCATTGCATGCAACTGACAGTTTTTGCAGCAGGCGAAAAAATGCTACCAATTGAAAATGGCTCTGAGTCATCAAAAAAAAAGATAGGCCATTGTAGAGGAGCCTCACATGACCCCACAGGTTCAAACGGATTGATCATATTTGTCTTGGATTGGAAGAAACTATCTGTCAAAGTTTGATAATTTTTTGGACTCAGAGCACTTGAGAGATCACGTCGATAGGGTATGACTCTCGACGTTCTGGCACTTTAGGATGCATCAGAGGAGCATTCCTAGTGTAAACCTACCCACCCAGATGCTCTCGTGACGTCGATTTGTGCACATGATGAACCGAATTAATTCTAGTCAATCCTGCAACTTTGCATTACATGCAACTGATAGTTTTTGCAGCAGACGAAAAAATGCTACCAATTTAAAATGGCTCTGATTCATCAAAAATAGAGATAAGCATATTGTAGAGGAGCCTCATGCAGCCCCATAGGTCCAAACAGATCGATCATATGTGTCCTAGATTGGAAGAAACAGTCCGTCAGAGTTTGACAATTTTTTGGACTCAAGGCACTTGAGAGATCGCATTGGTAGGGTATGACTTGATGTTTCAGCGCTTTGCAATGCACAAGAGGAGAATGCCTAGCATAAACCTTCCCACCCAGATGTGCTCGTGACGTTGGTTTGTGCACAGGACGAACCGAATCAATTCTAGCCAATCCTGCAACTTTGCATTGCATGCAATTGACGGTTTTTGCAGCAGGTAAAAACATGCTACCAATTAAAAATGGCTCTGATTCGTCAAAAAACAAGATAGCCCATTGTAGAGGATCCTCACGTAACCCCACAGGTTCAAATGGATCAATCATATGTGTCCTGGATTGGAAGAAACAGTCCATCAAAGTTTGATAATATTTTGGACACAGGGCACTTGAGAGATCGCGTCGGTAGGGTATGTCTCTCGATGTTCCGGCTCTTTGGGATGCATGACAGGAGCATGCCTAGCATAAACCTGCTCAACCAGATGCGCTCGTAACGTCATTTGTACACACAACAACCAAAATTTGACCATTGTGAGTGTGAGGGTGCTCTCGCACCAAACACATATTGTTGTTTATATTCATATTGTTGATTTTTGTTGTTTATATTTATATTGTTGATTACATAGGCAAATATTCATTTAAATTTATAAAAGGGCAGCCACCAAATATAGAGAATATACAATAATGAACTGAATACAAGGAGTATTGTAAGGTTAATTCAACATTTTAGAAATTTTATCAAATCATATTCCACGATTGCAATGTTTTATATCATAGATTTTTGTTGTTTATATTCATATTATTGATTACATAGGAAAATGATCAATTAACTTTATAAAAGGACAACCACAAAATACAACAAATGCAAAATAATGAACTCAGTACACATTTATTGGATCGAATATCAACATTTATATATATCAAAAAAAGGCATGTCTGCCAAGTCAATACAAGTATTACAAAAATGTGGCATATGCCATGTCCAAATTGATATACAATAAAAATGTAGAATATATCTACATGTATTGGTCATTTTATGACCAAAACTAACACTATATGATCCTAAACTTGTGGTGGATCATCAAAATCAAGCCTCTTTGATGCAGTATGCGGCTTTGTAGATGGCTGCAAAACCACAATTCAAAAGCCAAGTGAGTATTCTTTTGTAGAAAATAGTTCACAATCAACAACATAACTATGCATTTAACTATAATTCCTTTGCAATTGAAATGTAGATTACCTCATCGGCTGATCTAGGAGCTAATATCTTTGCTCTCCTCTCCTTGTCACTCTTAGGAGTTTTCTTGAAGACATACTCAAAAGGATCCACGTTATGGTCGTACCACGAAGGGGTCTATTGTAGATTAAATATATAATTAATACAATGTACTAACATAAATATATCATAAACACTTAAAAGCTATAATATAGAGAACAATGACGTACCCGTACCTGAGATGCTTCTCCAATGGACTGAGGATGGCTCACCATCAATGGAGAAATTGCCGCTATTACGTATACAAATAATGATCAAAGATTAAATACAATAAATATAATGATAAGTACTGTAGGTTAAAAACAATTAATGTAATATATCAAACAAAAGTGTACCGGATCCTGAGATGCTTCTCCAGTGCACGGAGGAGGGCTCACCATTGATGAAACAGCTATGGATATTTCTTGTATGAAAAAATTATAAGATTATAATATATCACAAGTTCACATGTGTGCGTGCATATAATCATAAAATTGACAAAATAAAGTAGAGATACATACCTCTGCCCTCTCTTGATCCACGGGCGAATCGGGTGCATTCAACAAATCCACATAGCTCAATGGCCAATGTACATGTAAAATAGAGAAAAAACACTAATCAATCTAAAAACCCCAACTAATACTTGATTTCAACATTTTCAAACAATTGTACAACTAAAAATGTGTTCAATTACCTTCTTCCCATGTTTTGGCGTCTTTGAGGAATTCGTTTTCTTATTACGAGGCCTAGACGCGGAGGGGGTGCCCTAAAAAAAAAAGAATTAACATGAGATATTAGTACAAATAATATATTAAACATAATTTAAAAATCTAAAATGAAATGACTTGCATATTTCATCAAAATAATACATAAAAAGGGTTGTACAAAATATGATACTGTATAGCCTTGTAGGCCAAAATCAATCACTGAGAGTCTGATGTCATCAATCTGGGACATTTGGTCCCCTGTCAACACCTACAAACCAAAAATTAGACCAAGAATTAAAGATGGTTAGTATATCTTGTAATATGTTTGAATTAAAGTGTACTATTTTATTTTAACATGTTACAAAATTTATACCTCAGGCATCGAAGTTGTAGCTGTAGTAACTGGAGGAGGAGTATGGGATACCGTTGTTGCATCCTGAAATGCATATTATTTGTCTCAATTTAAATCGATGTATAAATGAAAATTCATTTATGTAATTACAAATTTAAAGTGACTGATAAATAAAATTCTATGAATTCAAATCAACACACGTGTCTGTCATTGATGGCAAACACCATGTCCATCAACTCATCTATCACCGTTAAATCCTCAGTCGTGCGGGCCTGACATCTACTCTCGCAAATCGTGCACAGATGAGATGTGGATCCATCTGCACCGACCGAATCATCTATCCCGAGCATATCCCCAAGCAACTAACACACATATGTTGAATGGGCTCTCTATCACCACCTGGAGAAACTAATGGCTCATCATCCAATACAACTGGGTATGACTCTCAACATTCTGGATCTTTGGGATGCACGAGAGGAGCATGCCTAGAGAAAAACCTGCCCACCCAGACACACTTGTAACGTCAGTTTGTGCACACAACAAGCAAAATTTGACCATTGCGAGTGTGAGGGGGCTCTCGCACCAAACACATATTGTTGTTTATATTCATTTTATTGATTTTTGTTGTTTATATTCATATTTTTTATTACATAGGCAAATATTCATTTAAATTTATAAAAGGGCAGCCACCAAATACAGTGAATACACAATAATGAACTGAATACAAGGAGTATCATAGGGTTAATTCAACATTTTAAAAACTTTATCAAATCATATTCCACGATTGCAATTTTTTTTATTAAGGAAAATCGAGTTTTAAGGGCCCCGAAACCCGCTTACAATACGAAGGATAAGCAAGAAATAAACTAGAGAAGACAAGACCTAGATAGAAAAACTGCAAAAAAACCAGCAGAAAAACCAGTAGCTAGGAAAAAAGGACAGCACAGAGCCAGCAAGAAACTGGCAGCCAAAACCCAACATTACATATCAAATAAAAACTTTAATGGACTCCTCTACATTCTTAACCAATAGCATCATGGCCTTAGCGGCTTCTCTTAGATCTTTGTTCTCCTGCTTCAGTTGAATGTCTTTCGTCTTTGGCTCCAAATCACTAGTCGTCTGCATGGTCCCTCACCTAGAGATTTGTAGAGTAGAGTTGGAGGTCGGCATATCATCAACGATTACCATATCCATATTCTGTTGTATCCTCTCCAAGTAATCCACCAAGGCATTCATATTTTGAGATGAGATCCTCAAGACCTCAAGACTATGATTCATAAAATTCTTCAACGCCTTCTCAGTTTTAACAACCCAATTGATGATGATTTCGTTATCAACCTCGTTCTTATCATTGACAATTCTAATCACATCTTCCAGATGTTTCAAATCACCTTTTATAAGTTCTTTCTCCAACCAGTCCTGCATTTCAATTTCATCCTCTACTTCGCTGGTTTCCACCTTCGCACTCTTTTTCTCCGAATTAGTATCCTTGATCAAATTGTGAATCTTATACTTTGGGTCTCTCTGTTTGCTCTATACGCTGGTAATATTTTCAATAACCCACTTCTGAAAATTCAAAGACTCCAGCGTGTAATTTCAAGCGGCATCCAAAATGGTGTTTATCGTATCCCTTCCCTACTCAGAGCTCACAGAATTAAGGTTAGCTTCCTCCATGGAATTTTGGGCAACATTCCTGCTATATGAGACAATAGGGTTAGAATTAGGGTTTTTAGTATAAGCATCTCTTTTACCTTCCTCCTCTTCTCTAGCATCCTCTTTCTTCTCACTTTCAAGATTAATATCTGCCTCCTTCCCCTGTTCCTCCTCCATACCATCAACCACATCTGTGTCCACTTTATCAATGTCATCCCTCTCTTTTTTATGGATAGGAACATTAGACAAATCATCTTCATACTTAGAGTCATTACGACTCTCTGAAATATGAGCATTTGTCACCAGATTATCATCCTTGCTAACCCTAGATTTTTTCTTCAAGTGTTTGTAAATGAGAAGAATAAGCCCCTAATGAGCTATGGGGTAAGCTTTGGGCTTTTTAGCATGGTCAGCCAAGCTCTCATTCAGGGAGGATGCTAAATAAAAGGGTAGAGAAATCTTAATCCCATGGCAGAAATGATTAAGTATAGAAAAATGATAATTGTAAACTTTAGTAAATCTACCATCAACAATCAGGAATTCCATCAAAACCCTTAGCATCTTCTACCAAAAAGACTTTACCTGATGAGGGAGGTAGTAAGAAACGTTGTCTTTCTTGGCAAGCCGAGCCTTCTCTTCATCAGTTTTTGGGAAAAATTTTATTGATTCAACGGCAAGCTTTCGGTCTTTATAGAACTTTGTGCCCTCCTTCTGTAATCTCGTGACCTCCGCAACCAAATCCTCATCAATCTTCCAGGTCTCCCCAAACAAAGTAACTTTTTTGTTGTTCCAACCTTTAGCAAAGCCATGAGACACCGATTTTTTGCTTCTATGTAGCTTTTCCATGTAGTCTGTGAATCCATGTCTATGGAGCCTCCTCCACACTTTCCGCTCACTTTTCCAGTTCTCATAACCAGATGGCTCATTCTGGTTTAGGTTACCTCCCATGTTGAAAAGCAGGTCGAAGTCTTCAATATTATATCTCACAAATTGTAGACCAAGACTTAAACACGGGCTTTTGAGCAAAATATTGGGTTCACAAAATAGAGTACCTTCCGTGGTTTTAAAAAAGTAAATAATAATGGCCACAGAGATCCAGCACTTATTATTATAAGTCCCGTCACACTAATGATCATAAAAATGATGCCTAAAAACAATCATTAACTGACATTTCACATACCCCCAATCTCTATCTTTGATTTCGAGACCCCAAGAGGTAATCATGATTTTAACTTGAACCATTAATACGATCAAAAGATAATTGCTCCCGAACATCCCTTTTACATTGGGCTTATCCAATATATTTAGACTCCACCTCTAAATAGACCCCCTCATTAGCTAAAAGGTCCACAACCTTATAGCCTTCCCTTAGAGTATGGGTTATGAGAATACTATCATAGTCATTTAATAACTTTTTAGCACTTTCAATAGTATTAGTTATATTCCAAGAGGAAGAACTAGTACCTTTAAGAGCCTGAATGATATTGAGGGAGTCACCTTCCAACCATATTTTTTAAAATTTGAATCCCTAAGCAAGCTAGAGGCATTTCAGCATAGCCTGAGCTTCAGCAACATGATTATTTTGAACTCCTAAGGGAGAAGCAATAGAAGAAATGCAGACACCTTGAGAATTTCTAATGACACCTCCCCCTCCGGACTTCCCAGGGTTGCCTTTAGCAGCCCCATCAAAATTCCCCTTGACCCAGTCATAATCGAGAAATCTCCAGACAACGTTTTCTCTCCTAGTCTTATTGTCAGATTTGCAAACTTTGTGAATCAAATTCCATTCTGTAAGGATGCCTTTCTCAATATCTTTCATGTCAGCAAAAAACCATTGCTTGTTGTTTCTGTGAGGAATATTTATGTTTTCTTTTATAGCCCTGCAAATTTTTTCAAATACCACCTGAGATGTGCACTTAGCTTCCCTAAAGATTATGTTATTTCTCTCTTTCCAGATATGCCAACAAGTCATGGGAAGGATCAAGGACCAGAGGTTCTTGATAAGAGGAAATTTGGTGGGAAAGGTCCATTGCCAAATAGTTTCCTTGAGATTGTTGTGCATAACCCAATCAACTTTCCATTTTACCCAAAACTTACTCCAGATTTCCCAAGTGAAGGAGCAATGGATGAATAGATGGTCTACTGATTCTTCCTCTTTATGACAAATCTCACACCTGTTAGGAAACATAAAACCTCTTCGGGCCAAGTTATCAATAGTTAGAATCCTATTATGAATAGCAAGCCAAAAAAACATGTTAACTTTAGGAATAAGAATTCTATTCCACACTTTACCCCATATTGGGTTGTTGATCTGGGTAAATGTGTTTTTATAGGCTGAGGCAACAGTGAAGTTACCCTTAGGATTACTCTTCCAAAGGAACACATCATCAAAATCTTTATTAATAGAAAAGGACAACAGATCCTGCTGAAGCAGCGAAAACCCAGCATAAATAGCATCAAGCCTTACCCATCTATTCTCCTTCCAGTAGTTACAAACCATAGACCCAAACCTTCTTTTACATTCTTCAATGAATTGACTACAGTTTTGATTAAAGAGAGGTTCATCTTTAATCCAAGGATCCTCCCAGAACCTAATTTTGTCACCTTTGCCAAGGACCCATCCAGCTCCAGCTTTGGCAATTTTTGTGGATTTGATAATACTATTTCATATGAAAGACCCAACAGGGATGTCTTCAAAGTAGAGGAGAGACTGGAGAGGTTGATCATGAATATATTTATCAAACCAAACCCGGTTCCAATCTTTCTTAATACCATAAGCCCTCCATATATGTTTAGCAAGCAGAGCTTTATTAAAAGTTTTGATAGCTTTAATACGTAGACATCCCTTGCTCTTTGGCTTACACACTTTGTCCCAGGCAACCAGGGCAATCCTTTTTTTTTCTTCTACCTCTGACCAAAGAAACCTTTTCTGAATCCTCTCTAAAGCTTCAACAAATTTAGCTGGAATACCAAATAGACTGAGAGCATAGACAGGGAGATTCTGAAGAGTAGCTTGAAGGAGCTGTAATTTTCCTGCTTGAGATAACATGGATCCTTTCCAACCAGCCAGTTTTTTGTTGAGTTTGTCAATTAACAAATTACAGAATGAGTTTGGGGGAACTAATCCCAAAGGGAGACCCAAATAAGTGGAGGGGAGCATTTCCACCTTGCACCCAATGATATTAGCAATTCTCTGTTGTCTTATGCTAGGAGTATTCATGAAATAGATAGCAGACTTGTCCCAATTGACTTGCTGGCCTATTGCCAATGAATATGAGCTAAGAGAACCTTTAAAGGCAGCAGCCTCCCCAACAGAGGAATATCCCATTAAAATTGTATCATCAACAAACTGTTGGTGAGTACAAGACACATTAGCAGAGGAAGGTTGAAGACCTTTGATAGTTTTATTCACTTTCATTTTTTGGATCAGTCTGTTCATGCTCTCTACCAAGATGGTAAATAGGATAGGAGATATGGGCTCTCCTTGTCTGAGCCCCCTAGAAGATTTAAATAATCTAGATGGAGACCCATTGATGAGAATTGAAAACATTGGGGTGGAGATCAGCTCTTTAGTAATTTTGATTATCTTCTCATCAAATCCAAAGCCCTCCATAATTTTGAAAAGAGCTTGCCATTCCACTCTGTCATATGCTTTAGCCAAATCCAACTTTATCAGAAAGCCTTCTTTATTGGCAGCATTAAGAGAATGAATATTCTCATGCACAAGGATGATAGAATCCAAAATCTGCCTACCAGGGACAAATCCTTTTTACTCCTCTGAGATGATAAAGGGGAGGACAACCAAAATTCTAGAAGTCATAACTTTAGAAATGATCTTATAAAAGGAGTTACATAGACTTATTGGCCTGAATTTTCCCATAGAATCCGCCCCAGCCACCTTAGGAATTAAGGCAATAAAAGTAGAGTTGATTTCCTTAAGGATTCTTCTTGATCCAAAAAATTCTTTAACAGCATTGACCGTGTCTTTTCCCACAATATGCCAAAATTCCTTAAAAAAGAACATGGGGAAGCCATTAGGTCCCGAAGCCTTATCCCCCTGAAAGGACAAGACCGCTTTTTTAATTTCCTCAGCAGAAGGGATAGCAGAAAGGGCCTTATTATGGTGAGGTTCAATAATCTTGGGGATGTTGTCAACCAGATGTTGTTTCTTAGCAAAATTAATCTCCTTACTACCTGTGAGGAGCTGAGAGAAGAAACTAATAGCTTCATCCCCAATGTCATCATCCTTAAGAAGAATTTTGTCCTCAACAATTAATCTGGATATTCTATTCGTAGCTTTATGTTTCATAGAAGTCATGTGAAAAAATTTAGTATTTCTATCCCCAGCTAGCCAAATAGCCTTGGATCTCTGTCTCTAATAGATTTCCTCCCTAGATATAATATTGTGAAGTTTGACTAAAATATCATCTTCCTTAGCCTTGGGATACTTTTTATATCCATCTTTATGTATAGAGTTTTGGATCTATTCTAATTCCTCCATCAGCTTTTTTTTTAATTCAAAAATATCACCAAAAACCTTCTTATTCCAGATCTTAATGTTATCTTTGATGTTTCTAAGTTTTTCAGCAACTTTGTACATGGTTGTTCCATCCACATCAATATTCCACCAATTGGCAATGGATTTTTCCAAACAGGGGTGAGAAATCCACATTTTCTCAAACCGGAAAGGGAAACACTATTTACTCTTAATAGACTCAACAACAAAAGAAATGGGATAATGATCTGAGCCTATTCTATTGACAACTGACAGGGAACATCTATGAGAAAGGATCCAGTCATGTGTAATAAGGGATTTGTCAAGCCTTACCTAAATGAGGTCTTCTCCATCCCTTCGATTAGAGCAGGTGTAAGAAGCTCCAGTGAGATCAGTATCAATAAGAGCATTGACATTGATAAAGTCCATCAAATCCATTTTCTTATCCAGTTGGGCTTGAGTTCCTCCAAATTTTTTAGTTCCTTGTAGAGGAGTATTGAAATCTCCCATCAACAACCAGCTGTCCTGAGAGAAAGAGCATCTTTTCTGCTGGATTTTATCCCAAAATTTACTCCTAGCAGCTTTGGAATTAGGGGCATACATATTCGTAACCACCCATTCCTTTCCTTCAGTGATGCTTTTAACTTTCATAGATATAATATTACCATCTTCATCAATCATATCTCCTAAAATAGTTTTCTTGTTCCAAAAAATAGCCACCCCACCTGAGGCCCCATTCGAGCTACTACCACAAACTCCTCCATTTTTAAATAAATTTAAATTCTCAACTTTCTCTTTACTCATTTTGGTTTCCTGCACAAGGATAATATCCGGCTTATGATCTCTAATGAGATTTCATAATATATCCTGTTTATTGAGACCATTTAGGCCTCGAATGTTCCAGAAGATTACCTTCATTTGGAAACCTGGGAGCAGGATTCCTGTATAGTTCGCTACCTTCCATCAGCTATGTTTTGCTTACTCTCCTGGTCCCTATGCCATTTAATGGTTTTACGATCCAGCAAAGATTTGGAAAGACCAATATCTGCCTTAGATCTGGTCCTAGTTTTCACCCCATTAGGACATCCTGCCTTCCTATTTTTCTTTTTTCCATTCCATGTTATTTCTTCCTCATGTTCATCTCTGAGATCAGCTTGCATGTTATTCCACAGTTCTCCTCTTTTCTGGGATGAAGAGGGCGTGTCAAATCCAACATTTTGAAATAAAGAGTTTAGGTTAACCTTAGGCGATCCGAACTTGTTCTTCCTTCCAGAATTAACTTCAGGTCCTACAAAATCATTTGGGCAATCTTTATCACTTTTCATTACTGAGACTTGAAGGGCCTCATATTGGGATTCGATTATATCATCAATCTCACCTTCTTCAAGAATCTCTTCAATGATTACATTCTCTTCCTCCTGAGTTTGTAAGACTTCAAAAATATTGACTGTTTTGATCTCAAATCCACTAATTTCATCCTTTTTATCTTCCTTCAAAAGGGAAACCTTAAGAGGGATAGCTTTTCTATCATCTTTTGATAAGTTTTTTACATTACTAGAAATTCGGCTTCCTCCTTCCACTCTACTATCTTCCTTATTATTATTCTTTTCTTTCCATACCTGTTTATGAGGATTATTAACCTTCATAAGTTTTTTGGGGTTACTAGGGCAAGCCTTAGCCCAGTGTCCAGCTTTCTTATAGGAAAAACACACAAAGGGGAGGGACTCAAACTCTATTGTCTATTTCCATAACCCAAGTTTGGAATTTATATCAATAGAACTAGGAAGATCTATCTTCTGCAAAATATTGACACAAATGCTCGCATAAACCAGTCTCTTTCGAGCTGCAGTCATTGGATCTATCGCAACAAGCTCCCCAAAGGAATTCGCTATACCTAAAAAAAATCCTCAACCCAGAATTCAAGCGGCAAGTCGGGTAACCTTGCCCAGACCAGAGCAGATTCAAAGAAGGAATCATTGAGTTCCATAGTTGGAGACCATTTTCTTAGGGATAGGGAAGATTTACCAAACATCCATGGTCCACCGCTTAATGTTGCTTCCAGATCTTCCCCACAAGAAAAGGAAAAAACAAAAAAAACCCTTGACAGGGCTGAAACATCAACCTGACCTTTCAGCCTCCATTTTCTCTTAACAAATGATCTAACATCCTCAATATTGGGTCGTGGTCCAACAAACTTTCCCACTAGAGAGAAGGCCATTAAAGAAATGCCATGATCAATAACCAAACCTGGAACAACAATAGCTAATTTGCCCATTTTTCTATCAGAGATGTCTTCCACAGAGGGGAAGGACAATTTTCCAGTAGGTTTGTTTGCAAAAAGAACACTCCAAGGTTTGAGAGCCTTCACCTCTATGGTCTTTTCCAAGTCATCTTTCACGCCCTCGGGACCCAATTTTGGAGAATCTTTCATCTTTTTATGGTCAGGAGGAGGGTCCTGATGCCATGGGTCCCCATCCGGTCTCCCATCCTCATCATCCAACGCTTGTCCTTGAGCTGCAAAGGCAGCAAAACCAGAGGAACCAACATCGTTGTTCCCTCCATTTCCAGAATTCAAATTTCCTTTTGCTTGTGTTTTTCCCTCCATTTCTTTTTTCCTCTCGTCTTGGATAAGATTTTTATAACTTTTATGGTTCGAACCAAGGATGTAAGCACTACAGGCAAGAAGCCCCACTATTTCTCCAAGGTTCTCCCCAAGGTAAAGCATGCTCCATTGTTAACACAGTAGAGACGAACCCGTGGGGTTTAAACCTAGGTTGTAGGCAATACAAGCAAGAAGCCCCACCATTTCACCAAAGGGTCATCCCCCCATGATTGCAATGTTTTATATCATAGATTTTTGTTTTTTATATTGATATTGTTGATTACATAGGCAAATATAGGACGAGGCCTAGACGCGGAGGGGGTACCCTAAAAAAACAAAATTAACATGAGATATTAGTGCAAATAATATATTAAACATAATTTAAAAAATCTAAAATGAAATGACTTGCATATTCCATCAAAACAATACATAAAAAGGGTTGTACAAAATATGATACCATATAGCCTTGTAGGCCAAAATCAATCGCTAAGAGCGTGATGTCATCAATCTGGGACATTTGATCCCCTGTCAACACCTACAAACCAAAAATTGGACCAAGCATTAAAAATAGTTAGTATATCTTGTAATATTTTATAATTCAAAGTGTACTATTCTATTTTAACATGTTACAAAATTTATACCTCAGGCATCGAAGTTGCAACTGTAGTAACTGGGGAAGGAGTATGGGATACCGTTGCTGCATCCTGAAATGCATATTATTTATCTTAATTTAAATCGATGTATAAATGAAAATTCATTTATGTAATTATAAATTTAAAGTGACTGATAAATAAAATTCTATGAATTCAAATCAACACACCTGTGTCTATCGCTAATGGGCAAACACCATGTCCATCAACTCATCTGTCAGCATGAAATCCTCAGTCATGCGGGCCTGACATCTACTCCTGCAAATCATGCACGAATGAGATGTGGATGCATCTGCACCGATTGCATCATCTATCCCCAAGCATATCCCCGAGCAACTGACACACATATGTTGAATGGGCTCTATGTCGCCACCTGGAGCAACTAATAGCTCATCATCTAGTACAATAGGATGTGCTAACGATGTTCCATGTTGGATGATGGCACCAGTCAATGTTGTGGCCGCCTGAAGAGTTTGTAGCTCCATCGACTCTTTCAACTCTACTAGGACAACCTGATGCACCTTGGGTTTGGGTGCTAGGGGGCGACGATTCTCTAGGGCTAATCACCTACGAGCTCCACGTCTATCTTGGGTAGAGCCGCCACCTCTACCATGGAACTCTCTCATGTCAAAATAGTTTGGCCACACATTGAGCACAAACTCACAGTATACTTTTCTCAAAAAATACAATGGCACCTCATAATTATTACAAGGTGGATCATCAAAGACCATCCATCGCCTTTGCCAAAAAAGATTCTTCATCTGTACATTGGTACACCAATGTATGGGAAACCTCTTTGCATTAAGAGGTAACGACTGACCAGTTTTAGGATCAACAAAAAGGGCACATATTTGTTGTTTACTAATATTTTATTTTTCACTCCCTCGTATGATAACCCATCAACATAGTATTGACGACAACTATCCCTAAAGTTTCCCCATTTTGTAATTTGTGTGGAAACAACTATGGCACCACTAGCTAATATTTCTAGGCTAGTGGCGAGGGATTTATGATGCTCAAGTTTGGATGTTTTTAATTTATCAATCAGTCTATTGATTTTAGATGTATTTTGCCCTAACTGATTAATTAATTGCTCTTGTGTTTCAGGTGTGTGGTCAAAAGGAGTAATTGGGGGTGTATCTTGTGGGTTTTTAGGAGGTGCATTTTGTTGTTCTTGTTGTGGATTATCAAAATCTATTTTTTGAAACAAAAAATGAAAAAATCTAATCAAAATTAATGAAATTAAATTCAAAATGTAAAACAAATTGAACAAACGGGAAAGAAAGACAAAAATTAACAAAAACTAACATTGATCCATAGTGTGTGGAGGAGAAATGAGGCACCCTGTTCGTGGTTTGGAGGAGAAATGAGGCACCTCATTCGCGGTTTTGCGGAGAAAATGGAGAAAAAATGTGGCTGTCACGGGAAAATAAGACCCAGTTTTTTTTTAACTTTTTTTGACAGGAACCACATACGCGGTCCTTTAGGGCTTATTAGCGCGTACACGCTCATTTTCCTAAAAGTAGCGCGTACACGCTCATTTTCCTAAAGGAAGCACCTACACGCTCACTTTCCTAAAAGCAGCGCGTACGCGCTACCTTTTCTAGGCTCGGGACCAACGGACCTAAGCGCGTATGCGGTGATTTCAAATTTTATAACCACGTACGTGCTGCTTGTTTTTCCATGTTTTTTTTTGGGTGGTGTCCACTTTTTTTACCACCATCTTTATGTACATACCCTATAGAGTATATTATCTTTGTCTTATCTATTTTGTGTGATAGGCGTTTTACTTGCAAATGATTCTTGGCTCCTATGGTTAATCATCAACTTCTACATACTTAACCCATGTAAAAAAGTCAAAGCAAAATTTTGTGTTTTTGGAAACTGAAAAAATGTTTGTTTGTTTCGTCATATCATCACTTTTTGGACCCCCATGGTCCTACACTAACCCATTGAAAAGGGAAAACAACTCATGCTACCATTAATTCAATAGTTAAAGCTATAATTCTTGATTATCTTCACAACTTCCATTGTTGTAAGGAAGTTACGGTAGCGGAACAACTTCCTACACTAATCTTGAGAGGAGGGTAATGCAAAACTTTACAGATGTTTACAACATTTGTAGAAACTTAACAAAAATAGACATAAATAGCATGCATACCACAACACAATGATTTACATGGGGAAAACCCTTTTGGGAAAAAAACATCACAATCCAAAAGTCGTCCAATTTATCATTCAGAAATTAATTTCAAATTACAATATACATGTGCAGAGCAATCTTCTCACAGGAGTATCACCAATGAAGATCTAGAGGCAACTCAACAACTATCAGACTCTTAGAATATATCACAATAGATAGACGCTATATAATTCCCTCATGAAATAGGGTTGCTTTCTAGGAAAAAAAAGACACAAAATATCCACCATATAAGATCTATGACCTAATGATAAATGGTTAGGATTCACAATGATAAATTATAAAATGAAATTTTGTTTTGGGAGTGTTGCCGCTGAAACCTCCCCCGGGGTGCACTACCCCCTAGACCTCGAGTCGACCAGGGTTTATATTACTAGTAAAATATTATTAAGTAAAACTTGTGAATTAGCTTCATTTCTAGGTTTAGGTTATTGCCAGGAAATAACCATCATTGTAAAGTAGTGAAATATATTTTGAAATATCAAAAATATTATTGTTAATGCAAAGTGATAGCGATGTACTCGGTCGCTCTATATTCTCCTAAATAAGCAATGTGTATCCTATAAGAAACCTCCCAACCTATTCATTTATAAAGAAGAAAAATTATTTCATGAACCTTTTACTTTCTATTTTATTTTACCATGTTCATGCCTAAGAATTAAGGGTACAAGAAGTGTATATGAATGCATGATATTTTAAGGATCCTTGTTTTGTATGCATAAAAAATTATCTAATTTGCACTATGATAAACTTATTGTCTTCCATATAAAATCTAGTGTGCATTGATAGGGCTACCCCCTAGGTTTTGAAAATCCTAAAGTTCAAGAGAGATTTGGTTATCTCTTGTTTTTTGGCCCATCTTCTCAGGTTTTTCAAGCATAGAGATTCACATCCTCTTAGAAATTGTTGAATTTGAGTTGCAGAACCAACATGAGGCACACAAATTATCATTAACTTACATTCTGATTATGATTACAATGATAAAATTATGATTTGGGATCATTTTTTGGTACTAAATATAACTTTGTCACTATTTCTAAATAGATTATATCTTCATAACTAGAGCCCTTATCACTTTTTTAGCAAAGTTAGAATATTTTCTATATGATTTGATTTTTTTTTTATATTTTTCCAAGTCATCAATCCTTTCAACATTTTCTTAGGTAAACTCCCTTCAACATTTTTACTCAATTAAAGCTCTTTCAAATTTTTAGCTTGATTGAATCCCCATCACTTTTCACTTAGGTTGAACCTCGTACTTGTCAAGAGATGAAAATTTTAAAATAAGAAAAAAATAAAAAAGAGGGAATGATGTAGTAGTGTGATGAATCAAAAGCAATTAAACCTTTTATTTTTTTAAGATGATTTTAATAAAAAATATTCTCATTTTAAATGCTTGAAAAATTGTATTCGTCTATTTTTTTTCATTTTTGCTTGTAGGTGCTTAAGATGGAGCACTCAAGTTGAGAGGAGTACGCAAAAACCTATTATAAATATATTTTGTGTCTAAAATATTTAATTTTATGTTGAGTCTTTGATTTATGTTGGCATGCTTCCTTATAGTAGCTTCCATGCAAGTGAGAGTGGGAGGTAAAATGTAATAGTAAAAATCAAATACCATGGATTGTCTATTACTGTATTTTATGTGAAGTTGACAAATGATCTTATCTTGTCATGTCCTTTCATCATTTATTCTCAAGACCCATATATGACTTCACATCTAGTCATTCAATATCCTAAGTCAAATCCATAGGATGAGCTCATACTTGCAATGAGTGCTTAGTTCCAATCACAACTTTAATTCCACACTCATAAAAGTGAACCATATAACCATATAATAAATTTCAATTTTAAAACATTATCTATAAAATTCATTTTTCTATTATATTGACAACTCAATTTACAAAATGTAATATTATCAAAATAATCTACATTAAATCTAATATTAAATACACTTATTCTATTTATTTAATTTCTATATCAATTTCCATTCCATCTCTTGATCTTGAAATTTATAATTATTTTAAAAATAAATTGTAATGAAGCTTTTATGTTTATTGCGTGTGCAAACTACATTTTGTTTATGTTTTATTTTAAATCTCGAGACCTTTACTATCAGAAGTCTTTATAATTTGTATAAATAAATTACATAATATATTTTATTAACTATTATTTTTTAAATGAAAGTAAAAGAAACCAAGCAACCCATCTCAGCGTCCAAAGTCAAGAACTTGCCTTGCACAATGAAACTTCAGTTGAGTGCGGTTTAAGTCTCCAATAACAGAAGTCCTGATTATATGTTTAAATTATACTCATAAGAGTTTATATCACTTTATATTTGTTACAAAACGCGTAAGCATATATAATTTCCCAATGCAATAGACAAGACCAGCAGTATTTACTTATTTTGGGAGTTTACGAATGCATTTTTGGTATTTTTGGAACTAAACAACTGTAGCTTATTAGCCATTTCTGATATGACCAGCAACATAAATAGAAATCTCATTACAACACAACTTGCAAACAAAGAAGAAACCTTCACCAAAACGGCACATGAAGAGCGTCTCCTACTCCCCATTGTCTCTAAATTCATAGAAAATCAGGGATGAATCTGTTGAAAAATGGCACAAAGAAGAAAAGCGGCTTTTAAAATTGCTTCTCTTGAGTAAGGGAATCGGAATCGGAATCAGGGAGGCTTGAGTTCTTTATCCTTCTCAACCACCCTCACTCCCTCTGCAGATCTCAGCATCTCAGCCTGAGAACACAAATCCAAATTTACTTTAACAAATCCAAGAAAACCACAGACAAAACAAAACTGTAAAACTGGCTATATTCTGAAACATCAAAAGATTTCTCACTTAAAACCAAAAGCTCTGCAATTTCAGCAGAGTAGTTTGAAATTAAGACAAGGATGAGGGCTTTCACCTGATGAGAACTCATTTCAACCACAAAGCCATCAATAATAACCCAGGAAAAACGTTTCTGGTAAGATCCAGCCTCCAAGGTATTCTCTAACAACATATCATGCTTATTGCTTACATACTTTTCCAGTTCTGCTGTACTCCCCTTTTCACTGCCATATTCACCAGATACAAACCCTTGAAAAACATAAAATTGAGGTTTTCACAAGCAACAATTTTCATCATTATTTCCTGAAATACTCTCCGATCCATGATCAATACAAAAACCCTAACAAAGTATCAAAATAAACTTTGCACAGATTCACCAAGCACTAAATCTAAAGTAAAACTCTGCAGCAGGGCTAAATAGGCAGATAGATACCTGTGTTTCTTAAGCCGTTCATATTGCTCATCATATTCCATCAAAACCAGATACACCTCGCTCTCCACTGCGCTCATTTTCACACTTATGCCTCTCCCTACCTTCCACAGGCATTATTTATACAGTATTAACAGTAAATTGCAGTAAAAAAGAAAAAAGAAAAGAAAATTTACCAGTTTTCCGAAGAAAGCATGTTCTCTTACAGTGAGCCGTATTTTTGTTATTCAGAAATAATGGAGTGGATGAAATGGCGGAAGCTGGGACCAACCTGATTCCTGACTATCGCAGATCAGTACTGATCACAGTGATTACAGCGCATAGGCAGCGAGGAGGACAAAAACAAATTACTGTTCTCAAACTTAGGAATTATTACCCTGCTGAGATCCAACAAAAATGATTTTGAATCATATGTATGTGTATTAAAAGACTAATTTTAGCTTCAGGGATGGCCGTTAGCGTGGAACCGCGGCAGTCTGCCAAAACGAATATTCTAACAGGAGCCGTTAGAAAGGGAAGCCGCCTCCAAATTTATGAGGGAAAAAGATGATCAAAACCCGCGGGTCATTTCGTTTTCCACGTTTTCTTCAGCCAGGTTCTGTTGGGAGAGGCACATGTAACGTTCTCACGAGAATAGCATGGACACGGGGGGATGTATTAGCATTCATTTCTTGGACTCACTCTCATGTGATGGGGTAATTTGGATAAACCTATACTTTTCAGTTTATTTTGACTGTGTTCATTGTAATATTAATCTAGAGTCATTACAGCTAATTTTGAGCATCTATTGAGCTTAAATAGTACATTAGATTTCGACAATTTTTTTTTTGTTGTTTCTGTATGTGACTTAATTATTTATAGCTATTAAAAACTCACGTTAAGGATCCGTTATGCATGCAAAGGTCAAAAAGTGGTCATCTCAAAGTGTCGCCTGATACCTCTTTAAGATGCCCCAATAACCATCCACTTAAATTGTCAATACATATGCACAAATGCCCCATAGTCGTGCACTATGGTTGCCAATAAAGGTCCACAAATGGACCAATTATAGTCCAAAAATGCTAACTAGTGGAGGTAAAGTAGGTCGCTATTGGTATATGTGAAAATTATTAATCGACTTTTAGTTATCATTTTTTTGTTTCTTTAAAGTTAATAATTGCGGGGTTTAGTGAGCAAGGAGTGAATAATAATTGGAACATGGGTGATAATTGGTGCTCTTCCCCTAGTCTATATATAATTTGTGCTTTTAAATTAGAGTAATTTGAGTAGTATTAAAATCGATGACTTTCTAAGAAGTCTCAATGTTTCGTCTTTATGAGCATCACTTAAATATTATTAGTGTTAAGTGGACCACTTATACTTGTGACATATGGGTTAATGTGAACCACTACTTTGAAATATGGGTTCTTGTGAACCACTTGGTTCATGAATATGAGTCTATGAATCTGACTCACAAATTGTGGAGTTGAATATTGATAAGGCGTCATTACATGAGCATTAATATTTTTTTATGGATGATTCGTCCTCATGAGAGATTGGCTCATGCGAAGCACTACTCGTGAAATGCAGGTTCATGTGAACCACTTGGTTCATGAAATATGAGTCAATGAATGTGACTCAAAAATTGTGAAGTTGAATCTTGATAAGGTGTTATTAGATGAGTATTCATATTTTTATATGAATAGTTTGTGCTCATGAGATATAAGTTAATGTGGACCACTATTCATGAAATATGAGTCAATTAATCTAACTCAAAATTGTGCAATTGAATCTTGATAAGACTTCATTAGATGAGCGTTCATATTTTTATATGGATGATTCGTGCTCATGAGAGATTGGTTCATATGAGCCACTACTTGTGAAATATGGGTTCATGTGAACTCCTACTCGTGAAATATGAGTCAATGAATTTGATTCAAAAACTATACAGTAGAATCTTCATAAGACATTGTAGATGAGTGTTCATATTTTTATATGGATGATTTGTTCTCATGAGAAATTGGGTCATGTGAACCACTACTCATGAAACATGGTCAATGAATTTAACTAAAAAAGTATGCAATTGAATCTTGATAAGGAATTATTAGATGATTTTTTAAACTTTTTTATGATGATGTCATAAGCAATTATTATATTTCTATTGTAACTCCTCACATGCTATCTTGTGTAGAGTTCCTTATTAGATGTATGGATTTCTTTGATGTGTATATGCTTTACAACCTAAACTAGGATGAACTTAAACTATTATTTTAACACTTATTTGTACTTTGATATGTCTTTTTATTTGCATACATGCATGCAGTTAGATCGCTTATAATGTAGGTGTGATTCTAGGATTTATCACGATATGAAATGGTATCCCGTGTTTATTCATCTTTGAATCATTCCATTTAGACTAGGGTGATGTCCACTTCAATTTTATGATATCAAATGTTTATATCAATAATTTAATAAAACCCATGGAACTAATACACAAGAAAACTACATAGGATATTTGTCGTAAAATACTTTGACATCAAATCTAGATATAAGTACCTTAACCCATTTTTTTTTATTTGAGCAAAAATGAGTTTTGAGGGACCCAAAAATCCTAAACAAAAATTTGATCAAAAGATAGAGAAAGAAAAAACACATATGACTAAGCAACCATAGAGAGCCAACTACAAGCAGGCAAATATTTAGATCATATATGTTTAGATTTTAGGTATAGAATGCAAAAAATATGGAGAGTACTCAGAGATATTCATTCCACCGAATTAGTTAAAATAAAATAAAATTTAAAATTTCATTCAAAAATTAATAAATTTGTATTGATGAAGATTAATTCTAAGTTGATGTGAACTTAGTTTTTATAGATATGTGATGATATTCATACAAAATAGCTAAACCAACCAAAAATACTTATGTCTAATAATTAAGGTTAATTCCCATTAATAAGAATGCCAAAAATTACTAATCAAGACCTAAACATTTCCTCTCTCCAATCTCTTCCCTTTCTCCTTAATAGGAGAGAAACATCATATGTGAATCCTTATCTTTTTTGTATGAGTCTTATTTAATTTTATAATACAATCTAATCAATTTTATAATATAGTTTAATCCCTCTTATCCTTTGTAGCGTGATCAATTGTGACAAAATCTAAAGAAATTAAAAAATAAATTCTCAAAGGATAGGGGTTGCATTCACCATATCATTATGAGGAGTAATATTTGATGCTAGTTTGCATTCAAACCCTACTTACAAAGCTATGTGAAAACATTGGTGACTATCCATCATGTTGCTAGGAGAAGGGGATGCATTCTAAGTTAAGTTTAATAAACCCAATAATTATGAGGCTTTAACACATGCCACCAAGCCATATGCTTCTTATTGCATTTATTTAAAATACTAAAAGCCTTTTTTTTTAATAACGAGAAGAAAAATACCTATATTTGAAACACCTAAAGGAAACCAACATCATTCATTATTTCTTAGTGAAATAATCTCCAAGAAAACCTTATCCAAATCAATTAAATACAAATTTTAGCAAGTAGACTGTAGAATTGATCTTTAGTATCCTTAGAGGCATGTAGTGATTCACCTAGTGATTTATCAATCAATGTTAGCCAAAATTATTACTAGAATTATAGTGGATGACAAGAAAGGTGAAAACCCATAAGTACTTCTATAAAGGAGTCTTCATTAGGTACAAAAGAAGGGCATTATAGTTTTAAACATATGAAGTGTTTATATTATACATATGGATCAAAATATAAAAAATATATTTCTCTCTTCTTTTGTCTCACAAAAAACTATGAAGAAGTCATTAGAAAAAAAGGTAAAACATAATTTGAGCACTAAGCAGTTATCTCTAGATTTATTCATTACACATTTATGTAGTCCTTTTAGGCTAGGCCACAACCTTTGAAATTTTCTTATTGTGAGATTTTGTCAAGATCAAGAGCTCAATGAAAAGTACAAAATAGAGAGACAAAATATAAGACAAGAATAAACTATATTCTCATCAATAGATAAATGATCAAAATCAATAGTTGTTCTTACATACAAAGAATATGAGCATTCTTATATAGGCAAGGCTATATGGATATGTGAGCACACAAACATGACATGTGGCTCAATAAGAAACAAGGGTAGGTAGGAAATAGGTGTGGTAGGTAGGAGAAACAATATAATATTCCACAAGAGGTGGATCACCCACCAAATGTGGAAATTCTCCTACACACACTATCCCAATGTGGCACAAACATCCAAGTGTCTCATACCCAAACTACTATTAAATGCATTATCTTAAGTAAATTTAAGTAAGGTGTAATAACATCCAACATGAATAATTAATTACACCAACACCCCCCCCTTAAGTGCAACTTAGGTGGTGCAGAGGCACCTAAGCACACAAGCATAGCAGGAGGTCAAAAGTCATAATATGAACAATTTATTGTATTTGAGTCATTCATAACATATTAAGGTTATTTGATTAAATTGAATCATAATATGTAAGGATAAATGAGCCATTTTTTCCAAAGATATCATATTTGGTCCATATTGAAGTTTTAAAAGTGTCCATGTAAGAGTTAGAGTCATTTATGTCAAAAATTGTAAAAATTGCAAAGTTGCAATATTGCCAAAAAGTGCAACAAAAGTGTAAAAATGAAATACATTGGTTATGAGGTGGTTGGAGTAGTTAGAAAGGAGTTGGAAATGGTTTATAAAACCATTTTTGGTCGAAATCAAGAAGGGAGATCAGTTTGGAGGGGATTTGACAAAGATTATCCATCAAACCCTCAAACTGTCATGAGGTTTTAAGGAATCTATGGCTGTCATAGATCCATGGAGGATCACATTTGATGTAATTTTTATATATATATGTTATTTTATGATATACTGATGAAATATCTTTTAGATGAATCCTTTCTTGTGCATTTTTGTGGAGTATTTGGCAAGATATGTTTTTTTTTTTTTTTTGTTTTTTTTTTTTTGAAACTTCACAAAAACAAGAGCAAAAGAGTGTTTTTTTTTCACTTTTTCCAATAAGACCAACCCATACAATGATGGGAACATGGCTTTTATACATGTTCCATCTCATTAAAGCCCTTGTACGGACAGGTACAGGCTGGAACTACCAAAACCACCAAAAACCCCTTTTTTTACAACTTTTGACAACTTTTTGACAACTTATTTGGTTTTTGCTGATGATTTTTTTGGTTGCAAGGTGCTCATCCATCTAGCTGCAAGAAGGCAGACAAGGAAGGTCTGTCAAGGGCCAAAGGGATGGTCCATTGATTGCCAAAAGACTGGGGAGAGAGGCAAAGAGGAGAACTCCTAGGTGAGGCATAGAGGTTGTTGGTGAGGTGATGCAGCATGGAGAGGTGGACTTATGGTTGGTAAAAGCACTTGGGTGGCAGCCACTACAAAATCCATTGGTAGGAGTCACAAAGAGATTGTTTGAGAAGGAAGAAGCAACATAAAGAAAATGAGAGAAGAAGCATAAAGAGGCATAAAGAGGTAAAGATGAAGACAAAGGTGAAAATTTCACTCAATTTTTTTTCCTTGCAGGTCATTGTACCCACGTTTCCAAGGGACTTGGAAACTTTTCAAGGTTGGGAGTATGGTGCAGAGGCACCTAAGCACACAAGCATAGCAGGAGGTCAAAAGTCATAATATGAACAATTTATTGTATTTGAGTCATTCATAACATATTAAGGTTATTTGATTCAATTGAATCATAATATGTAAGGATAAATGAGCCATTTTTTCCAAAGATATCATATTTGGTCCATATTGAAGTTTTAAAAGTGTCCATGTAAGAGTTAGAGTCATTTATGTCAAAAATTGTAAAAATTGCAAAGTTGCAATATTGCCAAAAAGTGCAACAAAAGTGTAAAAATAAAATACATTGGTTATGAGGTGGTTGGAGTAGTTAGAAAGGAGTTGGAAATGGTTTATAAAACCATTTTTGGTCGAAATCAAGAAGGGAGATCAGTTTGGAGGGGATTTGACAAAGATTATCCATCAAACCCTCAAACTGTCATGAGGTTTTAAGGAATCTATGACAGCCATAGATTCCTTAAAACCTCATGACAGTTTGAGGGTTTGATGGATAATCTTTGTCAAATCCCTTCCAAACTGATCTCCCTTCTTGATTTCGACCAAAAATGGTTTTATAAACCATTTCCAACTCCTTTCTAACTACTCCAACCACCTCATAACCAATGTATTTCATTTTTACACTTTTGTTGCACTTTTTGGCAATATTGCAACTTTGCAATTTTTACAATTTTTGACATAAATGACTCTAACTCTTACATGGACACTTTTAAAACTTCAATATGGACCAAATATGATATCTTTGGAAAAAATGGCTCATTTATCCTTACATATTATGATTCAATTGAATCAAATAACCTTAATATGTTATGAATGACTCAAATACAATAAATTGTTCATATTATGACTTTTGACCTCCTGCTATGCTTGTGTGCTTAGGTGCCTCTGCAATATCTTTCAGATGAATCCTTTCTTGTGCATTTTTGTGGAGTATTTGGCAAGATATGTTTTTTTTTTTTAATGATTGTCGAAACCCTGGCAAGGGTTACCCAATTTTGGGAAAATGATCATATCTTTTTATTTAACCGTTGGATCTGGCTGAAATTTTGAGAGAAGTTGTTTAACTCGGTGATATAAATTCTGACCGAAGCGATTGTCTTTATGAGAAGTATGAAAAATTTTATTGATGACTGTTTGTTACAGTTCACGGTGAAAAGCAGATTGGTGAAGGCAACAACAACCCGGTTGTAGCATTTGGTGTGGTCACATGAGGGATAATATTGAAGAAAGGATATATGTGTTGGAAAGGTCTCTACCAATTTGATGGTTTTTGGTATTTGTGATGCTCTGATACCAATTTGATGCAGAGCATCATGAAAATCCATAAAACCTTCATTCAAGGGTAAACTTTAAACTTGAATCAAGAGACATATAACAAGATAAATCACTCTTCTCAACTTCAAACCAACTTCAAAGGTTATATTACATCCTTGAAAACATCCATTCAATATTTCAGATCATAAAATTCACCATAACATGAGAGAACAAATTATTTATTGCCATGGAATACCCTAATTTAGGGTTTCATCCCTTAACAACTGTTTTCACCAAAATGATCACAAAATATTCAATTCTCAACCAAATAAAGTAATACCAAAAGCACTGGAAAGAAGATTTAGAGACCTTTCCAACACATATATCCTTTCTTCAATATTATCCCTCATGTGACCACACCAAATGCTACAACCGGGTTGTTGTTGCCTTCACCAATCTGCTTTTCACCGTGAACTGTAACAAACAGTCATCAATAAAATTTTACATACTTTTCATAAAGACAATCTCTTCGGTCAGAATTTATATCACTGAGTTAAACAACTTCTCTCAAAATTTCAGCCAGATCCAACGGTTAAATAAAAAGATATGATCATTTTCCCAAAACTGGGTAACCCTTGCCAGGGTTTCGACAATCATTAAAAAAAAAAAACATATCTTGCCAAATACTCCACAAAAATGCACAAGAAAGGATTCATCTGAAAGATATTTCATCATTCTATCATAAAATAACATATACATATAAAAATTACATCAAATGTGATCCTCCATGGATCTATGACAGCCATAGATTCCTTAAAACCTCATGACAGTTTGAGGGTTTGATGGATAATCTTTGTCAAATCCCCTCCAAACTGATCTCCCTTCTTGATTTCGACCAAAACTGGTTTTATAAACCATTTCCAACTCCTTTCTAACTACTCCAACCACCTCATAACCAATGTATTTCATTTTTACACTTTTGTTGCACTTTTTGGCAATATTGCAACTTTGCAATTTTTACAATTTTTGACATAAATGACTCTAACTCTTACATGGACACTTTTAAAACTTCAATATGGACCAAATATGATATCTTTGGAAAAAATGGCTCATTTATCCTTACATATTATGATTCAATTGAATCAAATAACCTTAATATGTTATGAATGACTCAAATACAATAAATTGTTCATATTATGACTTTTGACCTCCTGCTATGCTTGTGTGCTTAGGTGCCTCTGCACCATACTCCCAACCTTGAAAAGTTTCCAAGTCCCTTGGAAACGTGGGTACAATGACCTGCAAGGAAAAAAAATTGAGTGAAATTTTCACCTTTGTCTTCATCTTTACCTCTTTATGCCTCTTTATGCTTCTTCTCTCATCTTCTTTATGTTGCTTCTTCCTTCTCAAACAATCTCTTTGTGACTCCTACCAATGGATTTTGTAGTGGCTGCCACCCAAGTGCTTTTACCAACCATAAGTCCACCTCTCCATGCTGCATCACCTCACCAACAACCTCTATGCCTCACTTAGGAGTTCTCCTCTTTGCCTCTCTCCCCAGTCTTTTGGCAATCAATGGACCATCCCTTTGGCCCTTGACAGATCTTCCTTGTCTGCCTTCTTGCAGCTAGATGGATGAGCACCTTGCAACCAAAAAAATCATCAGCAAAAACCAAATAAGTTGTCAAAAAGTTGTCAAAAGTTGTAAAAAAAGGGGTTTTTGGTGGTTTTGGTAGTTCCAGCCTGTACCTGTCCGTACAAGGGCTTTAATGAGATGGAACATGTATAAAAACCATGTTCCCATCATTGTATGGGTTGGTCTTATTGGAAAAAGTGAAAAAAAAACACTCTTTTGCTCTTGTTTTTGTGAAGTTTCAAAAAAAAAAAAAAAAAAAAAAAAAAAAAAAACATATCTTGCCAAATACTCCACAAAAATGCACAAGAAAGGATTCATCTGAAAGATATTTCATCAGTCTATCATAAAATAACATATACATATAAAAATTACATCAAATGTGATCCTCCATGGATCTATGACAGCCATAGATTCCTTAAAACCTCATGACAGTTTGAGGGTTTGATGGATAATCTTTGTCAAATCCCCTCCAAACTGATCTCCCTTCTTGATTTCGACCAAAAATGGTTTTATACCATTTCCAACTCCTTTCTAACTACTCCAACCACCTCATAACCAATGTATTTCATTTGTACACTTTTGTTGCACTTTTTGGCAATATTGCAACTTTGCAATTTTTAC
The DNA here is from genome assembly GCF_030272615.1 of Cryptomeria japonica. NCBI lineage: Eukaryota > Viridiplantae > Streptophyta > Pinopsida > Cupressales > Cupressaceae > Cryptomeria > Cryptomeria japonica. Next base: position 451,513,409 of record NC_081411.1, on the reverse strand, counting down.
AATTTTTGACATAAATGACTCTAACTCTTACATGGACACTTTTAAAACTTCAATATGGACCAAATATGATATCTTTGGAAAAAATGGCTCATTTATCCTTACATATTATGATTCAATTGAATCAAATAACCTTAATATGTTATGAATGACTCAAATACAATAAATTGTTCATATTATGACTTTTGACCTCCTGCTATGCTTGTGTGCTTAGGTGCCTCTGCACCATTAGGGGAATGCACTTAAGTCTACAATGCGACTAAGCAATGCAAGATGGGTCCCAACTACAAGGCCATGTTAGTTAACCATGTACAAATGCAAATGCAAAGCAAACCAATGCAATATCTCATAAAGAGGGAAAGAGAGAAAAACACAATGGGTAAAAACCCTCCCCCAAAAAGAGAGATGAAACCTATACAAAAGAACTCTCCTAGAAGTGTGTGAAGAACAAAACCCCATGTGAGGAAAAAGTCCCCCCCCATATGAGAGAAGAAGAGAAGCTAGGTAGCCCCCCTCAATGTAGAATCTGCATCAATGGTAGAATCTCGAAGCTGAATGAAGAAACTGCTCCACGAACGTGGAACAACATCCCTCCCCATATGAAGAAACAAAACCAAAGGTGTATCCATGAAGTCTCCCCAATCATGAAGGGAAGATGTAGGAAAAAAACTCATGATGAATGAAGTCTTTGAAAATTGCTCAAGTGTCCCCATGTCGATGCTGAAAGATACCCCCTCCAAAGGTGGTGAACTGATCCACACTGTTGAAAAAGGCACTCCAACATCTAGTGGAGATGAATATAGAACAAGTCCCAAAGACTCACATGTCTCCTCTAAGAATAAAGAGACCTCCTCCAACTATTATACAAAAGTATCCACAATCATGTCAACCTCGAAAGAATGATCATGTAGAGAATGCACAAGAGGGTCAGAGTGTTCCCTTGCAAAAATCAAAGAAGGATCATCTTCATAAAAGAGAAGATGAATGTCATCAATGATGTCTCCCAAATCTGTAATGTAGGACTCCACAAACAAACCTGCAATGTCTATCAAGTAGTCATTCCAATGAACTGAAGCTGGAAGACATGAAATATCCTATTGCACTTGATGCTCTGCAAAAAGGATTAGAAAATCTATTTGATGGCAACACACACAAGAGCACAAGAAACAAACGTTAGTGTTAGCAACAAAAGATTATCCTAAACAGGCATATCAAGAGAGATATTAAGCATGAAATAGAAAGCATATAAACATAGAATAAAATAGCTAATCAAGATGCTCATAGTTGCTCCTCCCTTGTTCCTCTCCTCTCCAAGTCCCAAATGAGTGTAGCTCTCAGCTTTTAGCACTAGCCATGGATGTCATATGGAGATTCAAGATGGTTGAATATGATAAGCAAATACTATGCAAGAGTAGATAGTGATGCTATGAAAAAGCTCTATGCTAATGCCAGTATAACAACAATGCTCTAAAATGCTTCTCTTTTTTTGCTTGAGGAGAAGGGTTCTATTTATAGAAGAAATGGGGAAATGAAGGGTTAAGATTAAATGGTTTAATCAAGGGCAAAGTTTGAAAGTTGGGGATCCATGTGCACAATTGGCACCAATAAAATGGTGACAAGTGTCAACATAGGATTGGGTTGAGAGAAGAGGTTGGAGGCATTAAAGGCCTGAGAAGACCTCATGGTTATCTAGAGGCTAAGGGTCAAGTCCAAATTAAGATTACCCACTGGATTAAGAGTTAATCCAAGGATAAACCTTTGTGCAAATGTTTAAGAGATAATCATGGTCAAAGCATTAATGGCCTGATGAGATCTTTGGGTTGGGTAGAGGTTGAGTCAAAACAAATGTTTTAACCATGTGGGAGGGTTTGAGGTAACCATTAATGGTTATTGGAGACTTTGGGGATTAAGTGGTTGAAGGTTGAAAGCCTTCAATGGTTATCAAAGACTTTGAGCCATTTAGTGGTTGAAGGTTGAAAGCCTTTAATGGTTATCAAAGACTTTGAGGGTTTGGGAAGTGACTTCCCTTTTGCTTAGGAATGTGACAAAGTTTAGAGAAGGGGTTAGGTTGTTTAGAAGTGATTAGAAAATTCTAGAAGGGGTTTAGGCATGCAAGTGGATTTTGTAGGAAAATGCAAGTGGGAGATGTATGCGGGAAAAGTGGGCGAATAAAACTTAAAACGTGAAAATTACAAGAAATACCAGTCCACACACACACACAGGACTTCTTGATGCAAGCTATGGAGTAACGTAGTGTTACTCAGCTTCCCAAGGAGGGTCCCATGGTTCTCTATCTCACAATGTCCCTCAAACCAATGTTTTGCTCTCAGATTACTGAGCAAAATGATTTAGGGATGGCAAATATGAGAACGAGAGAGATTTTTAACTGATTTTAGTATGAGATGTGTTATAAGCTAGGTATGATGCTAGAAATGCAATAAACTAACTATAAGATGACAAGGTTAGTATGGATACTATCCTAGCATACTATATTTAGTCTATAATTGAACTAAAATGATAAAGAAAGTAATCTAAGCATGCATATTAGTCTAATTTATGATCTAAAGAGAGGCTAAATGATGAGCATAAAATGATATGAAAGCTTGAAACAATTTGAGCATAAGTGTGATGCTTCAAATTTGAAAGATGATTGTTTAGAATGGAGGAATGAGGGCTCTACTTATAGCACAAACAGGGCAATGGATGGTCAGGATTGAAAGGTTTAATCAAGGGCCAGGTTTGAAAGTTGGGGATCCATGTGCACAATTGGCACCAATAAAATGGTGACAAGTGTCAACATAGGATTGGGTTGAGAGAAGAGGTTGGAGGCATTAAAGGCCTGAGAAAACCTCATGGTTATCTAAAGGCTAAGGGTCAAGTCTAAGTTAGGATTACCCATTGGATTAAGAGTTAATCCAAGGATAAACCTTTGTGCAAATGATTAAGAGATAATCATGGTCAAAGCATTAAAGGCCTGATGAGACCCTTGGGTTGGATAGAGGTTGAGTCAAAACAAATGTTTTAACCATGTGGGAAGGTTTGAATTAACCATTAATGGTTATTGGAGACTTTGGGGATTAAGTGGTTGAAGGTTGGAAGCTTTCAATGGTTTTCAAAGACTTTAAGGGTTTTGGTGGTTGAAGGTTGAAAACCTTCAATGGTTATTCAAGACTTTGGGTCATTTGAGAAGTGACCTCCCTTTGCTTAGGGATGTGACAAAGTTTAGAGGAGGGTTAGGTTAATTAGAATCGATTAGAAGATTCTAGAAGGGATTAGGAAGGGGTTTGGGATTTTGCAAGTGGATGGGGGATAATAGGATTTAATTGAATTAAATGATTTAATTCAATTTGGTTATAATTTGGGGAAATTAAATAAATTAGATTTATTCAATTTAGATAACCATTTAATTAAATTTGAATTTAATTAAAAGTGGCTAGGGGGATTTAATTGAATAAAATGATTTATTCATTAAATGGTATAGTGAATTTTATTTAAATAAATTGAATAATTTATTTAATAAAATAGAAGAATGTAGATAATTTAATTAAATTGGATTTAATTAAATAGAGAAATGAACATAAAATATTCATTTAGGAAGATGGTCATTTTTATATGTCTACATTTTGCCCCTCTTTGAAGTGACGTGTGTGCACATGTTATTTCAAAGAAAATGATGCCTTATCATGATTTATGATCAAATGCAATTTTTGTGTCGCTCTTTTGATTTGCCAGTTGTGCCCCAGATTTGATTTGATGTGTGATACCAGATTTGATTTGATGTGTGATGCCCCAGATTTGATTTGATGTGTGATGCCAGATTTTATGTAGTTGTCCAATATGAGTGTCGGTATAACTTGTTTTGATGTGAGATATTTCAAGTTATGTAGATATCAATGTGTTGTTCTAATCAAAATATGATTTATTTGCGTGTTCTATTTCAAGTTCGATGTGGGAAGCCTGATGTGTATTACAAGCCGATATGGGTTGGAAACTTGAGTTGTGTTACAAGCTGATATGGGTGGGAAACTTGAGTTGTTTTACAAGTTTATGTGATTTTGGTACTTGAGTTGTTTTACAAGTTTTGATATGGTTTTTGAGAACTTGAGTTGTGTTACAAGTTGATATGAAATGATATGATTTTGAACTTGATGTAGATGAGAAAATTTGTTTCATGTTGTTGATGTGAGTTTGATTTTGATATCTTTGTTGTGATGTGGAAACTGATATTGGATTTGTTTTGAGATTTGATATGATAATGCCCCCTCGGGAGATCGTTCGTGCACACAAAGCATGAATGATCTCTCGAAAGAAGAAGAATGTTGTTTGAAAGATGGAAGAGTAGATAGTGATGGCATGCATGGGTTTGATAAGATTGATTAGATTGATTGGAATGAGATTAAGATTGATTTCAGGTATGACACCTCTTGTATAAGACATGGATGATCGAGCGTCTGGTTTCAAGAATGATACCACCTGTATAAGATATGGATGATTGAGCGTCTGGTTTCAGGAATGATATCGCCTATATAAGACATGGATGATCAAGTGTCTGGTTTCAGGAATGATATATCCTGTATAAGAGCTGATCAAAACATCTGGTTTCAAGAACGATATATCCTGTATAAGAGCTGATAGAAGATAGTTTGGAAGAATGATGAAGATAGTTTAGAAGAATGATAGAAGATAGGTTGGAAGAATGATAGAAGATAGTTTTGAAGAATGATGAAGATAGTTTTGAAGAATGATAGAAGATAGGTTGGAAGAATGATAGAAGATATGAAAGTGAAGAAAGATTCCATGATGATGTGATAGATATGCATGCGAGGGATGCAATGATGAATGATGAATGATATTTTGAAAATGAGATGTATGATATGATATGCAACTAATTGTAAAATGATATGCAACTAATTGCAAAATGATATGCAACTATTTTTTTTATTTTTTATTTTTTTTGGTAGCATCCTCATTCTGTATTTGCCATCCGATATAGCCATTTGTTTGCTTTCTTTGTAGATATCATCATTGAGCATTGATTTGTTTAGGATATGTTGAAAATTTATACAAGCATAATGGTATAATTGAACCATAATGACCTGAGAAAAATTTACATGATATTTGATTTTGCAAGATAGCACAAGCGTCAAGGTATAATTGAACCAGGATGACCTGAGTGTGTATTGCGTAAACATACAAGAGTTAACCTTTGTCCCATACAAATCCGAAATGTCCTCAGCAATATGCCACCTGATTGCTTCGTAGGACAAATTTGTATGATAAAAGATTTCACTCATAGATAGAAGACAAATAAAACATCACATTCCTTCCTTGCTTCTCTAGTCGTAAGACATCCTGGAGGTGCTCAGGAGATATGATAAGCAAAAATTAACAACCATAAGTAATCATGCATGCTATTGGAAATGTATTCTTGTCAATTAAAACATCTTGCAAATAGATCTTTGTTTAGTTGAAATCAGTTCAAGTTAGTGATGTTGCCTTCTCGCATTGTCGTTTGGCATTTGTTGGTTGTTTTGATCCTTGTTGTCTTGCTACGTTTTTGGTCTGATGTTGAAAATCTTGAAGGCGAAATGGCCCAAGCGAGGTCAGGATTTTGCCCCTTATTGTTGATAATAATTTGATATGGATATGTACACTGATCACCAAGCTATGGTGGGATATTATTTGGATAATTGTTTCAGATAAACCAAGGACAGTGACTACACTAAGTATGTCCAAGATTGATAAGCATTTGTGAATTTCTGGTGATGTCTCAAATGGGTGGATATGATATGTACAATATGATTTGTCCAACATGTATTTCCATCAATTGATAAAGATAAGGCTAACTAGAATAAAATCCAGCAGTCATACTGATTGATGTCATTGTTATGATTTGGTTGATGATTGAAATGAAGAGAACATAGACCACGAAGATGCCATATGATGAGAAGCCCCTGAATCTAGAAGCCATCTCCCTGAATCATGACTTGTAGTAGCACAAATATCTTGCCCTTTTCTTTTCTAAAAAGAGTGATTCTTCCCACTTGTTGAAGCCATGAATGCTTGCCCTTTTCCTTTTGAATGAGAGGAAGTGGAAGTTGATGAATCCTCCTTCTTATAGGCATTAGGCAAATCAATGTTGTGCTTTTTGAGGATATGTGTGAGCTCATCAATCTTCTTAGAATGGCAATGATGCTCCTCATAACCAACCTTTTTACAATAGGCACAAGTAGGTCTCTCCTTCTTTGGTGAATCATCCTTCTTGGAAGAGGATGAATATCCTTGGTGTGGAGAAGGTGGTGCTTTGTCCTTAGGATTTGATTTGCCTTTTTTCTTGTTTGAGTTGTCATTTCCTTGATTTCCTTTCTTCCCTTGATTTTCCACTAATGCTTGAGACTTAGAAGTCTTAAGAATGCCCATGCTTATCAACTTAGTTTGTTCCATCATCAATATTTCGGTGAAAAAATCAAATGTAGGCATTGTGTAGCTTGAACCCATTGTCATCCTATGGGTTTGGAAACTAGAAACAAATGTTGCATATTCTTTTGGAAGCTTGCCCATTAAATTGAAGATCAATTGAGTATCCTTCTTATCAATGCCACAATATTTGATTTGTGCCCTTAACTCTTTTGCCTTAGTGACATAATCTTGTATAGTATCAAAGTTCTTGGGATCTAATATGGTGAGATCACTATCAATTTGATATCCCCTAATCTCATCAACTTAACCATACAAGTCTTGAAACTTTTGTCAAGCATGCTTAATTAAGGTACATTTTTCAATATGAAAGATGAGATCCTTTGATACATACTTTCTTAAGTTACCAATTGCCATGATAGTTTTAGTGAGCCAATCCAAGTGAGCAATAGGATCAACCTTAGGATCAGCGGGAGCAACAATAGTTCCATCAATGTAATGATTTAGTCCTTTTTCCATAAGTTTACTCCATGCATGAATTTTCCAAGTAGCATAATTATGAGGAGTTAAGAGAGGAAACTTAGGAGAACCCATAGAAGAAAAATGAAAGAACACAAGAGCACAAAAGCACAAGAGACACCCCCCCAAAACGATGATTTTGGCACATTATATGTAGTGCATGTGCAATAGGCCACTTGCAAACAATGGCAAGGTGGACTTCTAATTTTCTTTTACAACTACCCCAATAGGCTAAGAACTACAATGCAAAAGACCAGAAAGATAGATCTATGCAATACAAGTGCCAAATTGGCCAAAAAAGACCATATGTTGAAAGTACAATTTCTACTCAAAATCACTATAAAATGATAGAATATTATGAAAGTAGACATAAAATTATGCACTTTAAAAAAAAATGACACCTGAAAAGGAGTTCGTATGAGCCCAAACAGAGTCCTGAAAGTTGCAGAAACAGGGATTGGACAAGTACAGTTACCAAAAATTGATATTTATGAAAAATATGTCAATCAAAATTAGAAAATAATGCCACCATGAGAAAGTACACGAAAAAATAGTTCATTTCAAAAAAAAATTGCACCAAAAAAGGAGCAAAAATGAGCAAGATATCGCCATTTGAAGCTGAACTACAAAATCAAAAAGCTCAACAGGAGGGGGCTGATAAATTTTCAAAAAATGATGATGTCAGAAAATCATACAATTAAATTTGATGGTCGTATGGTCATTGCCGAAACTTCTCTCCCCTATCTGCATGGCATTCATACAGTACAGGCTGCTGACGTGGCCAAACCAGAATCTGACACGTGTTGTACGAATGGTACAAAAATCTGACGTGTCAAGGTGTCGAGGTGTACGGTCCGCTAATAGGTATGGTGCATGGGCTGATTGTCACCATGTGTCTGGGTGGGTAGAGGTCGCATGGAATCCAAACGTGGCACTACGCGGTGTTGATGGTTGAACTGTGAGTAAGTCCAAGATTGTCGCGTGGCGGTGTCGGACAGTTAGTCACTGACAGATGTCGATGGTCAGGAACAGGTAGATGGTTGTCAAGATTCTGCATAGTGACCAGGAATGCTACTCACTAGCGGGAGCTACTAAGCAAGGGTTGGAGGAAGGAGTTCCGGTAGGAGGAAGGACGTCGCGTGGCAGGCGAATTGCAGACAGTCGCGTGGCGGCCGAAAGGACCCAACGACGATGATATGAGCGGAGTGTACTACAGATGGAAGGGCGTCGAAGGATGAATTAGTGACATGAGAGAAGCCAGAGGTAGTCGGCGGGAGTCGGGAGGAGATCAGTGGGTGAACGTGCCCGCTGAAGCAAGTCACCAGAAGTCATGCAAAGGGAGGCGGTCGGGAAGATAACCAGAAGTCGATGAAATGCAGAGCGATGTCAATGGAAGGTATGCAGGCGTCAGTAGGGGTATGGTGGGAACCTGCAAATTACTAAGTGCAGTATGGGTACGACGGGGCGAGGGTGACACGACCCCCCCCCCCCCCCCCACAACAAAAACAAATATTTTTTTATATTCTTTTAATAAAAACTTTTACAATAAAAAAACTCTGAAAAAATATATAATAAAATTTAAAAACTTTTTTCGCAGAAAAATGAAATTTTTATTTTTTATTTTTTTCTAACGAATTTGTACCGTACAGTGTAATAGGCTGAATTTTTCCTCCAAGCTCCAAAATCGACTTTCACCAAATATAGGCGAATTTATAGTCAAAATTCATGGAAACGGTCACCCAGACGTGAAGGTGAGGTCGGATCTAGTCTAGGACATCTCCAAAAGATGTTGCTCCTTAGATCTACCTCTTGACACCACAATAAAATCTCTCCAAGACAAATCAATGATGCTCTAATGGCTCTGATACCATGTGATATTTTGCCAAGATCAAGAGCTCAATGAAAAGTACAAAATTGAGAAACAAAATATAAGACAAGAATAAATTGTATTCTCATCAATAGATAAATGATCAAAATCAATAGTTGTTCTTACATACAAAGAATATGAGCCTTCTTATATAGGCAAGGCTATATGGATATGTGAGCACACAAACATGACATTTGGCTCAATAAGAAACAAGGGTAGGTAGGAAATAGGGGTGGTAGGTAGGAGAAGCAATATAATATTCTACAAGAGGTGGATCACCCACCGAAGGTGGAATGTAACAACAAGACCACAAAAGGTGGAAATTCTCCTACACACAATCCCAATGTAGTACAAACACCCAAGTGTCTCATACCCAAACTACTATGAAATGCATTATCCTAAGTAAACTTAAGTAAGGTGTAATAATATCCAACATGAATAATTAATTACACCAACACTTATGATCACCTAGTGCTTTAATGAATATTAAATGATTTCAACACCCAAATTCATGTCAAAATTACCTTTAGAATGTGATCAACCTATTTGTAAAACTATTACATAGATATGTGACCCATCAATATTGAAATGCTCATTTATGACATCTTATGTGAAAGTATTAGTAGGTAAATTTTCTTCCAAACCACCAAAACCCATGGCACCTATTGGATCTCAAATCAATAGATAGGATAGGTTCTAAGGAAATACCAACTCCTACGATCAAACCCTCCAATTGACTTGGCCAACTTATAGAGTGAACCTATTTGGTTACTAACACCCTCACTTTAGGCTCTGCAAGACCTAGGTGGGTATACCTATTCATTAGTGGTGTTTGATGACTAGTGCTTTTTATAGAAGATTGACTATCTTGGTCTAAATTCTTCCTTGCCTCAGAATGGCATAGTTTCCTAGGAGAGGTGATTTTAGATGAGTTCAAGATTGTTGTTGTGGAAGCTATTCGATCTTTGTACTTGAAATTTATATGTATGTATACTATTGCTAATTGGTCCTATGAATACTACTCACTTATCCTATAGTTTTAATATAAATGTAATTAATATGTTAAAGGTTGTGATTTGTGAATGACCAGTGTCTTTCCAGTTATTTGGGCTACAGAGTCTTATATTTCTCTAGGACTTAATGTATGATTTGTCAAACATTTTTTAAACCTATCCCCTTTGGTAAATCTTTCAGTTATTGTTTCTTATAAGATCTGGTAAATGTTTATATCATAAACCGCATGAATGAATTTAACTCTAACCTCAAGGGACCATTCAAGGAAGAACTACAAGGAACAATTACAATCCACGAGTATATCTTTTTAATCCAAATTTATAACATAGGAACATAGACTTCACTGTAAGAATACGAATAACCTTATCTCCTTTAGATAACAACACAAACAACTACCTACAGAATATGAATAACCTTATCTCCTTAATTCATGCAAATTCTTTTTTCCATTGCTCTAATGGAGTTATTTTGCCTTCTCTGCAGACAATTGGTATTGTTGCAATAGAGTCCTCCTCCAATATTTGGAGGTCTTTATTCAGTGTGTCTACATATTTGCCGTGCTCTACCAAGTATTGGTCCCCTTGAACTCTTTCTTCTACAGTCATGGCCTGATTATCCTTCAATACATCTTGCAATCTCGCCCTCAACCTCGCATGCTCTTCTCTAGCTTTCACAGTCCATGTGTATACTTTCCAATAGTGGTTAGCATATGGCAACAAAGCTTTGAACCTGTTCTAAATGACATCATTTTCCAATTTGTTCATCTTCTGTTGGACATTGGTCAATTGCTTTGCTAACTTTTCAGCCTTTATCCTACAATAGGCAACATCTGATATAGCATCTAAGACCCTTTGGTCGGGTTGAAAACCCATATCTGGTTCATCTCCCCCTATAATAGGAGTCTTTTGTGACAACTGTCCTTGTAGCCTCTGGATTTCTTTAGTAGCCTTCTCATACAAGCCTTTGTAAGTGTTGTTCTCCCTAACCAAAAACTCTGTTTGTTCCTAATTCAGTTTTGCTACATCCAAGTTCAACCTGGCTGTGATTCTAGGATCAATTTTCCCAACTTGCTGGATCATCAGGTGGCCAAAATATTAATCTGTATCAACAAGTATGGGTCTCTTCTCCTTCGGATAATCATAGCCTGAGCCCATAAAGGTCCTATCTATCTCATATGGCATGATCTGCTTGTTGGGGTCTTGCTTCTTGAGGAAACTGTCAAACAGTAATGCAAACCTCATGTCCCACCCTGAGTAGATTAGCACACCAGCATCCTTGAGTAGTTGCCTTCCTTTCTCAGGTCTCATTTCTCTCATAGCAAGGTCCACCTCTTCTTGTAACCTTTGGACATGTTCTTCCTATGTTTTCTCTTTCATAATATTCCTAATCGATATTCCTTTATGTTGGTATAAAAATGTATTGAACTCTCTAGAGTAAATGAAATCATTATCAGCAATGAAATCTTTATGTTCAAATATCCTTATATCTCCAACATCTTGGACATTGTATTGTCCTGTCATCAAATCCATCTGTACACCACCCTCAAATATAGGAAGATATTCTTCTCTAGGGGAATCAACTGGAATAACATTAGAGATGGATTGAGGAGACAATTGAGCCAAGGGCTTTGTATCCCTGATAATTTTGATGTGCTCCCCATAGACATAGGCAGGCACTCCCTCAAGCAACTCTAGCTCATTCTCCACAACTTTTTTTGCTACGTCTAAGGGATATTTGATGTTTTGAAGCATGTCCTCATTTATTCTCCCTCAGAAGAGTTCCCATTTGTAGGCTTGTAACACTCACTCATACTTAGCCCTTTTTTCATTAGCTTCTTCCCTTTTCATGTTTCTGATGAAATCATCACGTATGAGTGACACATGCTCTCCAGGCTTAAGTTTTTGGGATGACCTTGTTGCCCCTATGTATCCCTCGAGATCAAAGTTTGTCTTGGGGTCACTTTCCACCATCTTATAATCATTCAATTTATTTTGCAGCAAACCATAACTCTTTTAACTTTTCACATTAAAATCTCAAAACACCAGTAATCTGGGCACAATGGATTGTTTTCGATGATCAGTTAAGTGATGGGCACTTACTATTAACAATTGCCTGACAATCTCTAGGCATGCCACTCGATTAGGTACGGTGATAGGCAATACATACGGTTTTCCCTCAAATCCATACACTCTTATTTGAGTGCAATCCTAAAAGTAGTAAAAATATCCCTAGTTGTGCTCAATTGCGATGTCTTTTCCATAATCCTTTGGCCTTAAGAATCTTTGAATTTCAAGAGACAAGGCATGATTACACGGGTATCCCAAAAATTTGTATAGTGCCTTAACAAAATACTCCTCGAAATGTCAGTACTGGTTGTTGTTGTATCTTTGGTCGCATGAAGATATCCATAGTTGCACAGGCTTCCTTATCCCAGCCTTATCATATGCCCTAATGCATAACTCATCTGGCCATAGCCCTTTGTCTTGTCCAACATACAACAACATGTGCATAAGAATAGAATAGTACTTGAAATGCACATTAATCACATCTCCTTTTAGTTTTTCTAGTCAATGATTGATGGCATCAACAAGATAAGTAGAAAAATCAAATAACCGGGGATCTTTAGATTGGAAATCTACACAGATGACCTTGGCCGCTATATCCATCAAGGGATGAGCCTTTATTCCCAGAACCTGAGCAGTGCAGTAGTATGTATACTTGAAGTAGGGATGAAATGAATTGACATCATAGAGAGCTTTGTCATCTTTACCCAATGGTAATGTTGATCCTGCAACCCTGGGTCTATGGATGGGGAGTCTCCACCTCTTATAGATTTCCTCCAGGTTGAAGTACTCTTGTGCCAATTTATTAGTATCAATTTGCTCTTCAAACCCCCAATCCAGATTAAACATTGTATCAACAATTTCCCTAGTAATTTATAGTATTGGTTCCCCCATGTAATCATATATAGTTTTGGTCTTGGGGTCATAATTGTTGGCTAGGGATTTCATAAGTTCAACATTAACAAAGACATTAGCTACTGCTAGTTTTCCCAAATTTAGTCCCCATCAATTGTTCACGGGTTCAGGTGCATTCCTTCTGATATACCCAAAAATATAAACTCATGGCCTCTTATATTCGTCCATATATCTCCAAGACGCTCAAATATATCTTCTTAACCTTTTTAGACCTGAGGCTTCACGAGGGACATTGGTCAATCAAATCTTGGGCTAGTGAACACCCTTCCCTCTTTTGTCTCTTAGGTTTATCATCTATAGATTGGGTTTCTTTTGCTTTCCTAACCCTAGTGGCTTTCAAAGATGACAACTTCATTTTAATTACAGGGTTCTGAGGGTGAACAACTTACTTGAATTCTAAGGGCTTCTCTTGTGAATTCAATTCTGAATTGTCTAGTTCTGAATCGCTCTTTGTGAATTCTCTTAGGCACTTTCAGCAACTTCTCCTTCTTTGTCATTTTATTGAGCATTTATGGTGAACTTACCAGTTAATAATTCTAGTTAAGCAACGGTCACATAGGTATTCATTTTGAATTTATGGTGATGTGACTTTACTAAGATTTGTATTGATCTTGCGACAAAAGGTAATCATTTGTCTAGTAGTGTTTCAAATTTTCCATCAACGCTTATTTAACATTACACCTGTGTTGCACTTCGATGAAATCATATGTCTCGATGGCTTTACCTTATGTTTCCCCGAAACATCATATTCCATTGACATCATTCTTTACTTTGGTGAAATTGACATCATCGCCGACACATCTCTTGGTCTCATCGATATCCTCATTTCATCGAAGCCTTGCTTTAAGTGTCTATATCAATGTAATGTTTTATTAGTTCATTGAAATCTTTCTTTCGATGAAAATCCTTTTATCGCTAATTCCCTCCATTGTCTTATCGATATTAGAATTCCATCAAAACAGTTTTTCATTATCTGGCCCTTTTAATAGCGTTGATGAAATTTCCCCTTTTGGTAAAAGAAGAATACTCTCCTTTGACTTCTTATGTTTGGCCAATAACAAGTCATCAATGGAATTTCTCGTGTTTTATCGATCCTTTATCCTTCGATGAGAAAGCTATTTTCGGTCAACATCTTTTGTGCCTCTTCAATACCCTCCTTTCCTCGAAATATCTTCGTCGATAAAGTATCCATTGGTTCCTTCGATATTACTCTTTCAACCAAACTTCCTCCCTCGGTGAATTGTTCACATCTTTCATCGATACCGTAGTTTCATCGAAACCCTTTATTTTATCAGTGGGACCACTTCTGATTTCCTTGATGTAATTTATATTGATGGAACTAATGTTTTCGGTGAATCCCTTTGGAGATCCATCGCGGCCAAGGTTTGTTCAATAAGTCACTTTATCGATAGGATATTGGTAGGTTTCTTCAATAGAATCATTTGGGTCAAACTAGGTGTTTCGATGAAGGATGAACACCTATTACCAACAACTTTAGTTTAGGTGATGACTTAGGGATTTTTGGTATCGGTGGGATTTTTAGGGTCTCTATCGAAATTATAAAGGACATATTTAGCCTTTTATTATTCTTTTCAAAAAATCATCTTAGCTCCCTATAAAACCATGGATTTTTACATTTTTAAATCTGATGCTCAACAATGGCTCTGACTGGGGATGAGGGTATGTCATAGATACCTTCAAGGGCCTAGACTCTCTGGTGAATAGGGACCTACTAATGGTGTTTTGTGGTATATACAGTGGAAAATGAATCCTAATCTACTATACATGGAATAATATTTTAAGAGAAAAATCTCTTCAGGAACTATCCATGTACGGGCAATTCCTAATTGTCTCCTATTGCACTTTGTATGTAATATGCATCCTCGCCTACTTTCTCCATAATCACATATGGCCCAATCCAAAGGGCCTCAAACTTTCCATGCTTACCTTTGTCCTGGTTTCTGGCATCCCACATTAGGACCCAATCACCTATCTCAAACTTCCTATTTGTTGCTTTTTTGTCATATAACCTTTTCATTTGATTTTGTGCCTTAACATTCTACCTTTGGGCTTTTGTTATGATCTCATCAAGCTCTACTAGGTGAACAAGCCTCTCCTGCAAAGGATCTTCCACATCAATTTCTTCTTGTATCATAAATCTATGGACAGACAAAAGATTATTCAACGGAAGTCTAGCTTTCTTGCCATAAACCAGTTCAAACGGAGACTTTCCTGTGGACTTCTTGATTGTTATTCTATCAGACCAAAGTGCCAGACTCAATTTTGAATCCCACCCTTTTTTATTTTGTCCTAGCATCTTCTTGATGATTTTGAGGATATTTTTATTGCTAGATTCAGCCTACTCATTACCTTGGGGATGATATGGAGATGAATGGGATATTTTGATGCCATACTCCTCACAGAAGGTGTTGAATTCCTTAGATCTAAAGCACATTTCCATCATGAATTTGATGACTACTTTTCTAGTAGCTTGCTTTGTAGGAATTGCTTCTACCCATTTGGTTAAGTAATCGATGGCTACCAATATCCACCTGTGGCCTCCACTAGATTTGTCTGATATCTCCCCAATGAAATCCAACCCCCATTGTTGAAAAGGTTCTTCAACCTGCATAGGTCTTAATGGGAGTGCCCCATGATACTTCAATTTTTCTGAGAACTTATAGAACACTTCACACTTCCTAACATATGTATAGGAGTTATTGAATACATGTGGCCAATAATATTCAGCCCTTAGTATTTTATGAGTTGTGGTTTTAGCAGAAAAATGACCACCACATACCCCACCATGCATTTCCTGCAAGATTCCTTTTGCTTGGTGTTCATCCAGGCAAAGTAACAAGATCCCATATCTGTTTTTCCAATACAAGTCTCCATTAATAATCACATACTTTAATGATTTCAACTTCAAGGTCCTCTTTTGATTATTAGTCATATTGTCTGGACACTTCATATGTTTAAGATAATACACAACATCTGTGTACCATGATGTGTGCTTGATGTTGAAACTAGCTTCCTCAAGCCCAACTTCATTTACTTGAAATCCTTCAGAATCTGATCCTGCCATGAGTTTAGCTAATCCCTAGCCCTTAATGACTTGTGAAATCTTGAGCTCAATGTTAAACTCCTGGATTTGATTGATCCATTTGCACCTTTTTCCTCTTATTTTTGTCTATCTAAAAATATCTTTCACTACTGCATTAGGAACATAAGTTGTGAGCTCTGCCCCTACCAAGTATGGTCTGAAGTGTTTTACTGCTCTTACCAGAGCATAGGTCTATTTCTCATTTATATCATGCTTGATCTCATATGGGCTTAATGATTTATTGAAGTACGCAATGGGTTGCTCACAACCATTTTGGTTCTTCTGTAGTAATACTATTGCTACCGTGTGACAAGAGGCAAAGGAGAAGATCAAAAATGGTTTGCTAAAATCTGGTGATATTAGTACTGGTGCCTCAGATATTTCCCTTTTGATTACTATAAAGGAATCCATTGCTTCTGCATCCCAATATATCTTGGCTCCTTTCTTCAACATCTGCACTATAGGCTTTACAATGTCTGCAAAGTTTAGGATAAATCTCCTAACAAAGTTGATTTGTCCCAGGAATGTCTAAATGGCTTTAACAGTTTTTGGAATGGGGACTTCACTGATTGTAGCCACTCTTTCAGGATCAATTTTTACTCCCTCCTTAGATACTATGTATCCTAGGAGCTTTCCTTCCTCAACTCCAAAATGACATTTCTTTAGATTAAGAGAGATCCCATATTCTAAAGCTTTTTTGAATATCTTTCCAAGGTGATTGCAGTGGTCTTCAGCCTTTTTTGAGTAAGCGGTTAGATCATCCTGATATACCACCATTATCACATCTATTAGCTCTGCAAATGCCACATCCGTTGCTCTTTAGAAAGTTGCTCCAGCATTAGTTAGGCCAAATGACATCCTTGCATACACATAAGTACCCCATGGTGTTGTAAAGCTTGTCTTGTATTGCTCATCCTCCCTGACTTTCACTTGGTTGTAAACTGAGAATCCATTCATTGTAGATAATAATTCACATCCAATTACCTTTTGCAACATGATATCCATATTTGGTAATGGGTAGTTATCCTTCAAAGATGATATATTCAAGTTCCCAAAGTCTACACAGAGTCTTATATCTCCATTCTTTTTTTCTGATAGGCACTAGGTTTGAAACCCAAGTGGAATACCTACAAGGTTTGATTATCCCCGCATCTTTCATTTTTATTATTTCTTCTCTCATCTTAGGTAGCAAGGTTGTATTTATAGGTCTTTGTTTTTGTCTAAATGGCTTGGCATCAGGTTTAAGGGGTATTTCATGTTGGAAAATATCTTCTCTATAGGATTTGAGGTCATCATATGACCATACAAAAACATACCTATACTTTATGAGCAATATTATCAATTGTTGCTTCATTTTAGGTGTTAATTTCTTTCCAACAAACACATGCCTTGGTGATTCCTCATTTCCCAAGTTAACTTCTTCAACATCTCTTTCTCTAGTTGCAGTCACCTTAGTTTCTATTTTTTCCTGTGCATGGAAAGTCCTTTCCAATGCAACCAAACCTCTTGGTAGTTTGTTTGATTTCAACTGTATGATCTCCTCTCCAAACAAGGTTTCTTTCCCATCAGTCTCTTCCACAAATTCATTAAAGTTAATAGCCTGTGTCTGATAATGATCCAAGTTAGTTAGTTTAGCAAGTCAACATCATCTTGAAAAATTTGTCAGTTGTATAGGTTATCAGGGATAGAAGATTTGACTTTTATCTCCACTTTTGATATCCCATTCAATGTCACATCACTTTCCTTTAGTGCAATATTCGCCAGAAAGTCAGCCATTATGTTCTTTGACCTATCAACCCAATTTATCTAAAAGGCATCAAACAATTTAATGGTGTCCCACACTGCATTCCTATATTGCTTCAATCTTATATGTTTAGAGGCATATTTTTCCTTAATTTGGGACACTATCAATTCGGAGTCCCCAAATACACTAAGGATTTTAATTCCATGCTTAACTACTAAGTTCAATCCGGTAAGTAGAGCTTCATACTCAACAATATTGTTTGTACATTCAAATATCAACCTGAAAGAATATTTGAACGTTTCCCCACTTGGTGAGATGAATAAAATTCTAGCCCCACTTCCTTCCTTGCTACATGATCCATCAAAATACATATGCCATACTTGGTCTTGAGTTTCTTCTATGCAAGATCTAATTGGAATCAAAGCTTCCACCTTTGGCTTTATTAATTGTACTTTAAAGTTATCAATGTCTGACTGGATGAAACAAATCTGTTCAGGGTATTCCACATCCTCTATGATAAATGAGGAATGAGGCTCTCTTTCAATTCTCACTTCATGTCCATTCACTATTATGGTTGCATATGACAAATCCAATTGGACATGTCCCCCTATCAGGTTTGACCACTTTCTGGATATTAACATTCCATAATTAGGAGGGACATCTACCACCGTGATGTCTATCTTGTAGGATGCTTCAGGGCATGTTGCTAGTTTGAACTCTACATCTTTCATAACACCCACAACTGGAACAGATCTATTATCCATAGAATAACACTTGCCAAATGTAGTATCCACCCCCATTCCAAGCTCTTTCATAATTCCTACAAGCATAACATTTATTGTTGCTCCTGAATCAATCATGCAATTTTTAATCATCTTATTATTGATCATTAGGGTCAGGTAGAAGGGATCTACTTGGGAAGGAATCTTTGTTATTGTTGACCCCAGATATATGGCTGGAGCCGGATCATGTTCACCATTATTTTCTTGACCATCCTGCTTGTGTTCTTTCATTTTCTCCCCTGAAGCATCTATGATCATCCTTAGAGTCTTTTCTCTATATTCTGGGAACTTCATCATCTCAAGCAATGACACAAAGACCTTCATTTGTGTCAAAGCATTGGCAATGTCAAATGATGTGGCAATGGGTATTGGGGAAGTAGTTGTCATATTCTCCCTCTCTCCCTTTAGTAGTTTTGTTATCTGAACCTCCTTTTCTTTGGTTTTGCCCAAGTCCTTATCTTGGATATTACTCATTCTATTTATTGGTTTAAATATCTTATTAACTTTGTTTATGAACATTCCAAAAGGTTTTCCCTGCTCAAGGTTTATGGTTTTGTTTCTGAGAGCATAGGTTATTTTGGCTTGTTCCACTGCAGCCATCGTGATTCTTTCTCTTTCTTCTTCAGTGGGGACCCTGAGTTTGATTTCTTCTTCTTCATCTGAGAATATTTGTTGCATGCAACATTGTTGATTGATCCGTCTGGAACTTACATCACTATCTCCCTCTTCCTCAAATGAGTTGCATTCTTCGAATGATAGAAAATTTATGGTGTGATCATTTGTATACCCTTCACATTCCTCTTCTTTTTCCTGTAGCTTCTTTGCTACTATACATTGGTAAGGAGAATGTGGCATGTCACAGGAAAAGCACCATAGGTTATCATCTGACACCTAATTCACAGTTCTTTTTAGAGGATCTGGTGTTTGCATATTATCCTTTTGATTCTTCTCCACTAGTTTCCCATCCTTCCAAGTAGTGTTGTAAGGCATATCGTGTAGTCTAGGTCTATCATGATGGAAGAACTATTGTTTCTCTATTTTATTTACCTTCACAGATAAATCCTTTAGAAAATTTAATACCTTGTCCAATTTATCTTCATCTTTAGTTTGTTTGGGAGACTTTGGGTTGAACAACCTAGTATCTTCTCTCTTCCCAATTCTCCCAGTAGCTTTTCTATTGTTTTCTATAGTTATGGCATCTTTCATAGCTCCTTGAAGAGTTGTAGGATTTTTTGTTCTGAGTTCATAATTTGTCTTGTTGTCAAAGGCATTTATGTAGTACAAGATGCTTACTTCTGGGACTAGTTTTATCCTATTAGGAATTTTGTTTATAACTCTATTGAATCTCTTATTGAAATCAACTACTGTCTCATTAGGTTCTTTCTTAATACTTATGATTTCATGTAGTGCAAACTCAGGGCTATTTTGATCTCCATACTGTTCTAGAAAAAGTCTCTTAAACTCTGCAAGGCTACTTATTGAAGCATCAGGTAATGTTTTGAACCAATCTCGTGCATCCTCTATTAAAGACTACATGAATAACTTCATTTTAACATCTTTGTATGGGAGGCATAAATCTTCCATGACTGTATCAAAAGCTTTGCAATGTGCTTCTCCTATGATAGCATTACTCCCATTGAATTTTGGTATTGCAGTTCTGATTTTATTTGGAATGGGATGATGGTGTATCCATCATTCCTGAAAAGTCAAATTGTCTAATAAACTCTATACTCATCAATCCATATCCTCCATGGAAGAAATTCCCATGGTTCTGACTCATGTTATTATAATGGGGAAATTGGTTTTGGGGTTGGAATTGATTTTGATATACAAATTTGTTATAATGATTGTACTGATGTTCGGGAGGTACATGGGTGTATGAAAAGTTGTCATTCCCATGATCATAGAAGGGGTTTCCAATTATCTTATAGGATTTTTCTTTGTTTTGGTTTCATCTTTACGACTTCTTCCCTTGTTTGATCCTTGGGTTGCATGTTCACATCTTTCTTTATACTTATTCAAGTCATGATCAATATCATTTTCATTAACATTAATGCCCAGCCTAGCACATAATTCCACACACTCCTTTGTTCTTCCAGTATCTTTCATTTCAGTGGCTACATCTAACATTTGTTTCATTAAATCTGCAAAATGACCCGATGCATCCATATTTCTTGAGCCTGAGGAACTTGATGTATTTGCTCTTCAATTTGGGTGATGATTTTTAAAACCAGGAGGGAATTTTCCCTTTCATGCTTTACCTACGACTGCCAAGTCCTCATTGTAGGATTTGAGAAATACAAATCCACAAAACCCAAAGAAACTTGCATGCAAGAAACCTGTCACAGAGAAAGAGAGAGAACAAATACAAGGGTTTTGGCTCTGACAAAGTGAAAAGATTTATTATCAGAGAAAAATGAATCAAGAATATGACAAAAATACAAGAGATCAATCCTTATAAAGGAGATCAACACCAAAAGGAAAACCTAACCCTAAGGTGAGAGCATTTAATAATTAAATATTAATTATTAAATGACTAATGTATG
Source organism: Cryptomeria japonica (assembly GCF_030272615.1). Lineage (NCBI taxonomy): Eukaryota > Viridiplantae > Streptophyta > Pinopsida > Cupressales > Cupressaceae > Cryptomeria > Cryptomeria japonica. The sequence goes on along the minus strand of NC_081411.1, from coordinate 451,492,442 downwards.
CATAAAGAGAAATCTTAAGAGGAGAGTAAAGTTAATTAATTACTTTACTCTAACACTCATTCCTTGGGCATGAAGGAATTATATGTTATTTATTCCAAGTTGGATGTGAGTTATTTTCAAAGTAATGTTGAACATACCTCTCATTCATGAAATCATTCATGTGTTCCATTAGATTGTTTGTTGGTTCTTTGTTTGGTTTTTTCTTGTTTCTTTTCTAAGCAAAGTTCAATTATACAATTGGATGGCCTTGTGTTATTGACCTCTTCCCATACATAAAAAATCTTCTCTTTACTTCAAAGTCACCACCTCTCTCTAGAGAGGAAATTTGTTTCTTTTTATATGAGTTATTTCCCACAGCAGAGTCTTTTGAAATGAATACTCTCCCCAGCAGAGTTGCCAATATGTTGGATCTCAAATCAACAGATTGGATAGGTTCTAAGGAAATGCCAACTCCTACGATCAAACCCTCCAATTGACTTGGCCAACTTATAGAGTGAACCTATTTGGTTACTAACTCCCTCACTTTAGGCTCTGCAAGACCTAGGCGGGTATATCTAATCACTAGTGGCTTTCAATGACTAATGCTTTTTATAGAAGATTGAGTATCTTGGTCTAAATTCTTTCTTGCCTCAGAATGACATAGTTTCCTAGGAGAGGTGATTTTAGATGAGTTCAAGATTGTTGTTATGGAAGCTATTTGATCTTTGTACTTGAAATTTATATGTATGTATACTATTGCTAATTGGTCCTATGAATCCTACTCACTTATCCTATAGTTTTAATGCAAAGGTAATTAATATGGTAAAGGTTGTGATTTGTGAATGACCAGTGTCTTTCCTGTTATTTGGGATACAGAGTCTTATATTTCTCTAGGACTTAATGTATGATTTGTGAGACATTTTTTAAACCTACCCCCTTTGGTAAATCTGTCAGTTACTGTTTCTTATGAGATCTGGTAAATGTTTATATCGTAAATCGCCTGAATGAATTTAACCCTAACCTCAAGGGACCATTCAAGGAAGAACTACAAGGAACAATTACAATCCACGAGTAGAACTTTTTAATCCAAATTTATAACATAGGAACATAGACTTCACTGTAAGAAGACGAATAACCTTATCTCCTTTAGATAATATCACAAACAACTACCTACAAAAAATGAGATAATCCATAACACATATGCAGAAGAAAACGACCGATTCTATTAAAAACATCAAAATGGTACAATAGTATGCCAAAGGCTACAGTATCTGTCTAGTATCTGATATTCTAATAATGTCTTCATTTTAAAATATTTGCTCATATAAGTATGTGAGCAACACCTATTCTATGAGAAGTTATGTCCCTTCATCATTAACAATCTGATTACAATCGCTTAATAAAGTGAAAAATAAAAAGATTAAGCATGTCAAGATGATTAATATAACTATCATTCTTATAGAATCTAGCGGCCACACTCTTCCTCTTCATATCTATCTCCAATGAAAAGAGAGAAAACATTGTCTGGTTGACATGTGGGGCTACATCTTCATCCTAGTCAAATCTATCCATGGCTTTCTCCTTAATTTGTGCAAATTCTTTTTACCATTTCTCTAATTGAGTTAGTTCACCTTCTCTGTAGACAACTAGTATTGTTGCAACACAGTCCTCATCCAATATTTGGAGGTCTTTCTTCAGTGTGTATGCATATTTTTTGTGCTCTACCAAGTATTGGTTCCCTTGAACTCTTTCTTCTAGGGTCATGGCCTCATTATCCTTCAATACATCTTGCAATCTCTCCCTCAACCTCTCATGCTCTTCTATAGCATTCACAGTCCCTGTGTATACTTTCAATATTGGTTAGCATATGGCAACATAGCTTTGAACCTATGCTCAATGATATCATTTTCCAATTTGTTCATCTTCTGTTGGGCATTGGTCAATTGCTTTGCTAACTTTTCAGCCTTTATTCTATAGTAGGCAGCATGTGATATAGCATCTAAGACCCTTTGGTCAGGTTGAAAACCCATATCTAGTTCATCTCCCCCCATAATAGGAGTCTTTTGTGACAACCGTCCTTGTAGCCTCTGGATTTCTTCAGTAGCCTCCTCATTAAAGCCTTTGTAAGTGTTGTTCTCCCTAACCAAAAACATTGTTTGTTCCTGATTCAGTTTTGCTATATCCAAGTTCAACCTGGTTGTGATTCTGGGATCAGTTTTCCCAACTTGTTGGATCATCAGGTGGCCAAAATCTTGATCTGTATCAACAAGTATGGTTCTCTTCTCCTTCGGATACAAGGCCCACGTCATGAGAGAATTTTGATCTGGATCATAGCCTGAGCCCATAAAGATCCTATCTATCTCATCTAACATGATCTTCTTGTTGGGTTCTTGCTTCTTGAGGAAACTGTCAAATAGTAATACAGACCTCATGTCCCACCCTAAGTATATTAGCACACCAGTATCCTTGAGTAGCTGGCTTCCTTTCTCAGGTGTCATTTCTCTCATAGCAAGGTCCACCTCTTCTTGTAACCTTTGGACTTGTTCTTCCTCTGTTTTCTCTTTCATAATATTCCTAATCTGTATTCCTTTATCCTAGTATAAAAATGTATTGAACTCTCTCGAGGAAATGAAATCATTATCAGCAATGAAATCTTTATGTTCAAATATCCTTATATCTCCAACATCCTGGACATTGTACTATCTTGTCATCAGATCCATCTGCACACCACCCTCAAATCCAAGAGGATATTCTTCTCTAGGGGAATCAACTGGAATAACATTAGAGACGGATTGAGGAGATGATTGAGCCAAGGGCTCTGTATCCCTGATAGTTTTGATGTGCTCCCCATAGACATAGGAAGGAACTCCCTCAAGCAACTCTAGCTCATGCTCCACAAGTTTGTTTGTTGCGTCTAAGGGATCTTTGATGTTTTGAAGCATGTCCTCGTTTATTCTCCCTCGGAAGAGTTTCCATTTGTAGGCTTGTAACACTCACTCATATTTAGCCCTTTTTTCATTAGCTTCTTCCCTTTTCATGTTTCTGATGAAATCATTAGGTATGAGCAACACATGCTCTCTGGCCTTAAGTATATGGGCTGACCTTGTTGCCCCTATGTATCCCTCAAGATCAAAGTTTGTCCTGGGGTCACTTTCCACCATCTTATAATAATTCAATTTATTTTGAAGCAAACCATAACTCTTTGAACTTTTGACAATAAAATCTGAAAACACCAGTAATCCAGGCACAATGGATTGTTTTCCATGATCAGTTAAGTGTTGGGCACTTACTATTGACAACTACCTAACAATCTCTAGGCATGTCACTCTGTTAGGTACGGTGATAGGCAATACATATGGTTTTCCCTCAAATCCATACACTATTATTTGAGTGCAATCCGAAAAGCAGTAAAAATCTCCCTAGTTGTTCTCAATTGCGATGTCTTCACCATAATCCTTTAGCCTTAAGAATCTTTGAATTTCAAGAGACAAGGCATGATCACAAGGGTATCCCAATAATCTGTATAGTGTCTTAACAAAGTACTCCTCGAAATGCCAGTACTGATTGTTGTTCTATCTTTGGTCCCATGAAGATATCCATAGTTGCACAGGCTTCCTTATCCCAACCTTATCATATGCCCTTATGCATAACTCATCTGGCCATAGCCCTTTGTCTTGTCCAACATACAACAACATGTGCATAAGAACATAATAGTACTTGAAATGACATTAATCACATCTCCTTTCAGTTTTTCTAGTCCATGATTGATGGCATCAACAAGATAAGTAGAAAAATCAAATAACCGCGGATCTTTAGATTGCAAATTTGCACAGATGACCATGGCCGCTATATCCATCAAGGGATGAGCCTCTGTTCCTAGAACCTGAGCAGCGCAATAGTATGTATACTTGAAGTAGGGATGAAATGAATTGACATCATAGGGAGCTTTATCATCTTTACCCAATGGTACTATCGATCCTACAACCCTAGGTCTATGGATGGGGAGTCTCCACCTCTTATAGATGTCCTCCAGATTGAAGTACTCTTGTGCCAATTTCTTAGTATCAATTTTCTCTTCAAACCCCCAATCTAGATTAAACACATCAATAATTTCCCTAGTAATATATAGTATTGGTTCCCCCATGTAATCATATATGGTTTTGGTCTTGGAGTCATAATTGTTGGCTAGGGATTTCATAAGTTCAACATTAACAAAGACATTAGCTACTGCTAGTTTTCCCAAATTTAGTCCCCATAAATTGTTCACGGGTTCAGGTGCGTTCCTTCTGATATACCCAAAAATAAACAACTCATGGCCTCTTATCTTCGTCCATATGTCTCCAAGATGCTCAAATCTGTCTTTTAAACCCTCCTCATCAGTCTTAACCTTTTTAGACCTGAGGCTTGATGAGGGACATTGATCAATCAAATCTTGGGCCAGTGAATGCCCTTCCCTCTTTTTCGTCTTAGGTTTATCATCTATAGATTGGGTTTCTTTTGCTTTCCTAATCTTATGGGCTTTTGAAGATGACAACTTCATTTTAATTATAGGGTTCTGAGGGCGAAGAACTGACTTGAATTTTGAGGGCTTCTCTTGTGAATTCAATTCCTAATTTTTTGGTTCTGAATCGCTCTCTGTGAATTTTCTTAAGCACTCTCAGCAACATCTCCTTCTTCGTCAATTTATTGAGCATTTATGGTGAACTTACTACTTAATAATTCCAGTTCAACAATGGTCACATAGGTATTCATTTTGAATTTATGGTGATGTGACTTTACTGAGATTTGTTTTGATCTTCACGGCAACAGGTAATCATTTGTCTAGCAGTGTTTCGAATTTTCCGTCAATGCTTATTTAACATTACACCTGTGGTGCACTTCAATGAAATCATATGTCTTGATGGCTTTACCTTGTGTTTCCCCGAAACATCATATTCCATCGACATCATTCTTTACTTCAGTGAAATTGACAGCATCGTCGGCACATCTCTTGGTCTCATCGATATCCTCATTTCATCGAAGCTTTGCTTTAAGTGTTTGTATCAATGTAATGTTTTATCAGTTCATCAAAATCTTGTTTTCGATGAAAATCCTTTTATCGCTAATTCCCTCCATTGTCTTATCAATGTTAGAATTCCATCGAAACAGTTTTCATTATCTAGCCCTTGTACTAGCGTCGATGAAATTTCCCCTTTTGGTAAAAGAATAATACTCTCCTTCGACTTCTTATGTTTGGCCGATAACAAGTCATCGATGGAAATTTCTCGTGTTTTATCGATCCTTTATCCTTCGATGAGAAATCTATTTTTGGTCAACATCTTTTGTGCCTCTTCGATAACCTCCTTTCCTCGAAATAGCTCCGTCGATAAAGTATCCATTGGTTCCTTCGATATTACTCTTTCGGCCAAACTTCCTCCATCGGCGATTTGTTCACATGTCTCATCGATACCATAGTTTCATCGATACCCTTTGTTTTATCGGTGGGACCACTTCTGATTTCCTCGGTGTACTTTCTATCGATGGAACTAATGTTTTCGGTGAATCCCTTTGGAGATCCATCGCGGACAAGGTTTGTTCAATAAGTCACTTTATCGATAGGATATTGGTAGGTTTCTTCGATAGAATCATTTCGGTCAGACTAGGCGTTTCGATGAAGGATGAACACCTATTACCGACAGCTTTAGTTTAGGTGATGACTTAGGGATTTTTGGTATCGGTGGGATTTTTAGAGTCTCTATCGAAATTATCAAGGACATATTTATCCTTTTATTATTCTTTTCAAAAAATCATCTTAGCTCCCTATAACCATAGATTTTTACATTTTTAAATCTGATGCTCAACAGCACCCACACACTCATTTAGAACAAAGTATTGAAATACATCTTGAGGCGACTAATACACAATAGAGACATTTGTAAGTGTTGTTATAAAGGGCCCTAAGGTCTATATCTAAAAGTTATAGAAAATGAAAGATGTTGGGGGAGTATAAAGAAGATATTTTTTGGCCTAAGTATTTTAGGGAAACATAATCCTTTGACCAACACCACACACAACATCCCCTTTGTCCAGTCATTTTTATTGTGGGGAGTTGAGACATGATTTACTTTTTGAATGATTGTTTTGATAATAAAAATTTTGTTTTCAAATTATCTCAACGTTTGTTGAGTTTCAATGGTGATAGTTCCCATTTTATCTCATTAGGAGGCTAAGATATTTTTGGTGACATTCCTACACCTAGATCTAAAGGAGTTTGAGAAGAAGATGCATTAAGGATACCTATTTTGATGCATTTAGTATAAATTTATTTTATAGAAATCACTAAATCTATATTATTGTGATTACTTCCCTTGTAAATGGCCAATTTAGAGGTGATAGTTGCTTACAGATTCCTTAGGGTTTTAAAAGGTATAAATATATTTGATACCTTTTAATGTGTTCTAAAATTTTATAATTTTATTAAGCATTAATAGTATATATTCTATTATTTAATTATAAATATATAATTTTATTTATTTAATTTCATAGTAAATCAAAACACTAAATCCTAAAAAAAATTTAGGGATAAAAAACAATAAAAGTAATTACGTATAATAAGTCCCTATATAAAGAGTTGCAATAGATTATATGAAGAAAAAGGAAAACCTATAGGTTTTCCTTTTTGGTGTCGTAGATGCTTCAAAACCGGCCATGTAGCTGGGAATTGTGGGCTTGAGAAGAAAATTTATGTGGCCTCATGGTGGTCGGGTGCCTCACACCGGCATTATACAGTTAGAAAACCGTTGGACTCTTCTAATGATCCATTGGCTACTGGGGTTTCTACTTTAGCTGGCTCGGATTCTTCAACTGCCACTAAGGATGTTTTTGTTAAAGATGTTATGATAGAGGATGTTGATGTCCCCTCTACTGCAAATGGATTGTCATCTCTTACCCCGCTGGCTTCTTCACCATGTGTTGACACAACCTTTGCCCCATCTGTTGGTTGTGATCATGTGTCTGTAATGATTGTTGCTCCATCTTCTGATGCTCTTTCTCCCAATCTGGTAAGATCGGTGTTGGGCCCTTCAGACTCCTTAGTTGTGGCTGCTAAAGTTGAAGAAGGGTGGATTACTATTAAGGGGAAGCATTCAAAGACATCCAAGCCTTCTTTTGATATGACTCTTCATTCCCAAAAGGCCAATTGTAAATCTTGAGGGCCCTTGTAGTTGGTTGTTTGGGTTGGCTTTCCTGGCCCTGTCTTTGGTTGAGTAGCCTATTGTCTTTAGAGGTAGTCTCTTCTTTTTTGGTTGTGGCTCTCTCCTCTTGGTTGAGCGGTCAAGTTCCATCCCTTGGTTGTAAAGGGTTTCGGGTCCCTTCAAAACCTGTTTTCACTTAATCAAAAACTTAGAAAATCTTGGGGTTAATAAATATTAATTCAATAATTGACCATAGAATTTCAACCATAGGTTATAAGAGGCATGGGAAGAAGAATGGAAAATTTTTAAAATGGTCACCCTTAGAATTTTTATGTGAGGATGCAATCACCTTAGAGTTCAAAATTTGCCCTAAGTAGTGCAATTATATAATTTTGTGAATTTAACATTTAATACCTATAGAAATATATTTCTTGATTTATATATGTTAAGGAAAAGCTAGGTGGTGATAAGAAGCATTTTTAGGAACTACTATAATAATGGAAAGATAGATTGACTTTCATTTTACTAGTCAAGTCTTGAGATTAATTGGAAAATGACAAAGATAGAGAATAGATAGAGGTGTTAGACATTGATGTAGAAAAAGTAATCAATGTTGAATCTACAAGTGTTAGTGAAAAATATATGAATGTTTTTTCCAATATTCACTATTTGATGATTAAAATAAATTAAGATGATGCATTTAAATATGTAACCCCATAAATAAGATGGAGTCTTTTTAGGATATAGGACCACTTAGAAACTTTATAATGTGTGTAATATAGTGTGAAATGAAAGGATAAAAGTTGATCCGGTTTATATTTAATGAATTGCTCATGTATTGTTTCAGCTGATTGCAGTCAATCCAGTTTGTAACTTATGAACTACTCTAGTATTTTTTATTTCTTCTTCCAATAGAAAAAAGTACAAGAAATGTACTTGAATATTTTGTATTTTACTCCCACTTTGGTGTGGATACAAAACCAAATGAGCATGCATGATAAAGTAGAATTAGAAAATAAATATGATATATAAAATGGATATGTTTAGTTGATGTTTTATTAATTGCATCAAGGTTTTATCTCCCTTAAAAACTTTCTTCACCCCTTAATAATATTTTTTGATATGATTCTTCTAAATTTAAGTGATAGAACAAGCATATTCTCTAAATTGGTGAAAATTATGTATGAACTAAAAATAAAACTAGTGATAATATCCCCCTCAATTTGTGTGTTCTATGTAAGAGGGGGTGCAAATTGAGAAGAGAATAGAATATGAGATGTAAATAAATATAAAAATAAGTGAAGAATACATTCTTAGTGGATACTTATTTATGTGTGTTATTTATGTGAATTAAGGATGTGGTTGAATTTTTTTTTTCTTATTGTGTTCCTAATTATCATGAATGAATACTTAAAATGTACAGAATCAATTGAAAATCATAGAATGAATACACACATATCATACATACTATAGTTAACTATGATATGATGTGTAAAATAAAAATATATAAATATAAAAAAGAGATTGACCAATAAATTTTACTACATGTCATATACACTATAATTACATAACTCTAATATGATGTGTAAAATAAATATATATAAACCTAAAAAAGAAATTGACCAATAAATTTAGTAAAAATGGGTTGATGTGGGTTCATATCTCAATGGGAACAAAAATGTATTCTAGTTGTAAATAAATTCCCCTAGATATAACTATCACCTAGGATTTGATATTACTTAGATGATGATGGTGATGCATAGCTATCAAGTATTTTTATATGAATTTTTTCATGTATTCTCTACAATGCTTATATTATTGCGACTAGTGTTTGTAATATTCTTTAGTGGGATGTGTAAATGGAAATGAAAGGCCAAATAGGGATCAATAGTGTCCATTTTTCTTTTGATAATCAAAAGAACATACTTCTATGAGGAATTTGAGATGCCTATACTCTAAATTTTGAAATGTGATAAGAACAAGAATCATAATTATCTAAATCTAGATTATAAATTATGAATTTTTTTAATGATTAAGATTAAGAGATTAAGAATATTGAATGAACACAAAAGTGGTTATGTCCAATCATTTAAATATAACAAAATGTTTGGTATTCATCATTTCAATTTTTATTTGTTAGGTATTTATAAAAACTAATTGGTAAAAAATATAGAAAATAATGTGTAATGCACATTTTCAATTGATTTTTTTGTGATTAATATGTAGAAAATAAAGCAGAGAATAGAATTAATTGTATATATTTTTTTACAAATTTGGAGAAACCATTGCACAATATTAATAAAGCAAATACATTTTTTTAAGGCATATGAAGATATCCCTAAAATCATATGAATAAACACCTTATTTTATTAAAATAAATTAAAAAACGTTAGAGATATAAGAAGTAGATCGATATTCTGGTAGTGGTAATAAAATTTATTCTAAAACATATAAATCAAATGAGGATGAAGTTTGAACATGTTATATTATGTGAAAAAAATAGATTTGGGAGCCTAATGCATAGGTTCAGCTCTTAAACTACTTAAAAATCCATTAGATAATGGATGATTTTAATATAATTTAAATTATAATGTGCATAAAGTGTACATGTAAAAATGCAAGAACAACATGTCATATAAACATTAAAATTAAGCCGAAGTAAGGGTTGTAATTCATCTTAACCATGACACATATCCATTATAATGCATACACAAATTATAGCATGGTAAATATTGACATGCTTTTAGAAGTGTGAACATGTAACAACTACATATTTGGCCACTTTTGTTTCATATCTTGTGCATTTACCCAGTGTTAGGAAAATGGTGTCTCAACCTTATGATTAAAAAAAGGTTACTCTTGATAAATGAGTGTGGTTTTTTTCTCCTCTCAAGATTAGTGTAGGAATTTTTTTTTCTACCTTGACTTCCTTTCATCCTGTCTGTGTGTGTGTGTGTGTGTGTGTGTGTGTGTGTGTGTCTTTTACATCATGTTTGACTAGTGTTGTGCTCTGTGAAGTGTACATGTACCTGAAAACACAATGCACTCAATAAATCATTACAAGCAATGGTTAGAAAATTCATCAATGAAAGATAAAACCATAACTAAGCGATCTATCACCTCCTAGTAAATGCGAGTATGAATTTTGCTCTCAGATCTTATTATGCAAATTCCAGTGACTTGACTACACTTAGATGGAGGATTTAAATGATGAAGATGCATGATCTAGCAATGATAGCATGATTAAGCTACATGATTTCATGATTATTCTAGAAAATAGGCTAGAATGAATATGCAATTAAGCTAAGATTTGAACATGATAACAATGCTTGAAATGATAAACTAAAAGCTAGATGCCTATAGTAACAATGCTTGAATGCAAATGAGATGAATCAATCGATATGGAAAAATGATATGAAATTGGGACCCTTTGTACTCCAAAATGAGGTCTATTTATAGGATTTCCCAAGGCTACGGGTGAGATGGCAGGAATCAACGGTCAAGATTAATCTGAAGATATCAATGGTTAAATTGGAGGAGGTTGGCAAAGGGGTTGGATGAAAGGGAAAATCTGTCATCTCTATGGTGACAAGTGCCAAGAGGCTTCTAGAAGAGGTTAGATGAAAGGGAACACTTAGTGACTGTAGATGTCTAAAAATGGTCAACGCTTGCGGAGTCATACTTTAACATTTGTGCACTGCCTTATTTTAGGGTTTTTGCGTCGCATTAACATTTCTTCTATGTTGCGCACTTGGTCTTTATCATTTGTGAGCATCGAGTTCTTCTTCTACATTCCTCATTTTTCTCACTTTCGAATTTGGTCTTGTCGATAACAATCTTTAGTCATGATTTTGGTCGATCTTATCCTGTCACATCAATGTGTGTGCTCATTTGTCATATTTTGGACATCATCAATTCGATTTCATTTTGGAAATCGTCAATACTAATCGATGATAGAATTAGGGTTTTGTCCTCTTGTCAATCTTGTCATCTTGCGATCGATTCGTCATCGATCCTTGTCCTCTTCTCGATCTTGTCATTTTGCGATTGATTCGTCATCGATCCTCGTCCTTGTCAATCTTGTCCTTTTGCAATTGATTCGTCATCGATCCTTGTCCTCTTGTCAATCTTGTCATTTTGTGATCGATTTGTCATCGATCGTTGTCCTTTTCAATCATGTCAATTTGGATCAATTAGTCATTGTTCCTCGTCAATTGGCGCCTATCAATTTGATCTCTTTATCAATCTTGGTCAGTTTATCAATCAAATCATTTATCAGCATTGGTCCTTTGTCAATCAAAATCATGATCAAATCAACCCTACATCAATTATCTTTTGTCAAGACCTAATTGTCATCCTTGCATTTCTAATTCATCTTCTAGGGTTTTATGATTTACTCATTTAATCTTGTTTGTCATTTTCCCTCTAGGTTAAATAATTTATTTATTTATCCTAAGTCTTCTTGTCACAATTAAATATTTAATTGGCTAATTAATTCTCCCTCTTTTTGTGAATTAATTAATGAATGAAAAATTATTAATTAACTTACCTAATTTTCTAATTTCTAATTTCCTAATTTCCAATTCATCATTTCTAACCTAATTTTCTATTTTCTCCTATTTTACTAAATATTTCCCCTAATTTCATGGGAATGACATTTCAATCTTGTCATGATTTGTCATAATTTGTCAATAAATCAATTTTGCATAGCAATCTTGTCAATTTGGTCATAATTTGTCAATCAATCAATTTTGCATGTCAATCTTGTCATAATTTGTCATATTTGTCATTCTTGATTTGAAATTTCCTTTCAAATCTCTTCATGCTAATCTTGTCATCTCTCCAATTTGTCTATAAATTGGATGAGTTTCTTCAATCAAAGGATCAATTAATCACATTACCAAATCTAATCACATTTTTCAGAGAATCAATCATGCTTCTAGTATCCTTACGCTGCCATTTCATCTTAATAATCTTGCTTTCATACTATGCCTTTGCATTTGTAGGTGAGATCCACAAACAAAGCAATTTGAAGGAGAAATAAGGACAATGGAGAATTATGGAGGATATATTCGGGTTTGTGATGGTTTGCATTTGATTTGAATGTCTTGTTTTCATATCTCTATTGAATGGTTTTAGGATTTCTTATCATTGCAATCTAGTTTTTGTGATTGAGCTAGTTTAATATCTATCTGTTTTGATGAATTCCAGATTCCTATCTACATTAATTGGTGAACCCGACGTGAACTAACCCCCTAACCATGTTTTTGAGTGCTTTTGAGCTGATTTGCAAGTGAAAAAATCAAGAAACAGGGTGACCCAGAGCTTTCTGGACACTTTTGCGCCTGTGTAGGAGGGATTTGCACCTGTGTTAAGGAGACCTGTGCCTATGTCAAAGAGACCTGTGCCTATGTCAAAGAGACCTGTGCCTATGTCAAGGCATTCTTCACCTGTGTCAAGGCATTCTGCGCCTATGTTGAGACATTTTGCGCCTGTGTAAGGCCAGAAACAGAGGTGAAAATCAGTGTTTTTACTTGCAAATTACTTTGTTTTCATTCTGTTCTTATATTCTGGTTTTTCTTTGGTACTGATTCTCTGTGCAACACCTTGGCGTTACGTGTGACGAAGACTAAAAATGAAACTACTAACAAATCTTATGCAAGACATGGTCAAAGACTTTTATTAAAACATCTTGCATGTGATTTTTAGAGTAGTTGCACATTTAGTTTCTTAAAGGTTAATGAACACCATGCATGCTTTGTTTTCTTTTAGTTTGATTGTATGTTTTAACCTTTAGAATTGGGCCTGCCTCCCGATTTGCCTGGCACTTCATACAGGCATCGGTGAGAGGGAACGACCCTAAGTGGTGACGGGCTAAAGTGAAGCTCTTCTAAACCACTCTAAATAATTGTAGATGCAACGAAAGTTGTAGACAACAGGTGCTGGAATGGTATTGCGACGATTTATTCGCCGGATCAATACCCACCTGAATGAATGCCCTTACTAGATTCTCTTGTTTTTAGAGCCCAAAATCCTTCTATCTATTGGCTCAGGCGTTGTGATACGCGCATGTCGAAGACACCTCTCATGTACTCCTTAGTTAGAGATAGCAAGTTCTTGGGAAGTGATGCCCCTTGAACTTGAAGCTTGGTATGCCCGAGAAGTGAGTGCACTGTAAGGGGGAGCCAGTGCTACCAAGCGTCTAGCTATCTGGCTAAGTGTTGTATTTTATGGTTAGAGGATTCAACAGACATTGCCCTTGCCAACCATAGGATTTGTTGTAAATGTGCTTGATTGTCTTGAGTCAAAGTCAAACAAACATTTTGTCTTCCGTGATTGTCAAAGGTTAAATTAAAACAAACTTTCAAAAAGTGATCATAATCAGCTTGGATTTTCAAAATCAACAACATTCAACTCAAAACACAATCCGAACAAAGGTTCAAATTTGTCCAAGTATTCATCCAACATTTGAACATGGCTTGTCAAAACATTGAATGTCTTTGTTTCAAAATTCATGTCACTTAAGGCTAGGTTTTGCATAGTCCCATTTAGGTCCTAAGGCATATTGTCATCTCCTTTCATTTTAGTCCTTTTCATTGCAAGCATCCTCATTTTGCACTTAGGTCCAAGATCATTTTCCCTAAGTTTGCATTTCATTGTCATATCCAAGACAGATTTCCATTTAGGTTGCATAGGTTGCATTTCGCATATTCCAAGTCATTGGTCTTCGCATATCCTTATCATTGCATTTTCATATCATATCCTTAGATCATTTTCATATCATATCCTAAGTCATTGTCATAATCATTGCTTTCTTGCATGTAGTCTCAAAAACTAGGTTTTGTCATACTTGAGTAATCCAAATATTTGAATAAACCCTAAGTCATTGTTAAGATGTCTAGACCTTATCAAATTTTTGTCTTTTTGTCATCAATGTCATTTGGTCAAACCTAGCTTAGTATCCAAGCATATAGGGGAGACATTGTCATTTTGTCCTTTTGTCACTTGGTCCTTTTGTCCTTTGAGGTCTAGACATCCTTTCAATTTCCTAAGAGTCTCATTTTTAGGATTGCATTCATGAGTTTGTCAAAATCTTGAAAAAACAAAAACATAGGTTGCATTCTTGCCATAGATTGCATTTTCATCTATTTAATTTGCATTTAGTTGCATATCATAAATCATCCTTGAAAAATTCCAAAAAAATATTGCATTTTCATAGTGACATGCCTGTTGAAACAAGGTCAAAATCTAAGAAGATGGGCGAACCAACATATCAACCCATTGACAACGTATCAAACTCATAGTTGCAACCTAGTCAATCATTACAAATTGAAGGTTCGTCAAACACATCATTACCACCATATGGAATGGTTCAACTTGGACCACCTCCATTATATGAGCTAGTGTTTGTACCCATGAAACCGGGATATGGGAGTGTTCCACCAACACCAAGAGGAAATGCACCTTTTGATTGGAATCAACCAAACCTGCAACATGAAATTCAAACATTACATGAGGAACAAACTCTTTCACAAGGATTTGGTTCAGATCAAGGCATTCAACAAGAAATAAATCCAAATATTTTACCAGATTCTTCATCAAATTCCGTTGCTTCCGATGATGTTGATATGTTCCTTAAAGATCCAAAGTTGACAAAAAAGATGGATAAATTCTTGAACAAGGTCTTTAAGATGTTCCCACAAAAATATCTTGACATGATGAGTAATGTGACCTCCTCAAGTGAACAACCTAAGGTACAAAAACAACAAGGCGGTGAGTTGTTAAGTTTCTCTCCGCATCCAAATGAAGAAAACATGCAACAAGAAACTCAACACACCTTGATGAGTAAACGTGCTTCAAAAACATTGACAGTGACTATTCCTCAAAATTCACCATTTGAAACAATAAACAATCTGTTATTTAATACAACACCTTTAACACAAGATCAAATGAGGACCACACAAATATTGACAGTTGTCCCTCAATAAGAAATGATTCTTGAATAATTACAAGTGGATCAAAATCTAAGATGCAAGAAAGCTTTACGACTGGAATGCCTGATCTCACCAATGTTCAAAACAATTCCACAATGCAACAAAGTTCCTATGTCCCATTAAGTTCAATATATTTGCCAAATACTCAAGTACCTGTTATGCAAAATATTGTGACAGATCCTTCGATAATGGCAACACAAAGAGCCACAAATAGTGGTTTGCACCAACAACAAATGTTGCAACAATTGAGTAATACACAAAAGGCACAATCGAATGTGCAAACAAGCAATGCACAACAACAACAATATCACATTCAACAACAAGTGGCAACGTCTTCTGCACCATTACAAGTCAATTCAAACTTGCAACCACCACAATGGATTGGACAAACAACACAGCAAGTCAATGCAAGTGCCATACCCCATCTAAAGGAGAAACAACAAAAACCTCCCAAACAATTTTTTTTGCAAATGATGGGATTTACTTCAGGACAACAACAATTGGCACAAAGTCAACAAATTCTGATTCATCAGCATCAACAACAACATGTGCCTCCATATGTGCCAGGCAAAACAAGTTATCATACTTCACAACCACAATTGATGTCTATGCAATATCAACAACACCCTCAATTGCAATATCAACCTAGGCTACAAATGATGATTCCATCACAAGAAGCACAGCAACATGGTCAATATCAAGGCACAGCACAACCACAGCAACAAGAGCTATATCAAGACCTTTATATGCCTGAATCACCAAAGATAGCCATTTTAGAGCATCAACAGCCAATGGAGAACATGATGTATCAACAAAGATTACACCCAAGAATGAATGATGAACTTCCAAAATCTTCGATATCTGACATAGTGGCGCAACAGCTTGAGAAGTTGCAATGATAAATTGAAGCATTGCAAACCAAAGAGGCAAATAAATTATACACCGATCAAGATTTATGTCCTAATCCATTTGACAAGAGCTTGTACATGCCTCCCTTTCCTAAGCATTTTGAGGCACCTCATTTTGAGAAATATAAAGGGACAGGCAACCCAAAAGACCATATATGAGCATTTTTCACAGCATGTACTGAAGTGAGCTATGAAGAAACATATTTGATGCGCTTATTTGCACAAAGTCTCACAGGACAAGCCATGGATTGGTATTCGCATTTGCCAGGGAATATAAAGACTTGGTCGGAATTGGCTCCAAAGTTTATATCTCACTTCGCATTCAACATTGACAGTGAAGTGACAATGTCAGATTTATGCAACACCAAGCAAAAGCAAGGTGAACCATTAGTGACTTTCTTGCAAAGATGGTGAAGCTTGTATAGTTGTTCTTCCCTAGATATACCTGAAGAACAACAAGTGAACTTATTTATTCAAAATTTGGTCCCAGAAATGATGTATGAACTCAAATTGAAAAGTCCCAGTGCCATTAAGAAACTCATTAAGAAAGGGATGAACATTGAAACTGCTCTTGTAGCTAAGGGAATCATTAAGCTCAACAAAGACAGTGACAACACAAACAATTCAGGGGACAGAAATACATTTTGGTACAAAAACAAGAATGTCACTAATGATGGAGTTGTTGACGCAAGAGCGGTGAATGCAAATCAACCCACATTCATAATAAAGAAATTGAGTGCTCCTAATATGTCGGCTATGGAACAAAATCAAACACCAGTAAGAAATGTTACTCAACAGCTGCAATACCAACAATATACTCAACAATATAATCAACAACAAGGTCAGCAACAAAACCAGCAACGAAAACCTTTCTGATCAAGGGATGGGCCTCCTCGACAGTTTACGCCATTGGGAGAGCCTATTGAGTTAGTAATGAAACAATTAATACAAGCAAAGTTTATCAAGTTACCAGATATCAAGGCGGAACCATTGGTAAAGCCGCATTGGTGGAATGATAATGCATATTGTGAATACCATCAGTCAAAAGGACATAAAACTGCATCGTGTTTTCAATTGAAACATATGATTCAAGACTTGTTAGATCAAGGAGTAATTGAGGTAGACCCGCCCAACGTGACTTCTAACACTGATCATACAATTTTCAAAACTCCTTTGCTTGATCATGACAAGGGTAAAGCATCTTCTTCAAACTCTACCCAAACAGCAAATCTTAATTATGCAAATAATGGTTATAAGAATGTCATCAATTGTTTTCGAGTGTCAAATGAGTATGTTTCCACCATAAGAATAAAGGGACAAGATCCTTCTTGCGCAGTCACCACTCGTCAATCCAAAATAGTCTTGAAGGGAGCTCCTGCAATTCCTCCCAAATCAACTCCTACAAGTCAGTATAATCTCCTAGATCATCTGGGGAAGACACCTGCACAAATATCAATTCTTGAGTTGTTGAAAATGTCCCCTATGCATCGCACAGTCCTAGATAAAGCTTTAATTGAGTCCATTGTCCCGATAGACATTGATGTTGACCAGTTTCAAGCCTGAATTGGACATCTAGTTGTTTCCCAACACGTTGCCTTTTCTGATAATGATATTTCTCCTGATAAGCTCCCTCATAATGATCCTTTACATCTTGAAGTCTTTGTCCATAAATGCAAAATCTGACGAGTCTTGATAGATGGTGAAGCAGGTCTTAACATCTATACCTTGAGAGTGGTCATTGGTCTTGGTTATATAGAAAATGACATTGATTCTTCCAGAAGAATAACAATCAAAGCATATGATGATGTTGAGCGTCCATCTAAAGGGGTAATTTTATTTCCTATCAGAGTTGGTCCAGTGACAGAAAACACTTTCCTGCAGGTCCTAGACCTTGATCTCCCTTACAATATGATTCTTGGTCGTCCGTGGATCCACGCAATGAAAGCAGTTCCATCTACTTATCATCAATGTTTAAAATATCCTTACAATGGGATTAAGATAACAATTCCAGGAGATCGCAATCCATTTCAATTTTGTGCTAATCTAAAGGCCAAAGCAACAAGTCCCAATCAATAGAGAGGCCCACTCACATAATTATGTGGATCCTAATGAATTGTTAGATGCTGTCAAAGGAAAATTGAAGATACAGGACCAAGGATGCGGAGAGTATTCAATGGCTCAAACATTCCTCATTGGGAATTTACCAATATCTCCAAAATCACATGGCAAACCACATTTGTTGCAAAAGGAAACTAAGATAGTCATTCAATACCAGCCCCCCACTACATTTACAAGATGGGGTGAACTTGACAAGGAAACTTTGGATGATGATGTCATAGATTGGCTTTATAAGGATCCAACTGAGACACCACCTGTCAGGTTGCCATTGGAGCGGTACGGCAAAGGGTTTACTATGCTGCAAAAAAAGGGATATGATGGCTGCAGTGGCTTGGGCCCTAACAAGAAAGGAAGACTAGAACCTATTATACCCAAGATGCGACCTCCAACTTTAGGCTTAAGTTTTGTACCATTGTGAATTGGACCCTCATCTACCAAAGTGACCACATGTAGAAAGGGGCGTGACTCTGATGATGAAATGAAACCTGAGGATATCCAACCCAAAACTAATTCCAATGAATGGGAGTGGAGTTCCTTTTCTTCTAGCTCCTATGCCCTTGACAATGTTTTCCTTGACCCTGATGATTTTCCCATGGAAGATAAACATGAAATAACTTGCCCTCCTAAAACATGTCCTAATGCTTGGATAGAGTCATTCTAGAACCCAAGCTCTGAATCAGATACGAGCAGTTTAGAAAGTGATACCACAGACGTTTACATCTTTACCATCTCGGCCCTCTCTCTCTCCTTAAAACTGATGATGACATGCCCCATGTATATCCTCAGCTCATCCAACATGACCAACAAGCACCACTCACATTAGATTTTTCTCAAAATGACGAAGCAATTGCCGAATTTCTTGGACTCCGGGAAGGCATACCACAAGGTGATCATAAAGTGGGATTTACTATTGATCTAGATTCCACAGCATATTTTGGGGAGTCAACTCCATCTTCTAGTCATAAAAATGAAAAAGAAAAAGTAAAAAATCAAAAGAATAGGTCTTTGAGTGAAAACCGTAAGGCACTCTCTGATCATGAAAAAGTAAAAATAAAAGACGTACCTGTGGGTGAAAACCTCTCTGAGGTGCCCAATGGTGGAAGATTGGACATACCCCTATCAAGTCAGGATAAATCAACATTTCTTGTGGAAATGACAGAAGAGATAAATTTGGGTACACCCAACAACCCTAAGGTCATTCATTTCACTGCTTCTCTATCAAAACAGGAAAAGATAGATTTTGTCAATTTCTTTCTTGAGAAGAAGATCAGTTTTGCATGGTCCTATGCAGATATGCCCGGCCTTGATCCAGAATTAGTCCTTCATCACTTGCCATTAAAATCAGATGCCAAGCCCGTCAAACACAAACTCCGAAAGATGCATCCCCAGGTGGCTCTCTTGGTCAAGGTAGAACTAAAAAAATTATTAGATGTGGGCTTTATCAGACCCATTGATTATGCAAACTGAATTTCAAATTTGGTACCAGTTAGCAAAGTAACTAGGGGCATCAGAATCTGTACGGATTTTAGGGATCTTAATAAAGCATGCCCTAAGGATGATTTTCCACCGCCAAATATAGACATCATAGTTGACATGACTGTCGGATATGAGATGCTATCATTGATGGATGGTTTTTCCGGATATAATCAAATTTGTATTGCTCCTGAAGATCAACATAAGACTGCATTCACATGTGCTTGGGGTACCTACTGTTGGAATGTGATGCCCTTTGGTCTTAAAAATGCTAGCGCAACATATCAAAGAGCTATGACAACAATTTTCCATGATTCTATGCATACTTTGATGGAAGACTATGTTGATGACCTATTATGCAAATCTATCACAAGAGATAGTCATCTAGCCATTCTTGGCCCAATCTTTGGTCGAATGGAAACCTACAAGCTCAGACTCAACCCAAAGAAATGTGTCTTTGGTGTTACAGCCATCAAATTATTAGGGTACATTGTTTCTCACATAGGCATCGAAGTAGACCCTGAAAAGGTTAAAGCAATAATGGATATGCCTCCTCCTTCCAATCTCCATCAACTAAGAAGTCTACAAGGGAAGCTACAGTCAATCCACCAGTTTATAGCTCAATTGGCAGACAAATGTCATCCCTTCTAGCATTTATTGCATAAAGGTGTCACTTTTAAATGGACTGAGCAATGTCAATCAGCATTTCAAACTCTCAAGGATTATCTGTTGTCGCCACCTATTCTAATGCCTCCTATAGAAGGGAAGCCATTCATATTGTATATTTTTGCAACTGAAACGACACTAGGAGTTCTCTTAGCCCAACAGGATGAGAAAGGAAAAGAACGGGCTATTTATTATATTAGTCGGACACTAGTGGGCTATGAGCTGAATTATTCAACTATTGAACGGGCATGTTTAGCAGCGGTCTTTGCAACACAGAAGCTTCGACACTATATGTTAAATCATCAGACATTGCTAGTTGCAAAAATTGATCCCTTGAAATACTTGCTTAGTAGGGCAGCTTTGACAGGTCGCTTAGCAAAGTGGGTTATGATCCTCAGTGAGTTTGATATTGAGTACATTGAGCGAAAGGCAATAAAAGGACAAATCATAGCAGATCAACTTGCAGAGGCACCTATTCATGATGATCATCCCATGTTGATGGATTTTCTAGATGAATCAGTCTTTGCTCTCACATCTTCTAATGAATGGAAGTTATATTTTGATGGATCCCATACCAAATTTGGGTCCGGAGCAAGTATATTGTTCGTCACCCCTCAAGGTGATGCTATTCCCAAATCCTACAGAATAACTTTCCATTGCACCAATAACATTGCAGAATATGAAGCTTTGGTCACAGGACTCCAAGTAGCAATCCACTGGAACATCACACATTTGCAAGTCCATGGAGATTCGTAGTTAGTCATCCGTCAAGTGAATGATGACTATGAAACAAAAGATGAAAAGATTATTCCCTACAAGCATATGGTAGATTTCTTCAAGACAAAATTTATGGCTATCCATTTCAGTCAAGTTCCAAGAATTCAAAATGAGTCGGCAGATGCTATGGCAACTATTGCTTCCATGTTAAATATGCCCCACAATATGGACAGATGTGAATTTTTGGTCGAACAGTTGCTTATCCCTTCTTTTGAAATTTCGACAGCAGATGTGATGTGTGTTCTTATTGGTCCTAATTCCTCGTGGTACAATGACATCTATCAATATTTGAAATCCCAAACCTTACCACCTAACCTTTCCTCTAACCAATGTCGAGCCTTCATCCACCAAATAGCCAAATATGTCATCATCACAGACACCCTTTACCATCATTCCTTTGACCACACCCTCCTCGGGTGTTTGGATTCTAACGAGGCACAAACAGCTTTACACGAAGTTCATGATGGTATATGTGGGGGCCATTTTAATGGTCTGAGTCTAGCTAAAAATTTGATTCATGTTGGGTATTATTGGCCCACTATGGAAAAGGATGTTCATGATTTTGTCAAGAAATGCTACAAATGCTAAATCCATGGAAATTACATTCATGTGCCAGCTCAAGAACTTCACTCTGTCATATCTTTGTGGCCCTTTTCTCAATGGGGATTGGATCTTATTGGCAAGATTCACCCGACATCTGCAAATGGACACAAATTCATCATCACGGCCATAGAATACTTTACAAAATGGATCGAGGCTATCCCCATGACCTATATCACTGGTGTTCAAATTTCAAAGTTTCTACTGAACTATATCATATGCAGATATGGGGTTCCCCTTGCAATTGTCATAGATAATGGTCATCCATTTAAAAATAAAGATGTCAAGGAACTCTGTGAAAAGTTTCGTATCCAACACCGTTTCTCTAGTCCTTATTATCCACAAAGTAATGGTCAAGCTGAAGCATCAAATAAAACCATCATTAAGATCCTGAAAAAGGTCGTTAATGACGCTAGTCGAGATTGGCATGTACAGTTGAATCCAGCACTATGGGCTTATCGTACTTCCATCCGCACACCTACTAGCGCAACACCTTTTTCCTTGGTGTATGGTGCGGAAGCCATTTTACCCTTGGAAGTGGAAATTCCCTCTTTGCATGTTTCCCTACAAAATTTGATTGATGATGAGACGCACAGAGTCTCTCGGTTGCATCAGCTTGAGATGTTAGATGAGAAATGTCAGACAGCCCTGACACATTTGCAGGCATATCAAAACTATCTCTGTCGCTCTTATAATAAGAAGGTCAAAGGGTGACACTTCGAAGTGGGAGATCTAGTTTTAAAGGCTAACCCGAAGAATGCACGATCTACTGACATCATCAAAGGAAAGTTTGAACCTAATTGGGTTGGGCCTTTCATAGTTACTGCAGCCTATGGCTCAGGGGCATATCATCTTGCAACCCCAGAAGGTGAACCTTTGTCAGATCCTATAGATAGCATGCACTTTCGCAAGTACTGGGCATAGTTCTTTTGTCAGCAGTTCTTTAATATGATCCTGAAAAAATACAAAAAAATCAAAAAAATCAAAAAAAGTGAATAAAACAACAAACAAACAAACAAACAGAAGTAAAGAAAAATCATTCACCCTCTAGTGAAAACCTGGCAAACAGGCGCTTTGGGCAAGTACCATGGTGAAAACCTGGCAAACAGGTGCCATGTGTAAAAGATTATTGCTCCATCATCTATCATGACCCCTAGCTATACTTTCCCCCCGCAGGTTTATCATGCTTGCCCTGACTCAATGTTCTGTTCCAGGCTTGTGATTGGTCAACATCATTGTCTTGCATACTCATGTTTCCAGTCCTTGTGCATATGTTTTGGTCCAGGTCATTGTATATGTCTTTCAAATGTTCATTGGGTGCGTGCGCCCCCCTTGTCATGATCAATTACTGGAGCTTTCAAATTGAAAAATGTCCTGAAAAAATCATAAAAATCAAATAAAGTCCTGAAATAATCCAAAAAAAATTAAATAAAGTCCTGAAATAATCCAAAAAAAATCAAATAAAGTCCTGAAATAATCCAAAAAAAAATCAAATAAAGTCCTGAAATAATCCAAAAAAAAAAAAAAAGTCAAATAAAGTCCTAAAAAAAACGAACAAAAAAAAAAATTCTAAAAACTCGAAAAAAACAAAACAAAAATATACCCTTTGTGCATAGACAGATCGTTGAGCATACATCCAACGGCACTCAATCAACATTGTGCTTTAATGAAATCATGCATTAACAGATGAACTTTTCGATCAAACCAGACATTCAAACTGATTAAACTTGTCATATCCATCAATCAACATCAATATCATTTGTCCTTGTCACTACTATCATGGGTCTTATACAGGGTGTGGTATACTCAAAACTAGACTGTGTCCTGTCTTAGACGGGGTACCGCATTCCCTGAAACCAGACAGCATGATCGTTCCTGTTTTCCACCTTTGACAATGACAATCAGACTATTTGTTTGACTTGGTCGAATTTGTGCATCTTATCTTTTTATTGGTTTATCTTTGGCTTCGATCATGTTCCTATGTTGCTCGATGATGTCACTGAGTGATTTAGAGTAACCAGGATGGTTCATGGTCCCTTTTGTTTTTTGTTGTGTTTGTTGTTTGTGGAATGTTTGTCACAAACTGGGGCAACTATATCATTGGGTGTCTGTGATAAGTACGTTCGCTTTGTGAACGCCGCACATACCTCGACCCTTGATGTATGCACCCTAGGATGATTCACTCATTCCTTGTGTGCGATGTGTCTATCTTTTACAAAAGGGGTTGCATTTTAGCTCTGGCCTTCAATGCCATGATGCTTTGCATCCGCTTTGCTACATTAAATAAAGGTTCTCACCTACTTCTGTGCATTGGTGAAAGCAAGTTTTTTCTTCATCTCTAACTGTCCTCTGTCTCATTTCTTCTTACTAACATTTCTTCCGTCAGTTTGGGCAGTCAGTTCGATCTAGTTCTCCGATCTCCACAAAACAAACATAAGTTGCATCCTGCATTCATTGGCTAGTACATTTGCATTATATCAAGCATTTTATCCATTTCATATTATAAATGCATCAAAAACACATAAAAAATATATTCATACATGTTCCACAATGGTACATAAACAGTGCATAAGCCATCCATACATGGAAAGTAAACATAAGCCATAACACATTGCATCCCATCATATAGCTGCATATCATATCATATATCAAAACAATATCGGAGTAAAAAATTGGACTATCTATCCTAAGTATGGCCCGCAGGCTGAGTACATGATGTCAAACTATACATGTCTCTGTCATAAGGAGCACGTGTCTCTGTCACTGGGTGCTCCCTCTGTCCTCTTCATCCCTGCCATGTCTCAAGGATGATGTCCCTCCTATCCCTAGTCCTGGCTGTGGTGGTCTCCTAGGTCCACTCACCCCCATGCTGCTCACTGACCTCCGAGAGTGTGGCCTGCTCTCTGTCCTCGACCGTGACCGATATGTCGGTGCTCTCTGCTCTGGTGGAACTACACTCTCATATAGTGTCCTCAACTGGCGTATCTCATCTCTGGTCTATACCAACATCTGTGCCATCTCACGTGCACTGGCATCCCTAATCGACCCAATATACTCGGTCACTCTCTGCTCTTCTTGTTGTGCCTATACTATTGTTGTATCTCGAGCCATTGTAAGTCTGGCTATCTCTGCTCTGAACTGATCCTGCTCTGTCCTCAAGATATAATTCTATCTCTCTAATGTCACAATGTGATCATGTTGACTCACTATGGTGGCCTTACATATCTCCATCTCCTCTATGCTAGTTGTCTCTAGCTCTATGGGTATATCCTGCAATGACTCCTGATTGGCTGGATCTGGCCGATCCTCCTCATCCTCATCATCCCCTCCATCCTCATCATCCCCTCCATACTCATCGTCCTCCTCATCCTCATCATCTCCGTCCTCCTCATCACCTTTGTCCTCGTCATCCTCCTCATCCCCATCATCTCCCTCCTCCTCTCTAGCGAGTGGGAAGTCCTCCTGTCTCCTAGGTACCGAAATATCAGGATCTGTCAATGGCACAGGCCATCGTCGTGCAAACCATCACTCATACTCCTCTATCATCCTGACATCCACCACATCTATTCTCCAATCCTATTGTCTCTGTTGTAGCTGTGTGAAGTCGACATATGCTATGTGTGGCTGAATCATCCTCCCCCACTGACTCGTCTCTCTATGAGACCGGGCAAAGTGTGCAGGCCCCCTCGATACCTCCTGCCTCTCTCCAAACTATTGTCTAACTCTCTCTAGAAGGTACATCTCAATCACTCTCTAGCGATTCACTGGTCGCCCAATCAGGTATCTCTCCTGTCTGCAATATGGTAGCTCCTCACTATCATCTGACCATCCAGGGCAATCCTGATATGGCCTCCATGTGAACTCTCCCAATCTATCTAGCTCATGTCGCCAATACAATATGTATCCGAAAGGACCCTGTCTCAATGTACCCCCATAGCAGTACACATATGGTCGATGTGGTACTACCTATCTCTTTGCAATTGATCGACATATGGCTATGTGCTCAAATGCCCATACCTGTAACAGTGTGACCCCACAGCTCAAAGTCTACACCCTCTGATATGCTATCTGATGCAACTGAAAATATAGCATGGCAAGCACACATGGTCCCCATGCGTATACAGTCCCCTCTGTCACCATTTGCTCTAGCACTCTTCCCCATCCAATAGGGAATCCATGTCCCCGTCTATCCCCTGCTAATAGGCATACTATAACAACTGCTATCACCACATAACGCTGATCATACTCTAATGCCATGGTCTCCCAGCCAATCTCCCTCTCTACGATATCCAAATCATCTGCGTCACACTTGAATAATCTACACAAAGCATCTCTCCCTATCGCTGGGTCATATACTATCATCTCCCCATGAATCGGAATGCAGAGGATATGCCACACATCCTCTAGTGTCAGAGTCACCTCTCCAATCGACAAATGGAAAGAGGAAGTCTCTGAATGCCATCACTCTATCAATGCGGTAAGCAGTCCTGTGTTTGCCCTAATCTCAAGCATGAATGTAATATAGTATAATCCAAGTCCTGCTAATGTATCTCTGTCCGTACTCTTGAGTCTATGTCGCAACATGAAGCAGTCGGGTCTATTCTCCCATGTAATCAATGGATACTGTCGACTCTGCATCACAATTGGGGCACACTTTGTCAGTTTTAGGGTTTTCTCCTAAGGGCTACATTTCCTTGTTTCATGCACAAATCAGGGTTTTTCTTATCTATTTTGACCTATCCTATCCTTATCCCTCTTTTCGGGATCATTCGCGTGTTGTTTTCGGTCAAATTAGGGTCCTAAGTGCACAACTGCGCCTGTGTACCCTAACCTGCACCTGTGCAGCATCAAGTTGTGCCTGTGTACCCTACACAGGCGCAGAACATCCTCACACAAGCACAAAATGCACCCACACAGGCGCAGATGTCCATTTTTCCATTCCCTATGGGCCCCGCAATGTCTCGTAATCAAGCAAAATTCATGAAATTGACAATATGGGTTTTTGAGATACATACCGCTGCTCCTGCGTTGTCTAGTCATCTGTAGGTGCGTACACGTTCCCCAACGTGATCTACCATTGGAATGTTCGCCATCTCTATGCAAGGGTCCTTCTCCAGAGCAACAATTCCTCCGCTTCGGCTAGTGCAAATGAGCTCTTTTCCTTCTCCTTGTCTCTTTTATAGATCTTTGTCAGTGCCTAGATGGACGTGCATGCTCTCCATCTTATGCTGGTCGCGGTCTTTTGTGCCTTCTATTGCTTGTAATTTGTGCATCCGACCTTCAATTCTTGATCTGTTCGAACCTATCATTTTCTATTATTCTTATTGACTAATTGGCCTCTTTTCTGGATATTTCCGGCCAATTCCTTGAGGGGGCATGCACATGTCATTGTTATTGTCTGGGGCATTTTCATTAGTGTTCTTTGAAACAACACTTAGAATCGCATTGTCTCAAAGAGGGGCAAAATGTAGATGTCTAAAAAAGGTCAACACTTGCGGAGTCATACTTTAACATTTGTGCATTGCCTTATTTTAGGGTTTTTGCATTGCATTAACATTTCTTCTATGTTGCGCACTTGGTCTTTATCATTTGCGAGCATCGCGTTCTTCTTCTACATTCCTCATTTTTCTCGCTTTCGAATTTGGTCTTGTCGATAACAATCTTTAGTCATGATTTTGGTCGATCTTATCCTGTCGCATCAATGTGTGTGCTCATTTGTCATATTTTGGACATCGTCAATTCGATTTCATTTTGGACATCATCAATACTAATCGATGATAGAATTAGGGTTTTGTCCTCTTTTCAATCTTGTCATCTTGCGATCGATTCGTCATCGATCCTTGTCCTCTTGTCGATCTTGTCATCTTGCGATCGATTCGTCATCGATCTTCATCCTTGTCAATCTTGTCATTTTGTGATCGATTTGTCATCGATCCTTGTCCTCTTGTCAATCTTGTCATTTTGTGATCGATTTGTCATCGATCGTTGTCCTTTTCAATCATGTCAATTTGGATCAATTAGTCATTGTTCCTCGTCAATTGGCGCCTATCAATTTGATCTCTTTATCAATCTTGGTCAATTTATCAATCAAATCATTTATCAGCATTGGTCCTTTGTCAATCAAAATCATGATCAAATCAACCCTACATCAATTATTTTTTGTCAAGATCTAATTGTCGTCCTTGCATTTCTAATTCATCTTCTAGGGTTTTATGATTTATTCATTTAATCTTGTTTGTCATTTTCCCTCTAGGTTAAATAATTTATTTATTTATCCTAAGTCTTCTTGTCACAATTAAATATTTATTTAATTGGCTAATTAATTCTCCCTCTTTTTGTGAATTAATTAATGAATGAAAAATTATTAATTAACTTACCTAATTTTCTAATTTCTAATTTCCTAATTTCCAATTCATCATTTCTAACCTAATTTTCTATTTTCTCCTATTTTTCTAAATATTTCCCCTAATTTCATGGGAATGACATTTCAATCTTGTCATAATTTGTCATAATTTGTCAATCAATCAATTTTGCATAGCAATCTTGTCAATTTGGTCATAATTTGTCAATTAATCAATTTTGCATGTCAATCTTGTCATAATTTGTCACATTTGTCATTCTTGATTTGAAATTTCCTTTCAAATCTCTTCATGCTAATCTTGTCATCTCTCCAATTTGTCTGTAAATTGGATGAGTTTCTTCAATCAAAGGATCAATTAATCACATTACCAAATCTAATCACATTTTTCAGAGAATCAATCACGCTTCTAGTATCCTTACGCTGCCATTTCATCTTCATAATCTTGCTTTCATACTATGCCTTTGTATTTGTAGGTGAGATCCACAAACAAAGCAATTTGAAGGAGAAAGAAGGACAATGGAGAATTATGGAGGAGATATTCTCGTTTGTGATGGTTTGCATTTGATTTGAATGTCTTGTTTTCATATCTCTATTGAATTTTTTTAGGATTTCTTATCATTGCAATCTAGTTTTTGTGATTGAGCTAGTTTAATATCTATCTGTTTTGATGAATTCCACATTCCTATCTACAGTGACAAGTGTCACAAAGCTTCTAAAAGAGGTTGGATGAAAGGGGACATGGTGGTAGGTAGAATGGGTTTGGTTTAGGAGTGGTATAAGTTAGGAGAATTTGAATTTAAAAATTCAAATAATAGGGAAAGGCTAATTAATCTCAACAACTCATGAATTTGATTTTTTTTAATTAATTAGAGGATTTAGAAGAAATGATTTTGATGGAGGGAATTAATTAATTTGAATTAATTAATTAAAGAGGATTATTGAAATGAACCTATTAAATAAATCCTTAGATTTATTAATAAGTAGATGAAAAGGGGAATTTAATCAAATTGTTTAGTGAATTCAATTAAATTGGGAAGGAGGATTAATTAAATAATTGCTTATTTAATTAATTATCTTCAAACCATTGTTAGGTGTATACATTTTGCCCCTCTTTGAAGCGAGGTGTGATGAAGTGTTGATTCAAAGAATAATCTCATTTTGATGTTGATATTGATTTGATAGAATGCCCCAGCTCTTGATTGCTAAATTCTGGTATGATGATGCCCCCTCGGGAGATCAATTGAGATAATTGATCTTTGGAGTTTTTGTGAAATTGATATCCGGATAGATTTGATTTGATCTCCGCAACTGTGGTTTGATGAAAATGTGAGTTCTTTGATTAACTTGATTGCTTAGATTGTAAGATTGAAAAATCTTGATTGATTTGATTGATAAGATCGAGATTCAGTCTAGTTTTAGGAAGGATTCATCCTGTATAAGACAACGATGATCAAAGCATCTGGTTTCAGGAAGGATTCATCCTGTATAAGACATGATCAGAACGTCTTGTTTCAGGAAGGATACATCTTGTATAAGACATGAATCAGAATCAGATCATCTGGTTTCAAGAAGGATTCATCTTGTATAAGACATGATCAGAATCGATTAGGTTTGATTGATTGATTTGATTTGATAAGGTTGATTAGATAAAGAACTGACAGTTTCTTGATATCAAGTTGCAGAAAGATTTGGATATGTTGATGTTGATTTTGTTTGAGAGAGATAGCATAAGATTTGGGCTAGGTTGACAATATCTGGAGAGACATGAGTCACTCGTCTGATTGTGTATACACTTGTGATGATGATTTGATGATTCCTACGATAGATTTAACCTTGGATAAAAGGAGCTTTGGGATCCCATGCAAGAATGAAATGCAAGCTAAAATGCAATGAAAATGCAAAGGAATGCAAACTATGACCAGACCAGTCATTGGATTATTTTGTGTTTTTGTCATCATTGAGCTTTTGAAATGCGGGAAGTGAGTGCAAACATCAATGGTATAATTAAACCATGATGACCTGAGCACTTATTTCCTGGATTTTGATACAACAAGTTAACACAAGCATTGAGGTATAATTGAACCGAGATGACCTGAGTATTGCTTGCGTAAAACAGGCAGTATTAATCATTTCAATACGCAAATCAGAAATGTCTTCAATGATATTCTGATGATCATGTCCCGAGACAAATTTGCACATATTAATGATTAATTTTCAGACAGCAGAAAAGAAAAAATAGCATGTTCCTTCCTTGTTCCTCTAGTCAAAGACATCCTAGAGTCACTTAGAAATCATGATAACGAAAAGAAATTATAGAAAAGTCGAACAATCATGTTAAAATCATTATCCAAAAAGATATTATCCACTGAAAAAGTGTGTGATGTGCTTAGATTGATTTTGTGATAGCTTGATAGTTGATAGTTTGATCTTGTGTTCAATGTTGGATATGTCTCATTTTTTGCTTGATAAGAGTTGTCTAACTATTGTTCTACCTGTTTGATTAAGCTCAAAATTGATCCAAAGTTTTGCCCCCA